>NC_092636.1:34790607-35143930 GCF_039555335.1 Amphiura filiformis | reverse complement strand
GTTTTGGCCCAGATCTAAGTATAACTCAACCTGTGTGTAGCGCAAATGTCAATCGCTGACCATTTCAAAAATAACTTCAAAAAGATAGGTGGTACAGAGAGACTGAGAGAGGTCGAACTATATTTGTACATTTTCTGAATCTGTATAATGACCAGAGACAGACATGTTTCTAAATACCACAGGTTGAGTGCCTCCCTTTCAACAAGGTGGGAGCGGGCAACTAGTGGCGTAGCCAGCACTTTTTCAGAAGGTGGGCAAAGGGGAGGGGGGGGGGGTGGGCAAGGCAACTTTTAAAGGGGGAAAAGTACAAACAAGTGCTAAATATCTTACAGAGTAGCCAGCATCCCACAGGGGGGAAAGAGGGGGGGGCAAGACTTTTCACGGGGGGAAACACATAGGGCACCTCTGACCAAGCCTACATACACCCTCCTCGGAATTTGGGGTTTATAGAATGAAATTTTTTAAACTTTGACCCCTATATAAACATTGACTTTGGATCTGACCACAGGATTCCAACTGAGCACCAATACAATTCATCTACATGTAGGCCTACATGTGTACATGCCCAAAACTGTCCTAAAACAGGTAACTATAATTGGTCTGAACCTTATACTGAACTACAATAAACATAGAAGTATAAGTGAGGAAAGAATATGGTACTTAAGACAATAAAATTAGTAACAAATTTGGAACAGATATTCAACAAGATAAAAAATACAATTAGTATGTACAAAAACAATATTGTTATCACACACATCTATTTATGGTCTGAAATTGTATTCTCATATGTGTACATTAAAAGGATGCACTCCCGGTGGGTTCAGTTTGTATTTAAAGGTATAGGACGTATGACCGTTCCAGGATTTGAAAATGACCCCCTATTTCACGGGGAATCGAGGATATTTGCAGCTATTTTACCCCCGATTTTGCGCGAAATCATGGAAAAATTGCCCCCAAATACCCCCCTATTTTTATCATTTTGAGGACGATTTTTATTTCACCCCTTATTACGAGGAATCAAGGACATTTTTCCAAAATAAATACATCTATTTTGACCACTTCAAGGACGCTTTTGAATTTTCCCCTATTTCACGGGGAAATGAGGACAATTTTTTTGGAAAAAATACCCTATCAATCAAATGGACAGAAAAAATACAAAAAAAACAAAAACTGTAGAGGTAAAACGCGGAGGAATGTCCTAGAAATACACCCTATTTTTCATTTCAAGGACAATTTTGCTCCAAAACACCCCTAATTTGGACAATCGCGAACAGTTTTATCCTCGAAAATTCCGCGGACATTTCTTGAAAAGTACCCCTAATTGGAACCATCATGCATACACATCGTCAGTGAAGACTGAACCCACCGGGGATGCACTTGTTGACTGCTACGTGTGTCTTTTTTTACATAATAGTTTGGAATAAATACAAGACATCTCATGTGGAGGGCACTTCAAATCATCCCCAAGTCACTTGGTTTATGAATACAGAGAACATTCCCAATCCACATGAGTTGGAGATGATTTGAAGGAAGAGAAGGATCTGGTACTTATTCCTAGCTATTGTCTAAAAAGAGAGAAGTAGCAGCCAACAAGTGCATAGTTTTGATATGGATATGATATATGTTGCCTGTTCCTGTAAAACCTACTGAACATATTCACATTTCCTCATACATGTTTACATTCGGATTGGCATTTTGTCACATTAATGTGAACCAGTTTAACAACATCAAAGGCCTATTTGCCAGCGAAGTTACGTAATGTTACTATGTCAACGGGATCACATGCTTGAGTAATGAACCATGATCAAAACACCACACAAAGTATATGGCACTCAAAAAATATCAAAATAGCGTGATCCGGTAACCAAGAGAAATATGTAACCACTTTCAATACTGAATTCTGCAATAGGTCAAAGATGACAAAAGTGAGAGGGGTGCTAGACCACTAAAAACACAGGTGTTCCATAATCTTGTCTTATCCAGCCTTTATTAACAGCAGGCATCCATTGAAATAAGCTAATTGGTACTTCAAACAAGTTACAGATCAACTCACATAATCCTTTGCATTTTCATTTCTGAACAATAAGACTAGCAGAAACTGAAAAGATAAAAAGACCCTTATACTATGTCTAAAATTCCCCTTTTTTAATAATTTAGGCATTTAGGATAGTAAAATTTAATCTCATATCAGAGTAAATTTTAGGAACATATTACATTACAAATCCATAACCTTTATTATAAATACCCACAGGCACAGCAGCTGAAGGGAGTATCCCATCATTCATTAAATGTATCTGCTTGCTCCATAGTGAATGTATACAAAAAAATGCAAAAGAGCTGCTTAAATATTGATAGCTATCGATAGATTCACGATACTTCAGGGGTGGTATTTTTTTCAAACAAAAGTCTAAGCACCCCTAATAATGTAAGGAAGTAATTGAAAGTTGAAGTGGGCAATTTTTTGTACATTTTCTGTGACAAGTGCATTTTTATTATGGTACTACAAAGCATAATGGGATAGGCCTTTCAGCTGGCGTGACACAGGCAACATAATGGAAACTCAAGCCATTTACACTAGCAAAAGGTTGCAATTACATTTTGACTGGTCTGGTTGGTGTCGAATTCAGCACCTGAAGTACATCACAAGTGTGTAACAGATAAGCTGATATTCCATTGCTACTCAAAATGTTACTATCAAAATAATGTGCAGTCAAAATAGATTCTGATTATCGCTATCAAATTGCATCTTTTGCTAGTATTCATAGTGAGTCAAATTAGTTTTACAAGTGCGTCAGCTGCATAAAACCCCAAGGCATACAGCATACATAATATTCAGTATAATTTTTCCCTACATGCCTTTGGAAGAGGATTTCAGCTTACTAAAACATGTAGTGTAAACATTCACTTACTCAAATTTAAAAAAACCATCCTGTTCCAGTCACAAATGTGGTCAAAATGCAATTGCTTCTTTTTCCTAATGTACATGTACACATGGTTTATGTTTTTATCTTTTTGAATTTAATAGAAAATCTACAAGAATTTTATACTACTTGCCAAACAAATATAGAAACTACAAAGAATACAATATCATATCTTGGCACATTTGAATTTATGACATGTAGACTTCTCAAAATTCAAGAAACAATGGTTTGACAATGGGCCTTTTCAAGTTCATGGTTTTGGTCACATGGTTTCCCATTGTCGCTATGTCTCTACCCTTTGTTAAAAACTTGAATTTGAAAAAAAAATGGTTTTGGTTTTTCTTTAAAGTTGCTTAAAAGTAGTCATCAAACTGCCGATTTTCTGGTGAGAAGTCAGCTGTCGAAAAAAAAAAGACTACATGCTGCAATGCAACATTTGCGAACAGTGAGATCAGCCAGGTCAGGTCTTAATACATTTGAAAGAGTTGAAAGGGTGGTATACATACATTTTAAATAAATCTAGTGATATTTTTCTGTGAATAATGTAGATGAGAGTGAAACATTAATGTCTGATAATGAAGTTTTTCATGGGATGATAAAATTGCCACACATGGGCTTCTCACACTTAATGAGACCACGTCCGCCACTCACCTAGATTAAAAATTTGATGTCCAATTAATACGTAATGGATAAGCTAACTCTATTCAAAACATTCCGACTACGGCAGGTTTATCCAGCTTTCTAGAACTGTTAACTTTAGTTTCTGAACAATAGAGAACCCAAAATTTAGAATTTGAAAAGGCCCATTGAGTCCATTCTTATTTTTATGATAAATGTATGACACTCAAAAGATAATGTACACATGGATGGAAAAAATCTAAACCAGGCAATCAATTAACTTGCATTACATTGTAAGGGGTTAATAAACACACTAATTTTCAAGAAAATTGCAGGGTTTTTTTAATCACATTTTATATGCTTGGGGAATATTTTTTCTCCATATTGGTTGTGAATAGATGACCCCATTTTTGGCCAAAAACTTGACGAGGATAAATTTGGTGCAACATTTTCTTGTTCAGACGATGGGAAAAAACCCTGTTCTATGGGTGGATGGACTTGCCAAGTAAGTAGGGTTGGTTGGTCAGGGGTTTTTTTTAATATCTTTTTTAGAAAAGGCACTAAAAATTACTGAAAACTTGAAAAACTGAAAAAACATCTGATAATTTTTGACAAACATTTTAAAAATCAAAAAATGTTTTTATCAACAAAATATCAATCCATGAAACAGGTTTTTAATTTCATCCAGCTATAAAAAAAAATCCCCAAAAGGCTAAATCAGGGTCGGTGGACACGTAGAACAGGGTTTTTTTGTCGCCATAGGGGATAAATTTGCTGGTAGCTTGGGTGAAGCTCATAAAAGAGGTGTTATGATCTTTTTTATGCATGTGTACACTACTAGTAGGGCAAGTAGGCCAATCAAACTTGAGTGGCAACCGCCAAGGAAATTTGTGTCCCCTATTTCTGTGATATTTACCTAAATCTAAATGCTTACTAATAATTACAATGTACATGGTTTTCCTTCAGTATCTTTGGTTTTACTTGGTAGCTGTACCCAGCATTTGTGATTTCATAATAAACAAGGCACGGGGCATTTTACGCGCCCAGAATTTTCTGTACTGGACCTCTGAAAAGCCAGCGGAATCAATGTTATCTGCTACAGTCCTGGTTAGGTGACAGTTGTCACTAAATCTCACTTGAATTGGGTTGATAAGACGCTGCATACGTTGTGTAAAACACTCCTCCTCACAGTAGATGTGTTCTAGATAGTAGAAGCGCCCTCCCTGCATAAGCAGAAGAAAAAAAAACATAGAAAGAGAACAATTAAAGTTTTGAAACATAAAAATAAAATCCAACATCACTTTTCTACAGATCTTTGTAATATTATCCCTCTTCAAATCAAGTCAATATTACATTGGAATTTTTTAGCTTAAATTGACCAGCCTTTGCGTTGTTGTATGTATGTTTGCATGAAATTAAAAACATGCAAATTATATAATATATATGCACATTATTTACATGTGTTGAAAACTTGTAATTAATGAAATTAAAAATAAGAACATCAGTCAGTATTGAAGACCAGTGGATGCTGGTCGCAGGCCTCAACCTCCACAATGTAAGTCATGAGAACTTTCTTTAAATTTGTACTTTCTCGATAAGAACATATGTATGTTTGACATTGTTTGTGACAAATTATTGCCATATTGACCAATTTGCTTAGTTCCAGTGGGGTTGGGGAAGATTTGGGATTCAAAGTGAAATCCAAGACAGCAAAAATCTGAAACTTTTATCAAATTTGGCATGTTGTCCAAAATAGTAGCTAATAGTGGGATTTTCTATGATTATTTATTGTGACGATGCCGGGGGAAATGGGGAAACAAGGCTTGGCTTGATGGGGAATGCCCCCATGCCCCCTCCCCTACTAGTCTAGTAAAACCCACTTACTGGTTTAAGTACTCGTAGCGTTTCACTAAGAACAGCATCTACATCTTTCACAGAACACAATACAACTGTGCAAACTACTGCATGAACACTATTATCGCCAATTTGGGTCATTTTTTCCGCCCAATCTGTCACTATTTGTTTGATTTCTACACCTGGAAAAGCTGATGCATTCCGTTTTAAATATTTTTGGAAATGTGGATTAGGCTCCAATGCTATAACTGAGCTGCCACTTGGAAAGTATTTGAAGTTGGTTCCCGATCCAGCACCAATCTCCAAAATTGTGAGATTTTCTGTTTTTAGACTTTCTCGTAACTCAGACATATCCGAGAACAGCTCCTCTTTGGCGTCCACAGCATAATGAGCAAACTTGTTATTGCAGTAGGTACACATCATTGCAAAAAACACAGGATACACTTTTGGAATGTAGATATAAGCAAGCAGTATAACAACAGCAACAAGAATGATGTACATCAACATGGTGCAGGCATCAAGTTCTCCTGCAAGCTCCTTGCACTTCTGATACAATGAACAATCAATATCGCTCATGGCAGTATACTATGTACTACGATGATGTGTGCAATAAGTCATATATCATTCTGGCATCGACTCTATTCAACTTTTCAGCTGTATTGTATTATTTGTAGACAAGAGTAGCACAGATCTAAAGTTCACAGGACTGCAAACATTTTGAATAGACCGTATGTACACATGCACATGCATTAAGGCAGATATGATCAGGTTCATCTACTGACAGCCAGGGTATACAACGTGGTATAAGGAAATATGGCCAGTATGATTATTCATGCTTGTTTGGTGGTGTCCGTTGCCTTAAGTGAGCTAACTTATTTTAATATTTAGTTAAGTTGGGATGAATGTACATGCAAAATGGAAGTGAACATGAATTTAAATAAGAAAATATTAAAAACTAAAATATAATTATAATGCATCACTCATTTTTTGTTTGTTTTGTTTTTGCCAGAATTATAAGGCATGTGTAACTTTCAAGTACCATTAACTAAAATAGCTCAAAAACTATTTTAAAACTTTGTTATTCATGTCAAAGTTCATTCAAGTTTACTTGACCAGGCCTGGTGTGTTCTATATCTATTTAGGTTGCCTTGGAGGTTTTCAGAGTGTATATTTGCGCCAGTTGCCTGTAGGCTACATCTCGATCAACATACATATATATATCTCAAGTGAAACTGGTATACCCTGAATCATATTTCAGTTGATGCACTCTAGAGCAACAATATCAGTGGATTGTCAGTAATGCAAACTAGTGGACAGTTGCACCACGTGCATTGTCAATTACTGGTGGGCATCTGATATATGTAAATAAATATTCACAAATTTGATTTGATCAGTTTCACCATGGTCAATTTAATCTTTAAGATTTAATGCTTAACTTATACCACATTTCAAAAGTTTTTTTTTCTTAAAAAATACAGATTTACAGAAAAATTTATATTTAATGCATTTTAAGTTATTTTTGCAAGTGAAAATTAACAAATTTTTGTGAAATTAAATTGTGGGGTATCTTGTCTCCATCTTAAATGTCAGTGAACTTTTCAAATTATCAGATGAAGGTTGCCAGATGTCTCATATGTGTGCAAGATATATTCGGAGGCAGATAAAATGATGACAGCTTCTAGTCAGGGATTGGTCAGTAACATTAGTGTTTTGAAAATTTATATCAATGTTTGCAGATAAACAGAAAAACAATTTTTGGCACTTGTAGCCAAGAACTTGAAGAAATTGTTTTTAAAAGGGGAAACTGGCACATATTGTCTTGTCCACTTTAATTAATTGCTATAGAGTTATCATGGGCAGACATGTTTGCTGAGGTCAAAAGACCTTTATTTCAACAAGGGGATCCAGGCCTTGCCTTCTAAATTTTAAAGGGGAGTGGTCAATCACTCGCTAACATGATGCTAGCTTTGCTAGGCGAGTGACACTCTCTAGTAGTATCTAGTGGTCTAATCACTCTACATCTGAAAGATCATTCATACCAATATGAAGTATTTACAGACTGCCGTCTCTTTTGTTTTCAAGGGAATAAGAGCTCATTTATTAAAAGAAATTAAAGAAGAATGTACATTGAAAGTGCTGAAACTTGCAATGTAAATTGGATTAAATTTTGGGTGATCATGGTAATTCGCAGCGAGCGATATTTAAGTGCCTATGGCAAGTGGAAAATTGCTCACTAGAAATTTGAGTTTGGGCGATTAGTCTCTCGCTCGCCAGTGGCGGCGCTACGGGCATGAGGGGGAAAATGCCCCCAGTCAGAACTCTTACAATTTCACCTTTTTGCGGTAATTTAGCCCAATTTTTTTTATTTTGCCCCCCCCCCCACCCGAAAAATTCCTGGCGCCGCCACTGTCGCTCGCCTCAAACGGCAAGGCCTGCGGATCTGTCACCCAAAGACCATTTTTGCTCTTCAGAGTGTGGAAGAAGGTGGATACAGTCAATAACAAATTTAGGCACATGTTTGTTAGTTTTTGTTTGTTTTATTTCTTCTTTAACCTGGGACACTCACTCAATCAGTTAGTTGAAAACACAATTAATCATCATTACTTCCATGGTTCTTCCTTGAAGCCAGGGAAAGTTGAATATCAAGCATACATGTAATTGTCCGGGGTATACACACATGTACTTTCCCGATTCCAAAAAAATACAGCACTACATATTTTGGATAAAATAATTAATATCCTGTTATGCCAATTGAAACATAAATGTTTATATCTGGTTAATTTTTGGAAATAAGGACCCAAAACATGTGTTTTTATGGTCTACTTTATATGCTGTAACAATCAAGTCCAAAGACTTTTACAAAGACTGATTTCAGGCAATGTAATTCTAATTTTCAAATCTCTTAAAATTATCAGCAAACTCTAAGCCTGCACACTTCAGATTTTTAGTGCTTAGATCATGCAAGTCTGAATTTTATGACTGCAATTGCCAGGTGGTGGCCGCATTGCATTCTCTAAATTCAGTAAATTTTCATCGTCAACCGTGTAATTGAATGGGATTATTTTGAAATTTTAAAACGCTTGAAATATCACAAACAAATAGGCCTATGTTGATAAATAATATATACAAGCTAAAACCGTTGGGGTTCGATAATGAACCCCACAAAACTAACCGACTATATTGGAAAATGCCATACGGCCGGGCGGTTTCACAAGTTGCCGGCTCGATCATGTCATCCGCCGCCTGGCAATTGCAAGAAAACATGCAAAATTGCATACATTATTGACCCAAATATTTTTGCAATTTGAGGATAAATTTTTCCTTCAAACTGCAAAAATATTAAAATTTGACTTTCATTGCCAGTTACTACTAAGGATTTGGATTTCTCTATATGTGTTTAATTGGACAACACAAGTTAATATTTTTATCAATCCAAACAAATTTGTGCTGTTTTTTCAGGAATCATGAGTAGGTACATGTTAACATAACATCTATCTAATTGATCTAAATTGGAATAGCAGATGTTTCTGCTCTAATAACTGTGAAACATTCTGCATTATGTTCAGGTACAGATGTTGGTAAACTCAATATATTGATTAACACTTTCAAATTTAATTAAGTTCATATTATTAGCTGCAAGTATTATTAGATAGCAATTTATTATTTTTTTTATTATAACTGCAGTATCAATAACGATGAGTTGTTTTATATTTTATACACAACTAGTTCTACTTCTCAATTTAATAATGAAACCGTAAAATCTTTCACTTAGCGAAGAAGTCACACACAATGTATTATCAACTTTTCCAAGAAACATGTGGTGTGTTTTCATCAAAAAACTAAACTACAGACTTTAACATTTTTAAATAGAAAAAAATACACATTTATCCTCTCTTAAATTTTTGAAATGATATTTACATTTTTGATATATTATGATACATTATGATAATGATATGCAACTAAATTTTTGATTTTTACTGTAATGACTGAAAACTATGGTAATGTATTTTTACAGTTATGTTAAACTAATGGAAACAATTTTAGGTGAGGATCGTACATGTATGTGCGAAAAAATTGCTGTTTTTCTGAAGTGCAATTTTACTTCCGGTTCTTGAACTTGAGCATGTTCCATTAGTCATGTATATGTTGGTTGATCCGAGGACAAACAAGTTTACATTCAAAGGGGGGGGGGGGGGGGAGATTTTCCAAATGCAGATCTTTAGAGATATCTTCATTTTGGCCAAAAGCAGATCATTGCCCTTCTACAATTGATTTTTGGAGGCTATATTTTAGACAAATTTCACAAAAAATTCATGATTTAGGGTATATTTTGACACTTTTGGCCAAATTTTGCTCTTTTTTCGACAAAATAAGACTTTTTGCCGATTCATTGGGGACCCCCCCCCCCCCACCCCCACCCCCAGGAATGGACCTGGGCACATCCCATATCTGTTTGGACAAATGAAAAAAAGGGCCAACTAATACTAGCTGCTGCACTTTCCCGCAAGTAATAATGATTACATAGAGCATTTTCTTATAGCAGGGATATACATGTATGGTTTTAAAACTTACCTGGCCCTGAATGCTACATGAGCAGCTTGATACGTACGGTAATGTAACACTCACAGTGGTAACTCTCATCACACAGACAATTTGTGCATACCATCGGGAGCAATGACTACTTAATGGGCCTGATAACTAAAACATCTTGTTACTCTCACACTAAACTATTTGTTACAAATTGGGATGATCTAAAAAACTTCAGAGTTCTGGGAAAACTTGAAACATGTTGTGAAAGCGGGAATTTTTACAGCGATTTATTTTGCTAATTCTGAACTGTCCTATCATCATTGTTTCAACAGCTTCCAGACACAGATCTATCTGTATATAAAATTGGTATAAAAGATGTATATTTGCATGTTTTTATTTTTGTAGTTGCATGATGCTGATTGATTTTTTCACGTTTGAATACTGTAGTCTGCAAAGTATTTTCGCTGCATTAAAATTTTGCATTTTGGCGAGAACCCAAGATTCTGCAATATGCAATTTGTATACATGTATTTCCATAAAGGCCTGCCAAAGAACAAAAATATTTGTGTGCATGAAAATTTGTGAATCAACTGAACTTCTGAAATGCTTATGACTGCAAACATTTCATGCTTCAAGTTTTTTGATGATTTGTTATATCAATACTGTAGAAGTGACCGTGACAATTTTCAAGTTTAATTCCCATTCTTTTATTTAGGGATGGTATTTATTGTAGGACATTAGAGCACATCAGACATATCGAATTGAATTCTGAATAAGAAGAATGTCCTTCTGATATCAAATAATTTTGATTTTTTGAAATTCGCAATTTAATACACATTTTATGGCAAATCATTAAAAATTGATATTTTTGATATTTAACAGTACTTGAAGTAAACTTTATAAATCTGATGATTTATACTTGTATGTAGGTGGGAGGAAAAGCCGACGATAAATTGAAAATGTTGACCTTTCGTATTGAAGATATGGATTTTTTTCCCCCAAAAGACCAAAAAAAATTAGGTCTTTTGGGGAAAAAAAATCTATATCTTCAATGGAAAAATATCAAATTTTAATAATTTGTCATAAAATTTGTATTATATCATGAATTTCAAAAAATGAAAATTATTTGATATCAGAAAGACATTCTGCGTATTCAGAATGCAATTTGATATGTCTGATGTGCTCTCATGTCCCACAAAAAATACTGTCGAAACACTTAAAACGCTCATACCAGATCCCTTAAGATTATGTAAAATTAAAAACATGCAAAAAGTTAATGTGTAAGTCTATACACTGTTAAACTTAAGTTAGTTAAAAAAAGGTCTAATTCGACTAATTTTTGACTAACTAAAATTAGTCCTATAAGAAATATTTTTTTTATTCAAGGAAAATAATGCTGAAATTATGTATTTATAATGCTAAAAGAACAGTAATATCATTTCACATTAATTTGCATCATTTCAACATATTTTCATGACTTATAATATTCAATTTGTAAAGAATAAGAAATTGCATGACTAATGACAAATTTATGACTTCGCGATTTAATTAGTCATTTACGTGCATTACTAACTGATTACTAATTGAATGACTAATTAAATTATTTATCGAAAATCAGATTTTTGATAAATGATTAGTCAATCAAAGTCGAATTAGAACTTTTTTGATTAACTTACATTTACAGTGAAATTTATGTACAAAACTTATATTTAGTCACATATGTAAATAAAAAAAAGTATAAAATAAGAAGTATAGATTTAAGGGATCTAGAATGAGCGTTTATTGCGTTTCGACAGTATTTTTTGAGGGACATGAGAGCACCTCAGACCTATCGAATTGCATTCTGAATACGAAGCATGTCTTTCTGATATCAAATAATTTTCATTTTTGAAAATCACAATAATAAAAAAAATTTGTATTATACAAATTTTATGACAAATTATAAAAATTTAATATTTTTCAAATTTTTGATATATAACAGTCCTCGAAGTAAATTATATAAATCTAATGATATACTCTTAAAGTGTATGTAGCTGGGAGGAAAAGTCGACAGTCAATTGAAAGTTTTGACCTTTCATATTGAAGATATGGATTTTTTCCCAAAAAGACCTATTTTTTTTGGTTTTTTTTGGAAAAAAATCCATATCTCCAATATGAAAGGTCAAAATTTTCAATTGATCGTCGGCTTTTCATCCCACCTACATACACTTTAAGTATAAATCATCAGATTTGTAAAGTTTACTTCGAGTACTGTTAAATATCAAAAATGTCAATTTTTAATGATTTGCCATAAAATGTGTATTAAATTGCGAATTTCAAAAAATCAAAATTATTTCATATCAGAAGGACATTCTTCGTATTCAGAATGCAATTCGATATGTCTGATGTGCTCTAATGTCCCAAAATAAATACTGTCCAAACGTTCATACCCCAGCCCTTAATGTCTGCAAAAAAATAGCTCACACTAAAATCACTTCTGCAGTGACACAAAAATTTTGATCATACTGTACCTTTTAATATAAATAACATGATACTACTCAGCAGCCAGCCACTTTACTTGGTAGCCGTTCCCATCAGATGTGGTCTGATGATCGAAGGCATCTTGTAGGCACTGAATCTTTTGTATCTGACCTCTGCAAACCCAGCCTTGTCTATATTTTTCCATGTTTCTCTGGTTAAATGGCAATTGTCACCAAATTTGACTTGAAGAGGATTGAGTAGGCGTTGTGTGTAGTGAGTAAAGCTCCTCTCTGGCTGGAATACATGCTCCATGAAATAAAAACGGCCACCCTGTAAACAATAGGAGAAACAAAGAGTGCCTGTGGGTGAGACAATGAAGAGTACATGCAGGCAGTTGTCCACACGGTCCTTTTAATTTTCAATCCATGTGATCAACAGGAGTGCCCTGACATTATTACTGATACATTTGTCTGTACCCTTTGTTAGAAACTTTTAAGTTTTAAAAACACTGAGCGAATGTAATCAATGATCTATTGTGATCCTTTGTTGATATTTGAAATGTGGAATTAAATAATATATTGTGAAGTCACATCTTGTCTTCTGTCTATTTCACTTCGTGTATGCAGTGAGTTATTCCCTGTGAAACTTTGAGACCCATTGGCCATGTATCTGGTATGATTTCTAAAACCAAATAAATGGCTAGTGGATTTTGTATAAGTTTAGCTTCATATCACTTGTATAAAGCAGTTTTGGTTTTCATTTCAGTTTGTTATATAATCGTGTGACCACAGAATCACCTTGGTTTGAAGTTACCTGATCAAAGTATACAAAAGAAGTGTTTAAATTTCGAAATGCAATATTCAGAGAAACGAATAAGTCATCTACATTTGAAAGCGTGGTTTAGATGTTGAAATAATCCTAGGATTATCTCCCTGTGAAAAAATATAGACCATCAAAATATTTTCTCCCGAGATTACAAAAGAATAGACAATAGACACTCGACTGATGTAATACACATCCAGGTGGTGTACGACGTGCATTCTCTAAATTCAGTAAACCGTGTAATTGAATGGGATTATTTTGAAATTTTAAAACGCTTGAAATATCACAAACAAATAGGCCTATGTTGATAAATAATATAAATACAAGCTAAAACCGTTGGGGTTCGATAATGAACCCCACAAAACTAACTGAGTATATTGGAAAATGCCATACGGCCAGGCGGTTTCACAAGTTGCCGGCGCGATCATGTCATCCACCGCCTGACACATCTATTCATTTCATTGCATAGGGGAGGATCAATTGAAGATACATATATATGACTTCCGATATAGGCTATATGTGACTTTTATTCAAGTTATTTATTGCACACAAAAAATGAGAAAGAGGGAGAGAGATTGTGAGTGGGAGGGGGGGGGGTTATAGGAGTGAGGAGAAAGAGGGGATTAGAAGAGGGAAGGGAAGGAAGGAGATGGGAGAGCTCGAGAGTGGAATGGAGCAGTGTGTATGGGAGGGGAGAGGCAAGGGAGATGAGAAGGAGACACTGGGGAGAGAAGGAGAGGGAATAGGGGAAGAGAATGTAATATAGGTGAGTGGAAAGGGGAGCCTAGGCATGGACATCAATCCTGGGGGGGACAGGAGGGATGTGTCCCCTAACTTTTGGCAAAATTACCCATTTTTGTTCTTTTCAGCCACTTTTTGACAATTGGCAGATTCCCCCCCCCCCCATTTCAAGCCGGATTGGCGCTAATGAGCCTAGGTGAGGTATGGGTTGTGCTTTCCAGGGACAAAAAACTAATTAATACCGTAATAAAATCATCCCCATCATCATCGCTATATACATCAGTGGCGTACCGTGGCCGCCCCAACCCCGGGGGGCTGAAGAAGAAACAATTTTGCCGCCCTTCCTTAACAGCCCGAAAAGGTTGACCCAATTTTTTTCACGGTCGCTTGAAAAGTGAAGAGAAAAAAAAAAAAAAAAGGATTTTAGGCGCTAGCGTACCAAAAGCAACCTTTTTTCAAAATATTTCATGCTTTTTCAATTTTTAGCGCCTTTTTTCTTTGCTAATTCGCTTTGCCGGCCCTTCGCTTTTGCCGCCCCTGTTTTTGCCGCCTTCTTCTTCCGCCGCCCTTCGCTTTTTGCCGCCTCTACTATGACCCGGGGCTGGCGCTAAAGCCCCCAAAATACGCGCATGTACATCATACAAAGAAACAAACCAAAAGTTTTATGTCGCTTATGAATGAACCAGTCACCGTGCACGCGTGTGATGACATTGATATCTGATCCATATATGCGACATGATCAAGGGGAATGAGTCGGATGTTGCTAATATTGTTTTTGAGATATTGGTAAAAACATTGTTCAAATTTTTTTGTTTTATATTGTTTTTAGCCATCGATAAATTGCTCATAACTTGGTAACCAGATGTCCGATTTTGATGGGGTTTGCATCAAAATGTAAACTGCCAGAAAATGATCTAAATAACCTGTATTTGAAAATTGCCGACATGTGACTCATTCCCCTTGATCATGTCACATATTGTGTACATTCAATATTTAACAAAAAGGTTGATATGTATGCTTAGCACAATCATGACAATAGGCTATTATATATTTACTAGGCGGTTACCCATATTTGGCGGTTCTCGGCTGGGCACGATTACTTGGCTGATCGTGACTGTACCCAAGTTTCATGCCCATATGACAGTTTTTACTAATTTGACCTCAGCTGACCCCTGGTGACCCCAAAATGACCGTACACAAATTTGGCTCTAAATGTTGACTGTACCCACCAAGTTTCATGTCCATACGACAGTTTTTACTAATTTGACCTCAGATGACCAGTGGGTGACCTTGGATGACCCCAAAATGACCTTTCAAAATTTCGGCTCTAAATGTTGTCTGTACCCACCAAGTTTCATGCCCATACAACAATTTTTAGTAATTTGACCTCAGATGACCCGTGGGTGACCTCGGATGACCCCAAGATGACATTCCAAAATTTTGGAATGTTGTCTGTACCCACCAAGTTTCATGCCCATACGACAGTTTTTAGTAATTTGACCTCAGATGACCCCTGGAAGGGGGCCCGGGGTCAGATGACTTAACAAACATAAACTACTTCTTGCCAGGACAGAACTACACCCACCCATCGAGTTTGGGCCCTGTACGACCTACGGCGGCCTCACACGACAGTGTTTAGTAATTTGACCTCAGATGACCCCTGGGAGGGGGCCCGGGGTCAGATGACCTAATGAACATAAACTTCTTCTTGCCAGGACAGAACTACACCCACCCACCAGGTTTGGGCCCCGTACGACCTACGGCGGCCTCATATTAGCAGTCACAGACAAATCTACAGAGAATAGCATATTATAATATCAGAGGATGTTTAAAGACATTCCCACAACCCAATGGGGTTTCTGACCTTGTATGTCTGGCTTTTGTACACATGCGGTACAGTTGATCATGGCTTGCATGGGAATTGTGTGCAAATATCTGGTGTTTTCATCCTATTATTTAACATTCATAACATCGAGACTTAGGAATAAAATTAATGCAGTGGGACAATATGAATGTTTCCTGTAAGAAAATCAAATATCAGTCCTAAGTCTCAACTATTAGCTTGTTGGCTGCAGTTTTAAAATTACCATTTTGTGTGTGTGGCAATGGGGACTTTGCCTTTAAAATTAGGTTATATTGATCAAATTTCCCAATCATAGTGCATTGTAGGAATGCCTTTAAGCCTCCTCTGTTATAATATAGACTAGGCGGTTACCAGTATTTCACGGTTCTCGGCTGTCATAGTTATTGGCTTTTGCAAATCTCAAAATCGTTGACCATGGATGACCTAACAAACGCAAACCTGGGCTTCCTTGGCCAAAACCCACCGACCAAGTTTGAGCTCCATGAGCAATTTGAAATCTTTGTTTTTTTGACCTATGACCTCTCAACCGTAGGTCTGACAAAAAGGTCACAATGGAACATTTGTTTGTTATTCCAATTTCCACCTACCCACCAAGTATGAGCTCCATAGGCAATTTGAAATTTTTACCTTTTTGACCTTTGACCTCTTAACCGTAGGTCTGAAGAAAAGATCACCGTGGAAACTTTTGTTTGTTAGTCCAAGGTCCACCCACCTACCAAGTTTGAGTTCCAGAGGGGCAATTTGAAATTTTGACCTTTCTTGACCTATGACACATATTATTATACAGATGGTGCTATAAATACACTAGTGTGTGTCCTTCCTACATTTCTGTAATTTGAAGTTGAATTATTACCCCATTGATGAGCAAAAAGCATTTGGTATTTGACAAATGAGACAGCTGCGCTTTTCCCAACGCAACCAAAAACGCTCTACCTCATTGGCTAAAAACCAATCGCTATCACTCAGCGATGTAGTACAAATTCAGCTTTAGGCATTATGATTGTAGACAAGATCTGCTCCTGTTTTTAATCCCCTGATATTTGGTTTCTGAACAAAAGAGAAACTTAAATTTGAAATGAGGGAGTAAAGGGGGGTGGGTGGAAGGAGACCATTTCCAATAAGGCATTTAAAGTGTTTGAACAAATATTTCCTAGATTGTAGCAATTATTAGTTCTGCTCATGGCCAAATAAAACAAAATTCATGCTTTTGGCGTTCACTGATAACAAGACAATGCCATTTTAGAAGGAAAATGATATGCCCTTTGTCATTACCAAAATTGTATCAAACTTATTCTAGGTTACAGAAAACCACCTTCCAGTTTGTACATTATTTCTGCTTTGAACATTAAACCATGAACAGGGAGTCTGAATGGGTAATATATCTTTACTATCAGCCTCCTAAATAATATTTTGCTTCATATTGTCATGAACAAACCCAGTGCAGTGAGAACCTTTTGTTTGCGCTGCTCTCAATGTTTAGAAAAGGGTATTTTCCCACAATTGATTTACATTAAAGTGGATTTATTTCAACTCAAGATTTTAATTCATATTTTATGGGCTCCATGATTTTTTTTCAGGTTTTCAGAGTTATAGACCCTAAATTACTTATTTATTCAAGGTTAGCACTGGAGGAATACAGCTATAATATATTTAAAAAAGTTTAAAATTCTATTTTATTTGCAAAGCTGGATAAATTTGTACATTTTGATTACTGTTGCTCCCATTGAACAGCAAGGGACACATTGAATTAGCAGATAAGATATTGGTAGAAGCAATAGCAAAAGTAATTAAAATGTTACAACTTTATCCAGCTTTTTAAACTTTATTTTACTGCCGTAGCAGTATTTCACTGGTTCCAACTGTCAGTATGTGCCCACGAAAATAATAACCCGCAAATTTTGACCCCAGGCTCCAGTTTCTCCCTCGATTGCAAAAGCCTACAGCTCTGCATATAGAGTTCATTTTTTGCGAAAATGTTCAAAGAAGTTAAGAACCATAAAAGTTCACTTATGAGCAGTGGCTTTTCGGGGGGGGGGGGGAGTTTCAAAATTGCCCCAGAAAGTGGAACATTTCCTTAATTTGGGTTTTTACTGGGGTCAAGAGTTCTGACTGAGGGCGTCCCCCTCCCCGGTACCGCCACTGCTTATGAGTAAATGTAGGCCTATGTTTTATATGCAAGGGGATTTTGAAATAATTAATTAATGACCCATCGCAGCAAAAAATATTAGAAATTTTTTTTTTTTTAACCCTGCCAAAAAATATGTGCCCCTCCCTCCATCCTTTTGGCCTGCCAAGATCTGTATTCCCCCGGCCTATAAATTCACCACATGGGTTACACATAATTAGTGCACCACCCCTTTATAAAGTTTATCTTTATTCAGTTTATTGTCCCCCTCCCCTTCTCATCTCTAATTTGGTTTTGGACCAGAAAAAAAAATTGCCTACCGTCTTCAGAACTCTCCTAATTTCTTGTAAAACTTGGTCTACATTTCGCACATTAGATAGTACTTTCGTGCACACCACAACATCTGCCGTTTCGGTCTCCACTTGGCTCAAGTCTTCAGGGTCAGTCGCGACCACTTTGCTGATCTGGACTCCGTGACCATGAGAATGTATCATTGCTAGATATTCTGCAAATCGCTCTTTCGGGAAAGTTGGTTCAACAGCTATGATGTCGCTACCTTCTGGAAAATATCTGAAGTTTCCACCCCATCCTACACCGATTTCTAAAATAGTAAACTTGTCGTCAACTGCTGTTTGTTGTTTTCGTCGAGATGGGGACCTGCTTTGTTGAACCACTGGGGTTATTGGGTACACTTCGGTATCCTCTTTGAAATCGGCGAGATCGGCAAACAATTCAAGTTTGTGTTCTTCGATGCGTTTATCATATTTGACCATGTTGACGGAGAGTATATTAAACCATATCCAGCAGTAAATTCTGCCGATCAAAGCAACGATCAGGCTCCAGATGAGGCTGAAAATGTAGAATATGAAGCCAAAAATTCCCGCCGCCATTATCAAACCCGGTTGTCAAACGCTGAAAGATAAGCCACCACTTGATCACCTGTGATTCACCACGCGTACCACTACCACTTCCCCAATACACTTCATGCATGACAGGGAAAGGGTGACAAACTGACAATTATTGACGTCCTTGACGTTACGTAATAAGCTGTATCTTTTTCACGAATCATGACATTTCGTGAGCACAGAACTGTCTTTTCTATAGAAATGCCATGAATGTAGGCCTCCTCCATCAAGGTACGTCAAAATTAATTTTATTTATTGTATTTTTTTTCCATTTTACACCACTCAAATTTGGCATGAATCTTCTCTCTCCCAACCGTGAAAATATCAGGTCGCGAAAAATACTGGATTTAAATTAAGGCGATTCAGGAAGCTGACCAGCTACCAGGGCACCAGGCAGAGTTGGAGAGGGGTGCCGATTATGAAAAAGCGGACTTTTTTCCCAAGGGGGAGATTTTGTGAAAAGTGGACTTTCTTCTCAAAATGTGCACATTTTTTGACCAAACTGGGTTTTTTTGCTCGCATAGGTGGTTTTGGGGGACTTTTTGTATACCAGAGAGAGAGGGAGAATGGGTTATCTTTGTCAACTGATTCTGATTGCGTGCAGCGGCGGCGCGCTACGGGGGGGGGTGTCAATATTTTTGCCCTCCTCTCCCCCACCCAAAAAAATGCCTGGTGCCGCCACTGTCTGATTGCATATCCCGTTGATCTGAAATAATCAATGTAGGCCTAATACCGTAATATTTATTTGAATCACTCAGCTTGCAATGATATCAAATTAATACAACACAATAACATTTAGGGGCTATACAATAATTATAAGACCCCCCATAAAATCAAATGGGTACAACTTGTTAGACTTAAAGGGGCACTTCGTGATCCACAGCCTCATCCCCCCACCCCGGGCCCCCACTTTTCTCAAAAAAAGTTGAGATTTTTATATCACTGGAATACTCTGGCTACATAATGTTTATATACAAAATATTTCTTGCAGATTAATTCGTTTAGCAAAGATATCGTGAAATTTGAATTTCGTTCTGGTGCACCAGAACGAAATTACAACGTATTGTCTATGGAGCAGTGTAATACACATATCATGCATAGCTCGCAAACGCAAAATCGGAATCAACTGAAATTTTGGGAATATGCTTTTTTCGTGGATATGTACTGAAAAATGTCATAAAAAGAGGATGCTAGGATCACGAAATACTCCTTTAAGTCCAGTCTTCATTTATGGAGTTTAGGGTTAGGATAGGGCAGTCTTGTACCCGGGG
The DNA here is from genome assembly GCF_039555335.1 of Amphiura filiformis. Classification (NCBI taxonomy): domain Eukaryota; kingdom Metazoa; phylum Echinodermata; class Ophiuroidea; order Amphilepidida; family Amphiuridae; genus Amphiura; species Amphiura filiformis. The sequence goes on along the minus strand of NC_092636.1, from coordinate 35,123,819 downwards.
GGATCCGCTCATATTGTAAGCATCCGCGTGAATTGACTTTCAAAAATGACCCTAAGCTAGGATGTCGAAAATTTGTCAAGCTGACCCTAAACCAGGATTGAACTGAAATAAAAACACCCTAAGCAAGGAATTGTCTTGAAATTTACCCCTAAAACAATAGACATTATAAAAACACCCTAATCGAGGAATTGGTTAGAAATTTGCCCCAAACAAGGATAGACATTGCGTGTGTCGGTACAGTGATATCAGTATAGCTTAAAATTGGCACTGTTGAAGTCGGCTCCATTTTTAAAATCTGGTTGGTAAAATTGCTCAGAAACCACTCTTTTGTGCCGAATAATTTGATAAATATGTCACCATAAATGTCCGTTAATTGGGTAATTTTATAAAATTACCCTAAGCGAGGATCATCCTTTAAAAAAACTCCCCTTCTTTTACTAAAATGAGTGTTTTGAGACCCTAATCACGGATCCGCGCGGATCCTCGTTTTGCTTTTCAAAACCACCCTAAATATTTCACGCGGATGCTTACAACTTTCATATATGAGTGGCCCCCGGGGTCTTGTAATGAGACTAGTAGAGCTGAACCCTATGTAATCACTCCAAAATTTCCAAACGGCGTGCCAATAAATACTTGCCCCCCCAAATTGCTCCCCTAGTCTCAGCCTGTCTAAAAATCTTTGCCCCCCCCCCCGCACAGTGTCACCCCTTTGCACATATAGTCTCGGTCCCAGCCAATTTGTGCTCCTTCGTTGCATGTTGCTAAATAGCCCATCATCTTTGGCTTTCCCCCATCGTGCTTGCGGCTGGAGGTCAGAGTCACTGGGATAGTTGGTAGAAGGTATTAGGAGTGAGGTGAGATAGGGTGATGTTAGGGGTTGGTCACTAGTACTAGATAAGTGTAGGGGAGAGGGTGGGGATGGGTGAAGTAAGGGGGAGGAGTTAGGTAGGGTAAGGGGTTGTAGGGTATATGGGTGAGTGTGGTTGGGGATGGGTGGGTGAGGTGGGATAGGCATCGTAGGTGAGATTAGGGGTGGGTGTGGTGGGTAGTGCAATATGGATGGGGGTAGGGATGTGGATGAGTGGGGTTAAGTGCACCTGGGTGAGGTTGGGGATGGGTAGGGTAAGGGGTAGGGTAAGGGGTAGGAGTGTGGGTACAAGTACGAGGTACATGTACAAGGGGTTGTGGTTGGGGTCATGATTGATGGGTGAGGCTGGGGATGGGTGGTGGTAAGGGCCCTAAGGGGTGACCAAGATAGGGGTGGAATACTGAGAGCAAGGGTCACAGTTGTGGGGTGAGGGTAGTACATAGGCATGGGTGGAGATGAGTGGATTTGGAATAAGGGGCAAGGTGGGTAGGGTGAGGTTAGGATTGGGTGTGGTCATAGGATAGGGTTGGGTCACAGGAGACTAGGAGTATAGGTACAGGTGTATTTGGGTTAGGAGTATAAGATAATGGTGGGTTGGTCAGGGTGGGGTATGGGTTAGGGGAGGAGTGTGGTACGGGTGTGATGGGAGGTGCAGGGGTTGGGTAGAGGCAGGGTGGGTGGGGTTTAGGGTAGGGGTAGAATGTTGAGGGTAGTAAGGTGGCAACAGTGGGGTAACTGGGGTGGGATGTATGTGTGAGGTAGGCAGTAAGGGGTGAGTTGAGCTAGGGGTATTTGTTTTTTCTTTATGATGGTATGTGATAGGTGTTTGAGGTAGCCCAATGGGGAACCTTGTTTCACTTGGTTATGTTTTGTCTTATTTTTTGCTGCTTACAAAATGCTGTTCAGGAGGAAGGGGGTGTTATGGAGGATGTAGTAACCATGCCAGGTAGAACTCTTTGTATGTGACTAGCCATTTAGACCCAGACCCAGGCAAAACTAAAACCAACCACCTACTTGCTTTAAAATGGGTAGTAGGCCTGCTTCACTAGCACTAGGGTGGGAGTCAACCGGGGAGGGGGGCACTCAACTTAAATTTTAGTAGGGGTGTGCTGTATGCAACGTGGTGTGAATCGAGTGATGCACTTTGGGAACTGAGATCTGAGGCAACATGGGGGGGCTCCTGAACTGAAATGTCAACATTTGGGGGAGGTCTAGTGAACTAAAAATGGTCCAAACTATAGGCTGTGGAGCCGAGAAATTCAAAATATGAGCTAAAGAGCTAGTACAATGGAGTTTTGCTCAAGGTGAGGCTAAAGAACTGCTGCATGATCCCCAAAATAATGTTGATCTTTGGGAACTGCCATAAAGCCTGAAAAAGGGACCCTTGACTGCCGCACATATCTGCATGCACTGACTTTACACTTTAGGTGACCATATTCTGGGATGAGATTCATACATGTATACCTTGGGATTCTCCCCTTTTTTTTTCTTCACCAGAGTTCCGCCTGTTCCTTGATATCTGTTTTAACATCCTTCAGGAAGACCCTTTGATTGATCTTTGTTCAGAGGTACTGGGTGGCTTGCGCTATAAAGACTGCAAAACAGTGTCTGTGGTCAGGTCGAGTACCACAGTTGAGTGCTTTGCTATCCCCTCCTAGAAGGATTGACCGAGTAACTCCCAGGCTCAACCGTCGGTTGGCCCCCAGCTCCACCAGGACAGCCGATTCGACAGGTGCGGTCGATTGGTCAGGGCATTCACCCAGGGTCTCTGACTTGGACCCTTTCCCCAGTTTCCCTTTGTTTCTACTCACATTGGCTCATCTTGTCCAGGGGTTAGGGAGATGATCTCTAGGTTTCTGTAGGGCTGTTAATTAATCCTTCTCTTTTCTGGCTTCTTGATTGGATCAGCGATGGTGGAACTTGAGCTCCTACATACATACATACATACATTAAATTCTATAAGGCGCAATATCCAGTATGATCAAGGCGCTATGATGCTTCCCTGTTGTTTTGCGGTTGTGTTGAGCACGGCCTCAATGATTCCGGCCTCAAGGTTCACCAGTGATCATCTTCCAGTTGTGAGCAGGGGCTTTGCTTTTCCTGCTGCTCTATCGCAGCCAGGGATGGAGCGGTCAGCTCCTTCCGCCCCCTCTCCGTCACCAGTTCCAGCTCTTCAGCTATCAGTGTGGCTCTGACCTCTGTCAGGGCAGCCTAGGGTCCCGTATGGCTACCTGCCCCATTGCTGTAGTCAGGTTAATCGCCATGGTCTGGCAATCCAATCTCCATCTTGGTCACTGTAGGCATACTTTTCACAAGGCCTGTATGCCTCGCTCTGCTCATGCTCTCAGGGTGGCTAGCATTCACCATGGTTGGGAGGAGATGTTTGTCTCTTCTAGCTCCGTTCCTTCTTAATTCTCTGAGGGCATGTTCCCAGATATAGTCCTGCCGTCCCTCCCAACTTCGGGAGGGACCTCTCACTGGTCTCTTGGTCTCTGACTGGGTCGTTCAAGTCATTGCATTGATGGACTTATCACGGTAGAACCCAACACTCAAGTCAGTTTTCCTGGTTGCAGAGACTTGCGGGCATCACTGTTCTGAGACCCATGCCCTGTCCAGTGACGAGCCCTCAAGCATATATACATGTATCTTCATTTGGGCAGTAGGGGTCCAGGGGAGTCTCTGATCTCCCTCATGCTGCTTTTCTGGCTAAGGACCCCTCTAATTCCCTATGGACCCTTGGAGTTACATGGTGCCCAGTGTGGATCCTCAAGTGGTTCCTTAAGGCTCAAGCACTTCTTATCCCTGAAGACTTGCAGCCTAAAGTGTGATTATCCACTGTGTCTCCTCGTCATCTCCATATGAATTAAGTTAATTTTTTCAAACCTGATTTTTTGGCATGTTGATGTTAGTAATGTTTACAGTTTACACGCATGTCCCAACTTCCACTAAAATGGAATGAGCCAAATTTGTTGTGTCTGTAGGTCAACAGAGTAATTTTGACAAAAGTTTATGACTTGATGTCTGCCACATAGAACTCCATGTTAAACGAACAAAATAGCCAGTGAGGTACTGAGGTTTCTTTCAATTTCCCTTGTTATTTAAGCTGAAAATGGACAGCCTTCCTGGCTGTTATGACTATTCGGGCCTTTTGGGTGCATTATGGCTGCAATTAAGATTGCACTTTTGTCAAACCCTGGTGTCATGTCACTTACCGATTTCAGAACTCGCTTAACTTCTTTCAGAACTAAATCGATGTCTAGCACAGAGCATAATACCAAGGTGCAAACAACAGCGGAAACACTCTCATCAGGAACTTCTTTCATATCCTCTGCATTGCACCAAACAACTTCTGTGATCTTCACCCCTGGAAATTGGTCTGCATTTTCTTCTAAGTACGTCTGAAATTGTTCCTTTGGTTCAATTGCGATAACTGATGTTCCTTCTGGATAATATTTAAAGTTCGCTCCAGATCCTACACCAATTTCTAAAATTGTAAATTTTTCTTCCACATCGGCTCCTTTTTCAAACTGTTTTTTAATGTCTGGTAAATCAGTAAAAAGTTCTTCCTTTTGTCTCCACATTCCTCTATTGTACCTATCAGCTAACCGATTCAAGAACCATGCATATCCATACGGATATGCTCTTATGACCATGCTAGCTGTGATTTTGTACATGATAAATAGTCCCACAACATAAGGCCCATATTGCCGAATTAGCTGGGCAATGTGCTTGTCCAATGATGCCATTGCAATACTGTTTGGCCAAATCCAATAAATTTGTCTGGTTTATATGGAAAAGGGTCTTCGCAGTGGTGAAGTCCCGGGGGTGAAATCCCGGGGTGAAGTCAGGTGATTTTAAGTATGAAATTCACATGGGACATTATAAGTCACTTAGCCCTAGTGCATAGTGAAGATCAATGTACATGCCGGACTCAATACTGTTATCTTTGGTCAGGATAATGGACTCTGATCAGATGACCTGTCAAACAAAAACATTACATAATCAACTTGAATAAAAATGGCCAGACTGTGTAAGCTTTAATATAGCATGTGTAGTACAGCATGCAATGTTTCATGTATGGCTAGTAAAGTGAAACAGTCTCCCAAATATTAAAACAACTGATGTTGATGTTGGCAGGCAAAAAGTCTTCTGTTAGATCCTAGACTCCTAAACCCAGACAAACACAGTGATCACACTGCTGAATGCTGACGATTTTTGCTTCCTTATTTACTTTATTCTTTCGTGGTGTGTGCCCTTAAAACTTACGACGAGCTGTATTTACCAAAGCGTCGTCGCCAAATTTCGTCGGGCAAAAATTTAGTTCGGCGTCAAGAAAAACAGTCTATATTCTCTTATTTTATGCATTTTAACACCTTCTGTAATCATTTTGAAGTGCCAGATATTTAATCTGAGATACTCGTGAGTGAGAAGAATACAATTTGTACATCTGCAATGGCCTCAGAGGGTAAGTTATCTTGTTTTTCAAATTGCCAATTGAATTGGCATTGCATGCACGGCGCGGCGGTCGATTTTTTCATCATGCTTTTGGTAAAGCTTAAAATGTAAATCGATCTACATGTACTAAACATCATGACTGACAATGCATGGGATTGATGGGAATGCATTATAATTACCACACACTGCATGGCGATCTACCAAACTGTTAATTCCTGCACACTTTAGTGTGGCGATCCTTACCGTCGAAGACGAAGCTGGATTTATACAATCCTCGGTCACCGGTCTGGAGATCTTCCAATTCAAGCGTGTGGCAACTAAAGCTAGGTCATTTCCACATACCAGATCATAGCCCCGGGATCATAGCTAGTATAGTTACCGTAAAGTGGGGTGACTTTGGACACATATATTATAAAATATAAAGCCCTTTCGCAATTTCGGAAAATTGCAACTGCGCATGCTCAGACATCGTCACACAGTTCTTTAACAAGAGATAAACACGAGGAGGCTGCAGTGCGTTTGCAATGGTGGCGAACTTTGCACTTCCTTCAAAAACATATTTTTGTAAAACATTTTTTATTCATTCCTACATATGTTAATATGAATGCTGGACGGTTCGCACCCTTTCAATTTCGGACCGTGCACTTTCGCCCCTTTCTATTTCGCAAGACCCTTTCTATTTCGCACCTGCACTTTCGCCCCTTTTATACCGCTGGGTATTGTGCTGCTAGTGATTGATGCACGATCGATTGCTTGAACTCCCGGCGGTGCGGCGTAGTATGTTTATAGTGCTGGGGCCGTCGGGCATGCACTTCTTAAGTCATGATAAACCCGGGAAGGAAGGAAATAAAGGATATTTTATAACAAAATAGAGGAACGATTTTTTTTTCTCAGTATATATTACAGGCCAGATATTTTAGCAGCAGGCTTACCCAAAATAATGAAATAATTAGAATTCAATGATAAAAATAGTAATAATAATAAATAGTAATAATAATGATAAATTTATATTTAATTATTAATTATAATATGTATAAAAACAGTGAAAATTTGTTCCAACTGACGACCAAAGGATGGATCCAAAAGGATACAAGTGTCAACAAGCAATGGATAAAATTAAAAACAATGAAAGTATGACACAACATCCAATGGGGGAGTAACACAAAACATATAAACAAAGTAAATTTAATAATATAATATGATGATAATAATAATAATATGATAATAATAATAATAATAACAATGTTAATAATATAAACAAAGTTTATTTAATAATATAATATAATGATAATAATATGATAACTAGAAGGCTATATATTTGTACACAAATACGGCTATACCCGCATGTTATCGGTGTACCCAAACTTACAGTCCTTATTTGCTGAGGACTTAAAATAAAGAAATTGTATGTGTAAAAAGTGAAAGTCCAAGTCACAAGCTTTAATTGAATGTAGGTTGCACTGTCGTAGCACCTAAAATAAAGAAATTGTAAAAAGTCCCTCCCAGGGGAATCGCTCTCTTACTCTCCATAGGTTGCTGTTGTCAGTCTCTCTTATTCACAGTGAGGCTATGCAATATGATTAGGGGAAGACTATTCCAGAGGGAGTAGGTAAATTAAATGGAACAGCAATTTCAGAGGGAGTATGTAAATTAAACGGAACAGCATATTTTGGGGCCATTTCAGAGGGAGTATGTAAATTAAATGGAACAGCCAATGGGTATGTAATTTAACTGGAATAGCCTTAACGTTGATGTCATCTATATTATAATTAATTCTCTGTGGATCTGTTTAGTCCCACGTGTATGGGAAGGGTGTTAGTAACAATATAATTCTCAGGTGCAATCTGTGTACAAACTCTGAGCCCTGAAGCTGCTTAATTTGATGAGAAACGACAGGCCCTTTGTTTTAACATTTGGGGCCCTGGGGCCCATAGTATTTGACTTATGAGGCTCATGAACATATATTGAAGTATAATTCTCTAGTGCTCTCAGTAGACTCAAGCTGGGCACTGTAGCTGCTTTATTTACTGAGTAACGGCCGGCCCTATGTTTCAGCGTTTGGGGCCCTGGGGCCCATATTATATGACATATGGGGCTCATATGTACATATAACAATGTAATTCTCAGGTGCAATCTGTGTACAAACTCTGAGCCCTGAAGCTGCTTTATTTGATGAGAAACGGCCGGCCCTTTGTTTTAACATTTGGGGCCCTGGGGCCCATAATATTTGACTTGTGGGGCTCATTTACATGTTATAAGTATAATTCTCAAGTGTTATCAGTACACTTAAGCTGGGCATTGTAGCTGCTTTATTTACTGAGTAACGGCCGGCCCTATGTTTTAGCGTTTGGGGTCCTGGGGCCCATATTATGTGACATATGGGAGTTATATATACATATGATAATATAATACTAAAGACCTATCCGTGTACCAAATCTGAACCCTGTAGCTACTTTATTTGCTGAGAAACGGCCGGCCCTTTGTTTTAACATTTGGGCCCCTGAGGCCCATAGCCTTGTACATCTGAGGCCAAAATGGGCAAAAGGCACATTTGTTTTAACATTTGGGGCCCTGAGGCCCATAATATTTGACTTATGGGGCTCATGTACATATGTGATGCGATCAAGCAAAATCAGTCGGAACTCTGCAATAATAAATTTTCAGTTTCCTATAGGATAGTTAAAAGCATTTACAAAGCTGGATTTTGCAGAAAACCCCATTGAAAATGAGCAACTAGTTCCAAAGATATGAGCAATTAAAGAGTTTCCAAAACAATAGGAAACAAAAGGAAATATATCTTTTGTTTGGCTATATCTCAAAATCAATATTTCCGAGTTGCGACTGATTTTGCTTGATCGCATCACATATGTTGAAGTATAATTTTCAAGTGCTATCAGTAAACTCAAGCTGGGCATCGTAGCTGCTTTATTCACTGAGTAACGGCCGGCCCTATGTTTTAGCGTTTGGGGCCCTGGGGCCCATATTATGTGACATATGGAGGTTATATATACATATGACAATATAATAATTAAGACCTATCTGTGTACCAAATCTGAACCCTGTAGCTACTTTATTTGCTGAGAAACGGCCGGCCCTTTGTTTTAACATTTGGGCCCCTGTGGCCCCTAGCCTTGTAAATCTGGGGCCAAAATCTACAACTTAGGGCCCATACATATGCCATATATGAGCCCCAGTGATCTTGAACTTGTAGAGCTAGGCTTGTCAATCTGTTGCACCATATTTTAACATTTGGGCCCCTGGGGCCCATAATATATAACATATGGGGCTCTTGGATATTTGTAAATATAGAGTACCCCTAGGGCTATCACTGGACCAACTCAGGGCCCTGAGGCTGCTTCATTTGATGAGAAACGGCGTGCTTTGTATTTTTCACATTTGGGCCCCTGGGGCCCGTGACCTTGACCTCTGGGGCCAAGATGGGCAAAAGGCACTTCCACGGGTAGGGCCCATAAGTGTACCACATATGGGCCCTGGGGCCCTTGTAGTTTTAGCGCTAGCCTTGACAGAATGATGTGTTTGATAGGAGAAGGAGGAGGAGGAGAAGGAGATGAAACCACAGAATGGCAATATACCCGTTCATGCTTCGCATGCGGGTATAATGATATGAGGATGAATGCAGATTATTTTTATCATATTCATTTATTATAAATTTTTTGTCTCTTAGTGAAATATTGTATTAGTCTATGTACATTTTTGCATTATAATTATCTTTTAACAAACTTTTATATTTTATATTTTAGTAATGTTTTAATATCCACACGGACATGTGGAAGATCAATATTGTATTGAACATGTTTTACCGTGTATAAATAAAGTTATTATTATTATTATTATTATTATTATTATTATTATTATTATTATTATTATTATTATTATTATTATTATTATTATTATTATTATTATTATTATTATTATTATTATTATTATCCCCTCACTTTTCTCAAAAAATTGAGATTTTTATACCACTGGAAACCTCTGGCTACATAATGTTTATGTCCAAAAATTAATTCTTGCAGATTTAATTCATCTAGCAAAAATATCATCAATTTTGAATTACGTTCTGGTGTACCAGAACGAAATTACAACAGTGGCCTATGGAGCAGTGTAATACACATAGTCAGGCATAACTCGCATAATGCAAAATCGGAATCTACTGAAATTTTGGGAATAAGATTTTTTCAAGCATATCTACCATGTCTACTAAAAATGTCATAAAAAGATGATACTAGGATCACGAAATACTCCTTTAAGATAGATGTCATTTATGCGTCGGACCCCTATAGCCTGATCATGCAAACGAAAAAAGAAAGAAAGGAAATAAAGAAAGAAAGGGAAAGAAAAAACGAAAACAAAAGAAATTAAGATGAACTGAACAAATCTAATTGATAGAAATAAATTGATTGTTTAAAACTGTTTATTATGTGCAGCAACATCCAAAAAACAAAACAGGGTTCAAAAGACAAAGCAGCTTTCTTGATTAAAAAAAAGAAGAAAAAAGGCACTATAAAAAAAAAAAAAAAGGAAAAAGAAAAGAAAAATAAAGAAAGAAATTCATCTCCTTTACACGATCTTTATTATCTAAGAAATAGATGCTATATTACATTATTGACATCTTCGAGTTCAAACATCCCGCCTTAAAATTGTCGGCAAGATGTGCCGTGGTGTTAATAAAGCATCTTCATAATGAGTCCGTGATTGACAGGCCAGTAAACAAAATGAATCATGAACACATAAATGTCAATCATTTACAATGCAGAATTGGATAGCATTTTTTCCACAAATTTGTTTATTTACTTTATGTTATTTATTAAAACCATATTTATACAGGGCTACCTTTCAGATAAATCTGCTATTACAGGGCTCTGTGTCATAAAAACAATATACATAACAATTTGTAGAATTATACATAAGCCCTATATATGTAAGAATTTTTAAAAACATAAAAATGCATAAACATCAAAAATCATACATCAAATATATCAAAATTCATTAAAAGTATTTACATTTCTTTGTTTTATACAATTTACGTAACACTTGTAGAAATATATATTAAATTAATTAAGAACACAGACAAAATACATCATTCTCATTAAAACTAACAGAAAACTTTCCTGATTAATAATATTTTACGATCGTACGTCAAGACTCAAGAGGCATATGGCACTTTTGCGTGTCTGTTTACGGTACCCTACCATTGATTGGACCCACACCATACCCGGCGCTTTCGCGTAAGTCATTCATTACATAATGGGTTGAAGGAGTCACACTTTATACAATCACGCGGCCGTGTGGCCCGGAGACTTGTCAAGCAATCGATCCGGTACGGGTGTGTTCTGGGACGAATATATGCGTGCTACCAATTGCATTGATTGAACCCATGTCACGCCTGGCGCTTTCGCGTACTAGTGGCAGCTAATACTCGCGGTGAAGAAAGGTGGTGAAAGTCGGCACAGCATTATCGCAAAGCTGCTGCAGGCATTTGTTTTGCTTGTGCGCATTTGTCTTTGAGAAATTTGCTAATTTTTTTTTCCATTAGTGTCATGTCAAAGAAGATCAATTCGGCAACATAAAGATGGGATAAAATTATAAGCCATCATATTTTTGGCCATATCAATATTAGGCCCTATAAATTTTATACTTTATAGGCCATAAATAATTGAATACTAAATTATATAGCCTATTATAAAGTACTAATAAGGTAACATAATTCTAATAATAATATAATAATAATTAATATTATAATAATAATAATAATAATAATAATAATAATAACTAGGCGGTTACCCGTATTTCGCGGTTCTCGGCTGTCATAGTTATTGGCTTTTGCAGATCTCAAACCTGGGCTTCCTTGGCCAAAGTTACACCCACCGACCAAGTTTGAGCTCCATGAGCAATTTGCAATCTTTGTTTTTTGACCTATGACCTCTCAACCGTAGGGTCTGACAAAAGGTCACAATGGAACTTTTGTTTGTTAGTCCAATTTCCACCTACCCACCAAGTATGAGCTCCAAAGGCAATTTGAAATTTTTACCTTTTTGACCTTTGACCTCTTAACCATAGGTCTGAAGAAAAGATCACTGTGGAAACTTTTCGGAAACTTTTGTTTGTTAGTCCAAGGTCAACCCACCCACCAAGTTTGAGCGCCATAGGAGCAATTTGAAATTGTTACCTTTCTTGACCTATGACCTCTTAACCGTAGGTATGACGAAAAGGTCACCGTGGACACTTTTGTTTGTTAGTCCAAGGTCCACCCACCCACCAAGTTTGAGCGCCATAGGAGCAATTTGAAATTGTTACCTTTCTTGACCTATGACCTCCTAACCGTAGGTATGACGAAAAAGGTCACCGTGGAAACTTTTGTTTGTTAGTCCAAGGTCCACCCACCCACCAAGTTTGAGCTCCATAGGGGCAATTTGAAATTTTACCTTTCTTGACCTATGACCTCTTAACCGTGGGTATGACGAAAAGGTCACCGTGGAAACTTTTGTTTGTTAGTCCAAGGTCCACCCACCCACCAAGTTTGAGCTCCATAGGAGCAATTTGAAATTGTTACCTTTCTTGACCTATGACCTCTTAACCGTTGGTCTGACGAAAAGGTCACCGTGGAAACTTTTGTTTGACAGTCCAAGGTTAACACAATGGCATGGCTAGATTTGCCATTTAAAGTATTTGAAATTAGACTTCAATTGAACTTGACCCCGTCCTTGACCTTTGACCTTTAAAAATATAAACTCGTTCGGTCTCATACCAAGCTGCACCCACCCACCAAGTTTGAGCCCGTGATGACCCACGGGCGACCTCACATTAGCAGTCACAGACAGACAGACAGACAGATCTACAGATCTACAGACAGAGAATAGCGTATTATTATATAGATAGTAATAATAATAATAATAATAATATAATAAAAATAATTAATAGGCTTAAAATAAAATAAAATAGAAATGAAATAAAATAAAATAGGCCTAAGTAAAACAAAATAACAAATCAAAAACATAATGAATACCAATCTTTAGTCGAAGCACATTTAATATATCGTAATAATATAGGCCTATTAAATTCAATCGAACCGGAGAGTCCATCAACATACTATTTGCTTTTGTACACGCTGGACCCAGTACCGGTACTGCAAACACAAACAATCAACACTCAAAAGTCAACCAATACTATACACATACAACACCCCACTGTACCGCCGGGAGTTGAAGCGATCGATCGTGCATCATCAATCAACAGCAGCACATTACCCGCGGTTTAAAAAGGGGCGAAAGTGCACGGTGCGAAATTGAAAGGGGGCGAAAGTGCACGGGTCCGAAATTGAAAGGGTGCGAACCGTCCTGTTTCCGTTAATATTTCCTGTGAAATACAAATATTGTGAAGGAATGAAGACCAAACTGTCAGCGAAATTCCAGTACAAAACGTTTTTATGCAAACGTCAAAGTTCACCTCATTGAAAATGTACAGTAGCCTCTACATTCTACAGGATTTTATGGGTAGACAACCTATGTACAGTTGTATCGCGCCCATCTTGTCCTCTTGAACCTAGAGGGTTGAGTGCAGATATCAGAACCGGGGATGATCCCCCTTCTCTTTTCGAATAGCTCTGACACTTTAACGTGCACAGGGATGAATCCTCCTGTACACGGGACCAACGGCTTTACGTGACTTCCGAATCACGGACATCGCATATAACTACCTATATCTGCACGTGCTAGGCAGTGTATGGGGGCGAGAAGAAATTCTTCAATTAAATTCTGAAATTAAATTACTGAACTTAATTGAAGGATTCCTGACCATATAGGAACTTTTTGGGAGGGAAGAGAATTTTCACCTAAGGCAAGCCCAAGGCTCGAACCCTCGTCGATCGTATCTCCCGGCCGGCAGCGCAATGCCTTAACCGCTCGGCCATCTCGCCCACTGCCTCATCGTGTTTATCTCCAATTTTATCGCCAAATATTACCCATGATGCACCATGATCTGGAATTGCGAAAGGGCTTATTGGACAGGGTTGCTCAATTTAAATCAATAATTTTTTTTTCTAAAAAATCATTGATTTAAATTTTTGGAAAAAAATTGTGATTTATATCAAGCAACCCTGTCCTATATGCATGTGCCAAAGTCACGTACCCACTGTCCAAAGTCACCCAACTTTACGGTACCGGTACTCAAAAAGTTAGCCACGAATTTGCTCGTGAACCGATAGCTTCACATTCAAGACTAGAATTTATTATTAAATTAAAATCTAATAGAAATCGATGAAGCATGACACCATGTCCATTCAAAGCAATGGAAGTTCGAAGGAAATACAGCCGATCACGATGGGCAATCGCATAAAATGTTGTTGGAATTGCACCTCAACTTACCGTATTCATTCCTGGGCACCTTGGGAGAACAATGCCAGTGCATTGAAAGGTCAACCCAGGTTAAATAAGAATGAAATAGATAAATAAAATAAATAAATAAATTCCAATAAGTGCCCATGCCCCAATAAGCGCCCACCCAAGGTATTGTCAATGAATATGCTGAAGTGACAGATAGACATCGATATGTACAGTGAAATAGCTGGGAGATTAGAAGTCCCGTGTAAATTATTTTGATGAAATAAGAATCACAAAATGTTCTGATATGTATGAACAGGGTTCATTCATATTTTCATAACGGTTGTTTATACCCATGTCCGAGGGCATAAACAACCGCTTAGTCATGAAAATATAAATGAACCTGTTCATACATACCAGTACATTTTGTGATTCTTATTTCTTCAAAATAATAACAAAAAACAACCAGTAACATTATTAAAAAACATGATTTTCCATCATTTTTCCTACCCGGCGATAAATTAAGCAAGTTTTCAAAGTATATGATTTGGCGAATGAACTTTTGCAAAACACCAAAGTGTTATTTTTCAATAATATATTAATTCAGATAATGAAAATGGCTGCTTCGACCAACAATATCTCACATACCCTTAAATTGCACTTCAATTAAATTTTAGTTCAAAATTGGCAACTTTGCTCAAAGATTCAGTTGACTCATTGAAATAGCTTTCATCCAAATTTCAACATTTCCAGTATAAATAATATCTGTTGCCAAAAATGTCAATGCTTTTCAACCGAAAAACGATAGTATGGACTCTAGTATCGAATGCATAACTACCGTGTGCAAATTCTAAGTTAAGAGTTCTCGAGTAAGTTGGTTCTTGTAAAGTGGGAAAATATGTTTTATGAATTGCTCTTTAAATCTTATTGAGGCCTACCCTTAAAACATTATTTGAGTTCTAAATTACACAGCAGTTTTGTGATTACAAGCAAAATAGGAAAAATAACAGAATAATGTACTTTTGGAGGTGGTCACAACTTTCTACCACATACATGTATTTGTTCACACCATTAAAATCAAAACATATCTCACATGTAACTTACGGTAATGAGAAAAGTATGAGATTTCTTCCGATATCAAAATCTCGGTTTTGATGAGGTCAAGTGGGGGAAGTGAGTGAGGTTGTTGATCGGGTCACACACATTATATAGCTCTAAATCACTATAAAACTATAAGACTCTTTACAGAATACCATATTTAACTCAAAGTACTTTTTCATACTCTGTTATTTTAGATCGGAATCCATCTCCACCACCAATTGAAGTTTTAGATAATGATGATGACATAGAAATCCTGCAGGCAGACCTGATTGAAGGTACGGCATCAGCAAGAAGTGGACACTAGCAACACTCCTAAAATTAGGAAAGGTAAGGACCTTCAGCTGGCAAAGGTAAAATCAGATTAGTTAATTGAGAGAAGCAGAATGGACTAGTGTCATTTGTTGGCAAGCTAAGCCCATGGTCATAGATCATGTTAATACTCACCCTTCTGACTGCACAGGGTACAAAAATGTAGGTATATACCGAGAGGCTCATTGATTAAACCCATATTGTTACATTTGTAACTGATGGAGGATGCCCTCAATATATTTTTATGTTCTTGCATTAATAACACATTGATAACAAGGCTCTATGGATCATTTTGGTACACTACAAGCCTGGTAGTGGGAACAGTTGGAGTAAGATGCTGTTACAACTTCGGCCATAAAAAAGAAAGTCTGTCTCAGACACCTGCGTACATTGCTATGTGAACTCCAATTAAGCTTTAGTGCTACTGCGTTGGCCGTAAAAATTCAGTCTTTTTTTAATATGTTTATTTAAAAAATATTTTCAGTATAGTAGCGTGATCCAATTTTGTCTTTTTTGCAGTTTGGTTGTTTTTTTTGTACATATTTTGCCATGATTGTAAAAGAGACAAACAAAGCTATTCATTGTGTATGTATATTATGTTTCTGTTTATGAATATCACAAAGTACATTTAAACATGTGTCTGAGACAAATTTTCTTCTTTTTTTTCTTGGCCTTAAGTAGTATTTTAAGTAGTTAGCACAGAGTAGGAAAGTAATTGCCACTTCTAAGCCATAATATATGATTCATTTATTATGCCGCCTCCACCGGAGGTACATGTATAATGTTTCCTGGTTGTCCGTCCGTCCGTCTGTGTGTCTGTCCATCTGTCCGTCCGTCCGAGCTTGCGAGTGCAATTTCTCGGAACTGGTAAGGCGTATTGTGGTGCAATTTGGTGGAGGGTGGCAATTGGTGGTCTCCAAATTTGAGCAGGTTTTTGTCACAAAATATGGTAATTAAGTACCTAATTTGCATAATTTAAGCATATCAAGCAAAATAACCTTGTGCACAGATTATCTGGAGATCTGTACGAGATACAGTGATGAAACTTGGCGGAGAGTAGCACAGCCAGAGGTTCTTGACCTGATTTGCTTTTCAACGCAAAATTTGCGTAATCGCAAGGTCATTGTGAGGTCATTTGGGGTCATCCGGAGTCAAATCGCCATATATATATATTTTTTTTCATTCATATTTTATTTCCATAAAAATCAAAGACATTACATAAAAAAAATATGTATATAAACACGGTACATATGGAGGAAAAGGCTGGAAGACCAAAAAGTTAGCCTTTCCCTGAAATCAAATGAAATTAACAAAATAAATCAATATATATATTATATAATATATTGTTGCAGGTTCATGAAATTTGGTGGGAACGACAACTGTAGGAAGAAAAAAATGTCACGGTCATTTTGGGGTCATCCGAGGTCAAATCGCCATAGATTGTCGCAGGTTCATGAAATTTTGTGGGGACGGCCACTGAAACAAGGCAAAAATGTCAAGGTCAATTTGGGGTCATCTGGGGTCAAATCGCCATAGACTGCTGCAGGTTCATGAAATTTGGTGGGAACTGCCACCTTAGTGAGGCAAATAATGTTAAGGTTATTTTGGGGTCAAGTGAAATTGCACCGGTTAAAATGATGGGTGCAAGGTGGAGGCATTGCGGCCGGGAACTGTGCAGGTCGAGAACAGCGAAATTCTAGTTTATTTATATTTTTGGTCATTTTAAGCCAAAATATTGAGGTCCTACATGCGTGATGAATTTGGCTGATTCCAATTTGGTGTACATAATGTAAGCTTGGACATGTGTAAGCTTGGACAATTTGCAAATATGCCAAAAATCCAGGTTTGAAAAAATTAACCATATTCATCATACATTATGGTTGTAATATTAATGGTTTGCAGTAAAGTGGTTAACAAGTAGACACCAATTTTGAACTCTTTACACAGGAAGTGGAAAAAGAGAAAGAAGGAAAGGATGAAAAAGAAGCAGCTGAAGCAAATGCTCATGGGATAGATATATCAGAAGACCTGGAGAATGATCTGTGTAGACTGTGGGACATGTCAACTAATATGGTAAGACTCTGGTTACTAATATTTATGTGTGCTAAGGCTCTCACCTAATGGGTAATTTTGTACTTCGGGTACCTGATTGAATTTTTGGGCAAGAATCCAAGTCCCTAAATTTGTTAACAAAAATTTTAAAAAAATTATTTGTTATTCAACCTGAGAAATACTGCTTATTTGCTGAGGATTCGCTGAACACACTTGATTACATACCCCTGTATTCTTAGCTAGAAATTGAGAGTTGCCCGTCATTTGAATAAAATTGCCTGTCCTCATTTGACCTTTAAAACATTTACCAGACGTCTATAGCCCATTGGGGGTTCAGAGAGTTCAAATATGTGTTGATATGGCCTTGTTCTACAAATTAGTTCTACTAAAAAAGTCAATTAGCTTCTCAAAACATACAATTTATAATATAGCATCTGTCAAAGGCATTAATTGTGCCCGTCCCAGGAGCAAACTCCCCGTCTAAAATGACAGCCAGACGGGTGGCTAGCTAAGACCCTGATTACATATATTCAATGCATGGGATTGATGTGTTTGAAATAGACATATTTATGGGGAGGGTTAACTAGATGTTTGGTTATTTTGAAATTCAGAAGTGTACTGTTTATTTTTGTTCTGCATGGTCATCTAATACTTGTACTGGCAGTTGAGGGGTCGTCACACCCATTTGATTTCTTCCTAATGCAAAGGAAATCAAACCATGGTAATAAGCTGATGTTTGTTTGTTTTTTGTACTGTAAAAACAGCTTGTATCTAAGTACCTGGAAGAATGGAAGACAGTGGATATATTACTGGATGTCATTGTCAAGAGTAATGCTCCCAGAGTTGTCGTAAGTTATTATTACAGAAATAAATAAAAACCCTTTATATCAAAGCCTTGAGATCACCTTTATATGTGACACGATCAAGGGAAATGAGTCAGATGTCGCTAATATTGATTTTGAGATATTGGCAAAGAAAGTGTTAAAATTCTTTTGTTTTATATTGTTTTCAGCAATTGATAAATTGACATAACTTCGCAAAGAAATGCCGTATCAACATGGGATTTTCAGTTTCTGAAAGCTCTAAATCTCCTCTTTAGAAACCAATGTAAAACTCATTTTCGACCAGGGTCAACATGTGACTCATTCCCCTTGATCATGTCACATATAACCAATACTATATCTCTTGTATGTCAGCATTGTATGTCTCAAAATTTGAGTGAAGACCCACCTTAAACAGTTATAATTGACTAAAAGTTGAAACATAAAAATATGATTGGAAACTTGATTGTTTATGCAGTTCATAGCAGATTGTATGACTTTTGGTTGTGTTTTATTCAATCATTTTCTGCAGGAAATTGCCATGGGGATTCTGGGTAATATGGCATGCAGTCCACCAATCGCGTTGAATTTCAGTGAAAATAAGCAACTAAGGTAAGCATGGGTTAGGGTTGTGAGACGACACTCAGATCTCAAAACTGAGGAGAGTGTAAGAGTGGAAGTTTGTGTAAGAGCTGGACAGTGGGTGAGCCTGTCATGCACAGACATAATAGTGATCTTGAATATTATACTAATGAGATACGATGTGTGGTAGCAAATTATGCCCATATTAGGTTTGTCGTTGGGATTGGGGTTGAAAGCAAAGCCTGGTTGGGGTTGAATGCAATGTGGTAAGGTGGCTTCAAATCAGTATAGGCAGTTTGTACAAAGTGCTGTGGTGGGCCTGGTTGGAGTTGAGAGCAATGAATAGATTAGGTCGCATGTCCTAAGGTAAGTTGACAATATTATTTATAAGGCCTACCCAGTCGCACTGCGGTTTTTAGCGGGATCCCGCAAATGGGGCGTACCTCATCCCATTTTTTCACACTTCTGTAGTAGCAATTAGCAAATCAAGGATCATTAATAGTAGTGGCACCAGTCGCGGTACGCCGCAGTACGACGGACCTCTGCACTGGTGCACATTGAAAAAACAATGTTCATTGTTTACTCTGGTTTAAATCATGGGTCAATATAACTAAAAAAAGATTCTAGGGAGTGTGTGAATGTGTGGGACGAATATAACTGTTTACTGTTACAGTATTAACCATCTATTGACAGTATTGGTAGCTAGTGATTTTTGCTTCACAGCCGACACATTGTGTTATCAAGGTGCTGTGTATGATGTATTGAATTCGTGTTGGAGCTGTTTTGGGGTTTATAAGATGGGTCCGAAAATTGGGTTTGATACTTTGATTTACTGATTGTATTAATAATATTAATACCACTGCACGTCGGTCTTTTTACGTGTATGACATACAGATACAATCTACACTTCTTCATGTCAAAGTTTCACAAAAAAAGAAACACCAGAATATTTCCTTATTTTGTTGAACGGATCACCGTCATTCCTCTCATACCGGGGGGAGGGGAGGGTTGGCGATCTTCAACCAGAAAGATTAAGGTGATAACAATGCATTGTTCACCTTTTTCTGAAAACAGATAGCCTAGGCCTATTATGCGTTTCTTGGTAAAAAAATAACTTATAGGCCCCGAATTAAGCCAGGTTTTCCCGGCCCTCGGCCCTCTCCTCCTGTCCAGGCAAAAATGCCATAAGAGTAAAGTTTGTTTCATGTACATACCGTATAGACCCACACGGTGACCCACACTTCGCTTGCAAGCAAAAACTGATGAGAAATCTTCCAAAATTATTTCCCGTGAGGCCTACATTTCGCTTACAATATGAAAAGCCGATGTAACCCCTGGGGCACTTGTAGGCCTATGTCAAAAGCGTTACGTGGATGACGCATGCATGACCATGCATGGATGTGCGAACTCATGGTCCCTTACGAGATCCCGTGGGGCATTGCTTTGCAGCTCCCTCCCTACCTGTCATGAGCCAAAGCATCCCCGGGGAAGCATGAAGTATCATAATGTCTTGTTGCTATAAACCTCAGCTCACACGAAGCCTGGTCGGAGATATCTGCCTGCCCAGGCCTAGCCCTGGGCCCGATTAATATTTCGGAGAAGTTTCACTACCGGGTGCTTTATAAAACGACTTGACATGATCATCGGAAAAAACATGTTGAAATTTTGAAAACAAGTCTCCGAGAAGGCGAGAATATGTAGCGGGCTATTTACTTCCTTGCCATCTAGGCCCAGAGGGCCTGATCTAGGCCAATAATTTAGTAGCCTACCATGGCAACAGTTGATGTTATTTCTGGAATGTTGCCAACATACCCTCTATCCCGAGACTAGTATACCAAGACATCTAGTTGTAACCATGTTATTCAACATGGGACGATGGTCTTTGTGGTCAGTGTCTGGTCTACGTGCAACCAATCACAGCGCTAGTTGGAAACAAGTTCACCTTATTATAATTTTATGAATGGGCTGTTGTCAACATATTACTCGATCCCGGTACTTATTCCTACTGTGTCTTAATTGATCAGGTTATTATTGGAGTGCGGGTGGGGTCCCGGGGTTGGGTGTCAGGCTTATAAATAAATAATTGAGGGGGTCATAGGCAAGCACGTTGTTACATATAGTTTCCGTCAATATTCCTGGCCAATAAGGGGGTTTTCATTTTCTTCAGGGGGGGGGGGGGTGTCCCAAATATATATGGGGGGTCATATTTTTTGGAAAGATTACCAAAAATTAATGCAGGAGTCACAAGATGACCACATATTCAAAAGACTGGTTTCAATACAATTTTAACCTTTTAGGGGCCCAGCAAACACAAAAACGTTTTAAAAACGCTTTTAAATAAGTTATATTTTGGCTTTTGGTTTAGGTAAAACGCTTTTAATAACATTAAAATGTCGGGTTATATAGAGGCCATGATAACGTTTTAACGTTTTGTATGAAAACACACTACAACAATATATTTTTAATGAAATCAAAAAATGTTATTGTAAACTATTTTTGCAAACATTTTTGCCAAATGTTGTGTCAATACTTAAATAACATTATGTTAAAATAGTTGAACCCAGCAAACACAAAAATGTTCTTAAAATGTTTTTTCAAAACCTTTTAATAACATTTAAATGTCGGGTTATATAAAGGTCATGAAATCGCTTTTAAAACGTTATTGAAAATATTTTGGGCAAACATTTTTCGCAAAATATTTTTTCAACCCCAAAATAACATTTTGTTTGAATGTTTTGTATCAAGTTTTCAAGAATGTTTTTGGAATGTTATTAAAACGTTTTTATACCCTTTATGTAACCCGACATTTAAACGGTTTCTGCAAAACATTTTTGTTTGCTGAGCAGTAGATTATCAAAAATGTTTTTAAGGTTATGAAAACGTTTTATACTCTTAATATACCCTTTATATAACCCGACATTTAAACGCTTTCTGACAACCTTTTATAACCTTTTGCGAATGATGTCGAAAACGTTTTGTGTTTGCTGGGGGTAAGGTGTAGGCCTATCGGTGGTGGTGGGTGGGGATCATTTTGCGAAATAGGGGGCGCAATTTTATTGACACCGACTTTTGGAAAAGTTGGGACACCCCCTCCGAAGAAAATGATAGCCCCTTAACTATAGGCTGGCAATAATAATTATGAGCCCGAGGGGGGATTTCCAAACGGCTTGCCAAACATCACTTGCCGCCCCCCACCCCCACTCGGCCTGCCAAAAAGTGCTTGTTGCTTGCCCCCCACCTGTCCTCCCCCTTCTCGGCTTGCCAAAATCTTTGCCCCTCCCCTCCTTTTTTCCACATGTCAAATTCTTTGTGATACCAATTTGCAAACCTAAAATGGTTTATATATTGCGAGCAGGAAAATTTGCATATTTACGCATTGCCGTACTGTTTTCGCAAGCCTTTTAGAGCGTTTTCTTTTAAAGGCGCCCCATGAATGTGTGCCAAAATCATTTTCCCCCCTCTCGTCTGGCCAAAATTGCTCCCCCAGCCTCGGCTTGCCAACAAATTTACCCTTCCACCATGGAATGTGCATGCCTTGTACATTTTACCCTGTACATTTACCCTCATTTTTGTTATTCCCCTCTTTTAATGCCCAGCATGTTCTTGATCCCCCTATATTTTCCAACCCCACCCAGGCGGGCGGATGACATGATCGAGCCAGCAACCCGTGAAACCGCCCGGCCGTATGGCATTTTCCATATACTGGTTAGTTTCGTGGGGTTCATTATCGAACCCCAACGGTTTTAGCTTGTATTTATATTATTTATCAACATAGGCCTATTTGTTTGTGATATTTCAAGCGTTTTAAAATTTCAAAATAATCCCATTCAATTACACGGTTGACGATGAAAATTTACTGAATTTAGGGACTGCACGTCATACACCACCTGACCCCACCAAAGTATTTATGAACACTCCCATAGTCCAAAATGCGTGCAAGCGAGACATTCGTTTTTAAATGTAATGCAATTTTCCTAAAAAGAGAAAAAACAAAGATTATTTTATCAACGCGTTTGTTGATCCCCAAAGTTTTCTTTAGCTTCCCGAAAAAAATGAGGTGATTGTTAAATTTAATACAATTAATTAATTAAATGAATTGATTTTGGTGATGATGAAGAAGAAAGAAAAAGGATGGCACTTGTGAGATTCGAGCCAGGAATGTCCATTATCATATCATAGGCTAGACAGGACTAAGAGTTTTACCACAGGTTTTTTTTTCAACGTGAAAATTAGAGTACTTATACTTTATGTGATAAATTATATAATAAAAACTCCCTTTAAAAGGGAAAGCCAGCCTCAATGTAGAAGAGGTCTTGTAATTAGTTTTGGTCAATGTGAAAGGCATTTTTTAGGATCACGGCTTACATCCATGTTACATGACAGTCCACCAAACCATCAACGATGAGAACTATACACTGAAACAGCAGAAAACATTAACTCCTAATCTCCTGTCAACTCTTTAATTCATTATTGTTCATTATTGTTAATTCATTATTGTTCTCCAAATTGTTCTGTTCTGGGTTTTTTTC
The DNA here is from genome assembly GCF_039555335.1 of Amphiura filiformis. Taxonomy (NCBI): domain Eukaryota; kingdom Metazoa; phylum Echinodermata; class Ophiuroidea; order Amphilepidida; family Amphiuridae; genus Amphiura; species Amphiura filiformis. The sequence continues at coordinate 35,100,763 of NC_092636.1, read as the reverse complement.
AGCTTTTTACCCACGATATCTCAATATCCAATTTTTTAATACCATAACTTACGAACTCAATATCTTCGCTTAGGAATGTCTGATTTTTATTGGGGAAAACTGCGTTGTGTAGCAAAATAGCTCTTTATGTAAAAGCCTCAAAATTTATAAGCTGCCCAAAAGATGTCTGTTTTTGACATGATACGTCACATTTCTTAAAGACCCATTCAGTGATTCCAGCGCAAGAGTAAAAAAATTAAAATTGAAGGATAAGTCATTCAAATTGTCATTTGGTGTTTTTAAAATGGCAACTTTGGCAAAAAACGAAGAAAACAGCAGTATGACGAAGTTGAAGCCCCGCCATTCAAATACATGTAGCTAATTTATACACGGTCAGTATCTAAAAATACAGATTCGTATAATGTCTTATTTGGTCTCAAATAGGCCTACACGGCTTTTGGCTGAACCATTCGCAGGCTATGTTAGCACATCTATAGGCCTACATGCATAAGTCATATATTTATAATAAAGAAGTTATTAAATTAAGAAAGTAAGACAATTTATTTATCTATTAGTGCATGTCAAATGGGTACATTGTTCAATACTATAGGCCTACATGCATAAATTATGCCTATATTATAGCTAGGCCCTAAAAACTTTATTTTGCATCGGATTTTTCCCGTTGAAAAGACAAAACTAATGTTTATGATAATAACTATTTCATCAATAACATTTTGAGTCATTTTTATCCATAAAACGACACAGGATAGGATAGATAACTACTTTCACATCAATATGGTCCATATGATCACAGATTGTTGCGAAGCTTTGAAATGACGATATGATGAAAATTTTGATTCTATAGATCTGTTATCAACATGATATCACGCTGTTCAGTGGTCAAGGAGTAAGGACCCCCGGTCAAGGACACTGATATGACATCGTAGGTGATGTCAGATTTTCTTCTGCTGACCATATGATGCTGTATATTAACTATTATTGTTACATTTTATGCCTATACCTAGAACTTTTAAAGTCATAATTAATTCAAACATAACTTTGGTAATACTCACTCGTTTTCATTCGTTGAAACGGCAAAACATACTTACTTTTCCTTACAAATCAAATTACGATAATTTAAAAAAATTCCACCGCAAAAAATAAGTCATTCCAATACCAATAAAAGATAATCTCTTGAGCAAACCATGGAAATAAGAGAATATTCTCTTATTTCCATGGGCAAACTGACCCCATCCCTGAAACAGGTACCAGCCCGCGAATGGGCTGGCGAAAACCCAGACAAACACATAAAGTTGCGTTCTTTCCCCTTCAATTCCAATTTATTTTGCATCTATTTACTTTCTCAATAATAATTTCAATTTTTATGGGCCTTTATAAATGATAAAGATCTGATAATTACCCGGGGATAATTAATCATTATTTACAGATATCGCACGTGCATGCATCTTCCGAATTGTATATACACGCATGAACGTCATCACAGATTTATCAATATTCAGTTTCTTCTTGTTTCTTTTTTGTAAAATTTTTCCTGCTTGTCTCACAAATATCTCCAATATCATATAACCAATAGGCCAACAAAAGCTAACAAATATCTAGAGCATTCGATTATAATGTGGATTGGAATTAAAATTTAGAGCATAAAAGAAAATTTCGAAAGTTAATGTGACTTTCTTATAATACATATTTTGGGAAATGGTGCCGGCAGGCATGATTAATAATTAATGAGCTATGAAACTTCTACCGAATCACTATACGCAATGGCATCGCGCTATGAGGTTATTTTCTCTCATTCATTCATCAAAATGACCACGTGACCATTAATACGCCCGTGATCTCGTGTCGGAAGCATGTTTTGGGCGGGGACTGATGTAGTTGGCCCCTGGATTTTATTATTATTTCTTATTTTAATATACTAACAGGTGGAACTTTTTCTGACTGAAGTAAATAGGATAGAATAGGTCCAAGAAGAGAAGAAGATCTTCTCTGGTCTAAGGAATCAAACTGTGAATATCAAGCATGCGTTTTAAATATAAAAGGCTCTGACATATTTCGATAATAAAATCAATTTTAGAAACAAAATTAGATTAAACTAGTAAATATTTTATCATACACTATTTTTACATCGATTTGACAAAAAATACGAATGCATTCAAGGATTTTGAATTTTTTGGGAAAAAATTACACATTTTTGCAACGGTTATCTTGGCTCCTTTCCTTCTCTCTCTGAAAATTAGGCAGCAACCCAGAACTGTTTTAACAGCCAGAGAGGGGGGGGGCACAGGGACATTTTTCATTATTTTTCTTCAAATCTTTTAAAAGTTTTGTATCAACTTTTATATCTTGACCCAAAATTGTTCCCAGTCTCACTGAATGACCCCTTTTTTGGTCAGAATTTCCTCAGTCTCACGGAATGATTCCTTTTTTGGGACCTTCTCACTGAAAGACCACCTTTTTTGGGTGTCTAGGCTCTCATCGAAAGACCCTATTTTCAACTGCTGTCCGCAGATTCCGTCACTTCCAAAGTCGAGTGCCCCCGGCCTACAGCTATAAAGGTGACGAAACACACTGAGCAGCAATTTTGTCACGGGAAATAATATTGAAAGTGCAGTCTTTCTAAAATATTTGTTTTGTTTTAAACGGTAAATTTTGTTTTTTAAAAACGTATTTGTGGTCAATTAGAATGCAAAAAGATGAAAAATGGATTTTTATAAATTAAGGTCGGTATTCTTTTTTACACTTTTTCCCTTTTTCAAAATTAGGGCGGTCGATTGTGGCCAAATATAATAATGTCATTGAAAGAAAATCGAATTGGCCAAAATACTGCAGATTGAAAATGTTTTTGATTTGAACTGACTGGCAACACGAAAATCGAAGTGGCAAATGCGATGCAGATTATAATAATATTATTGACTTGTGGCTGCCAAATCCCATGCAATTGATTTAATCTGGCAATTAGGTGTGAACTGCCAAATCCCATGCAATTGATTTAATCTGGCAATTAGGATAGAGTTGTAAACACGGTCCTGATCCCGCCAATCGAGAACAATTCACGCACAGTGGTAAACAGAATTAACAGATTAGCTCATTATACTATTGAATGCTCAAACAATGTTAATTGGGGCGGCGATTCAATCAGGAGGTGTATTACGATCAGATAATGACAACCTACTGAAATAGAAAATTTGAATTTACTGAAAACAAGGAAATACTGTACATTGTCACAAACGTTTTCAGGACTATAATTATTTTTATTAATGAAGCTTGGTTGATCATGAAATTGATACGACTCGATTAAAAAGGTACGACTTTGAAGCATGTTTTAGATCGCCCAATGTTTTCATTTATCATGAAAAGGGGAAACCCGACTCTGTGCGAAGCATTTTTCAAATATACTAATTAAACATTTTAATTAAGTACATTTTAAGGAATTAAGCTCATATAAAATTATATAAAAATCAGATTCTTCTCTCTTGGGAAGATTTATTATAAATATGGACTACACTTTTCAGCATAACTTCTGATTCTGATATCGTAGAAAAAATATGCAGGGAATACTTGCACCCTCCTTTCTAGAAATACCGCGAAACTGGAAAAGATTGCCCTTTCGCACGGGTGTATGAAAACACGAGGCGATTGTGCAGATTTTTAATGCGGAAAAGGGGATTGCCGTGATGCCGTGTATTGCATGCGACGAGCGACTGATGTTTTCAGGACAGTTATCTGAAGTTCTCGTGGTATAAAAACAGTTCTATAACCCATATTAGGCTCATTTATTTATTGGTGTGTTGAAATCGAAAACCTTTCTAGGTTAAACCCAGGGTCTGGGTTAAACCATTTTTTACCAATTTACCAGCGATTTTAAAATGAGTCTTATTTTCAGGGTCATTTTTTAATAAAGAAATCATTAATCCAGAATGGCTCACAATCGGCTTTAAAAAAGCTAAAATCCAAAAGCTTCAACCCCGCCAGGCCATTTCCCATATAACTATGTTAATTAACAATATAAACATGATTTAAGATAAGTGAACTTGAGTTTTATACATCCAGATCGAGTAGATAGTGACAATGTTTGTTCTTCCATGCTTCCAAATAGGTATGTAAATAGATCGGTGCTGGAAGCTTACCGCTGTAAGCTTCAGTATTGAGTTGATGCGATAGTGTTTATTGATCAGTCTCACACTTTTTGGTGATAAAACAGATTAGCCGATAACAACTAATTGTGTCGGCGGCCTGCGGTATAAAAAACAATAGATGCGGCGCGTCCGTTCTACTGCAGGAAACCTTATAAATAATATTGTCAGCTTACCTAAGTTGGGTACAATTTCCATTACATGGTCAAAAATGACAAAAAATGTATTTTTTTGATATGTTGTATATATTGACAACCTCTAATAATTAACACCATTTTTAACTTTAACACCTGCTTAATTTTTGAGATAATGCTTAATTACTAATTACTTCATACACAGGCGTCTATGTAAATCTCAATTTTCAAATGTGTTTTTCTCAAATCGGACCTCAATTACAAAAATGACTGTAAAATTTTTATCTTATGCAAGAATGTCATCAGATTTGGAGGATATGTTCCCAATACATTCATGCTTCAAATGAACTATTTAAAATAATTGTACGTATGTTAATTACATTGTGAAGGTCAATGACCTTTTTACGAGTAATTAGCGAGACGGTTATTCTATTATTGAGGAAATGACTATCAAGAATAGAAATATACAGTAGCTTGTTGCTAAAAATACTGAAATTCAACTAGGATTTCATTAAAAATGAAAAAAAATGGAACATATGCGACTATTTGTGACTTTAAGGTGGTACTACACACCTTGATAAATTTGTGACTATTTTTGCATTTTTCTCAAAAAATAATATCACACTGGTAAAAAAAGTTATGTATATTATAGGGGTAAGGAATCAAGTTACTACACTGGAATTTCAGTGACTCAAGGCAAGCGGTACGTTATTTATGATAAGAAAAGAGGTACCACGAGAATGTACCTCATTTCTTAACATATATAATGAACCCCTTGTCTTGAATCACTGAAATTTCAGTGAAGTAATTGGATTCCTTGCCCCTATAATAAACATATTACTTTTGTTACCAGTGTGTAGCTACTTTGTGAGAAAAATGCAAAATTAGTAACAAAATTTATCAGGGGGTGTAGTACCACCTTAAGTAGTCAGTAATTTTTTTAGTTGTACAAATTCAACATTCAAAGCTGTCAATACATCATACCCTCCCTAGATTTGAAAAAAGTAACCAGTAGTTTTGACATGCTGACATGTGAATTTTCACATAGGCCCTATTGTACACTCCCGCATCCGCCTGCTCCACATCCGCCTGCTCCTCCACCCTGGCATTTTTCATTTCAACTGATGTGATTTTTTTACTGAATAATGTATAATTATATGCTTCGCTAGACTGAAAGAGTATAATATTAGGCTTAAAATGAGGTATCCACCACTGCTGTAGGATATGGGGTTACGGAAAGACAATCAAATTTGTATCTTAATTTTCAGAAAAGTGTAATCCCTCCACCCTTTTAGCATACCCAACTTATGACATGCGACCATTACACCTTTTTTTGCCTGGAGGTGGTCTAAAAGTGTGAAATATTTTAAAAAGAAGAGTCAAATTCAGTAACAGATGTCACAATTACATTTTAGACAGGGAGGGAGGGGTCAGCTTCTGAAGAAACTATTGTAGTTTCATTTATAGGATGTTTTCGATTCCTAATACTTTAACAAACATGTCAAAGGTCTTCCTTAGGTCTTTGTCTCATGTTTTTGTGCAAATGCAAAATGCCATTTGTGCAGTCTGTGAGCTTAAAACTGTTAGGTTTTATCATTTAATTTATAGAAAAATAAAAAATGTCCTTAAAATAAAGAGCATGCATATTAAAGGGGTCCTTGAATAAGAAAGTCTATGTAAATATGGGAAATAAATAGCAGGAGACATTGGGGTATTTGTTTTATATAAAAAGATACATTGATTACAGCCGTCTTATATAATGTGTCATCTAGTACAACAACAGTTTCATTTGCCAGTGTCCGCCTCATCCGGTCCTGTTTCCTCTCATATATTTTCTTTGTTTTGATTTTTTTTTCACACAGAGACCTTGTACTAGCCACACTTGGGTCAAGTGATGCACGGACACTGATAGAGACGACACGCCTGATAACCACCTGTCTCAGTATGCAGGCTTCACAGGAGTTATGGTTATCTGCCATTAGCATTGGGGAGAAGGAAGTCTTTGACAAACTCTGCTTCATTTTACAGAGTTCAACAAATTGTAAGAAGCTGAAAATGTAGTTGGATAAATTGATCAATCTGTTAATGCGAGATTTATGTACTGTGCTTTAAAATTTTGTATACTGTCATCAGGAAAATTGTTCAATGTGTAACTGGGAAATATACCAGTTTTATCTTTCCCTGGTGCCATATGGCTGTCAAACATAAACATTGAAAACAAAATTGTGCACTCGACCAGGTTTGAACCAGTGACATTCAGATCTCTTGATGTAGCCAAGTAATAATAATTTAGTTGTTGAAATTCCTTCCATTGGCCAAAGGAACAGCCTGTCTTTTCCAAATACAACAGTGGATACTCTTAAAATGTCCAGAATGTATACTTTATGATTTATTTAACAATTAATCTACAAATTATTTGGATCTTATGTTGAATTTTGATGTGTCAGGCTCATCCATTATCAAGGAAAATTGACAGGTATTAATCACTTTGATACAGCTTGTATCAGATGTCTAGTGTGTTAAAGTTCAATATCTTTTGTGCCTATTGCCACCAGATTATGAAAGGCTTACTACATTGTCTATTCTACTACTGGCCTGCAGAATGTGAGATGGATTAATGCAAAATGCACAAAAAATATTGAACCAGGGAATAATAAATTTGGGATATGACAGCTAAGTTCAGCAGTAGTAAAACTATGCAAGCCGCCATTACCCTGTCATTGTGTATCCTGGAAGAAATGGCATCCTGATGGCGACGCCCATGCCTGTGTCAAATTATTGGTACCCGGTGGTTTCTTTTCATTCACGCTTTGTATCGTGCGAACAATAACCAGCCATTTTCTGTCACAGGTTTGGTAGGATGCATTTATGCAAAAAGCAAACAAAATGTTGAACTAGTCTATAATACTGGCCTTTCTCACTTACAGACATTTCAATAAAGTCAATGCTATGTCACCTGCCCAGGGATACTCAGTTGGTTTGTGTAGGTAGCTGCCTCTGTGAAGAAAGTGGACACACCCAAATTATGTCAACTTTGCAATGGCATAGTTTTTATCCAAATTTAGGATACTTACCTTGAAAGGGGATCATTGATAAACGAAATGGCTGAAAATGTGACATGTGTTTGTGGAAGGTCCCCTTTTGATGCTCAGTGACATGCCCAGTGAATTGGAATGATCTTGTCATTATCAAGTCTCTTCCTCACTCGCTCACTATGTTTTTGCTCGTCTCCCATCCTTGATTAGATTGTCAAGTTTTCCGTGTCACGGAAAAACGGAAAAATCCACGGAATTTAAGAAAAAAACGGGCACCACTGAAATTTGCGAAAAACATGTTTTTCCTTTAGAAAAATAAAAATAAAGAAAAAATAATGAGATTGTGAGGTAAAAATAATGAAAATGAAGCTTGTCTTCAAAGATATCAACCTTAAAACAACTAAAAATATAATGCAAGTAACTTCTTTTTACCCCGATTTTAAGCGGTGCGCATCTTCTGTAAGCATACCTAGCACAAGAGCATTCCATCCTTTCTAATGAAATCACAGAATTGATTAATTTAAATCACCCTTTACCCTTGATCTATTTTTCCATTTTTCTTTCATATATCAGGTGACTTATTACATGCTACATCTAACCTAGTAGACACAGTATTGGATGTTGATGAAGAGATCCTCAATGATTGGGCTACTACCACACTCATTCAAGCAGTCACAGAAGCACACAAACAAGTCATGTAAGTTGACACCAGACCTGCCAACTGTCCCTCATTTTGAGGGACTGTCCCTCATTTGGGTTTGACCAAAGTGAAAATGAGGGACAGTCCTGTTTTCTGACAAGTTCAGTGATGACAAATTTAAATGTAAGAACAGCAGAAAATGTCACTTTAAAATGTGCTATAGCATTCTCTTTAGTCTATTGTGATAAATTCAGACCTGCAAACCCTTCTCTGAATTCTGAAAGTATTGCACACCTCAAGTCTTTGAATTTGTCGGTACCTGGTTTGTGTACATGGACAAGGTTTTGGTTTCAATGTCCCTCATTCTGACTTCGGTTGGTTGGCAGGTCTATGACACTGCCAAAATGTGTCATATAATTTGATCATTTTTATTAAGGTTTTGTGATTTTAATATTTTTAAGGCTTTCACCCCCATCAATAGTGACAACGTTTTAGTAACACCTCATGTTAAAAGATCAAGGTGGGCATTTTTTTTGCTTTTGGTGATAATGAAATAGTCCTATTAAACTTTCAATTGATCTGATTCTGTCGGTTAAAATGTTCATTAAACACTGAAAATTGCCTTCTTACACATAAGTACACATACATATCAAAGCCATGGTCATAGATATTCTGGCCCAGAATACTTCACTCATCAAACTTTTTTGTATGTTTTAGACAGACATAGTTAACAATTTCTGTAAAATCTGTGATTTTAATCACAGATTTTACAGTTTTTGATCAAGTTTTAAAAAAGTTGATCAAATAAACCTGACTTTTGTTGGACAGAAATATCCTTTGTGAATGCAGAATTGCTCTCTTCATGTGAAGTAAGATATACTACATTTTAATCCTTTTTATATTTCAGAAAAGAAAAGCCTGAGGTAGTCAGTATGTTGTTACATATTTTAAATATTTTATCAACAACAGACACAGGAGTGGAAACACTTGGTAAGTTTTAGGAATAAATTTGTTTTTTTCACTCCCATTAGTACTATTAGGAGATAGAGAATAGGAACAACAACTTGCAACTACAGATTAATACATAATTGGAAAGCCCCGTGCCTGTCCCTACGGGCATGAATTTAGCTGTCGCCGGTACAGTATTTGAACCTGTAGTCTAAGTTTGTTTGGCTTATATAAGATGAAAATTATTCCGGTTTTGTTACTGCACGCGTCAATAAAGTCCCAACTCACGCTTGCGTAAATTCACATAAACAGTCACGCATTACACAACACACACCTAGCATAAGCACTGCGCCCAACTGCGTACATGTCATTCTATATTAATACATGGTGTTATGAGTCTTATTTTTCCGCCTTATAATATAAGCCAAACAAACTTGAGCAACTTTTCTCATCTGAAGGCACACAGAGCATTCAACTTGTCAGCATTTACACGTTTGCTTGCTTTCCCTCATGATTCCACTATTTTTAGTCTGCTAACATACACATCAAACGATGTGTCATCAATTCCCACAGAGAAATCCTACCTTCTGTGATACGTTTGTAACACTGTTCTAGTGATTTTTTGTGTTAGTGGTGATTTTGTTCTCAAAACAAGTACCATTTTACTGACACAAGCAGAATATGGCTAACAGACTTGATAACAGTGGTGTTAGGCACCACACTATGGCTCACTCATATCTTTTTAACAACTTGTCCGATTGGTTTTATTTGAACCAGTTGCTGTTGGCACAACATGTTAATTGCATAATTTTAGTATATTTTATCAGAAAAATACCACCAGACTAATAGGCCTAATTGTTTTGTTTGGTTTCTCCTAACAGTGGAGACTACAGAATCCATCTTGCCCCTTGTGATTGGTTACATCAGCAGCGTATGCGAACAAGACGATGTCATGAGTGTAAGAGGGCGTGAACACAGCATATCATCTGCAGTATCAGTACTTGATGTATTAGCTAATACATCACCACCAAACCTGGATGCTGTACTTAAGCACAGTGAGTATTACACTTAAAAATGTTTGTACCATAAGGTTTATACCTCTGTTTTTATGCAATAAGGTTTGGGACATTTATTTTATGAGCATAAGGTCTTATTAATGAACTACCACATGACATGATTTTTGAAATTCAAAATGCTTACAAGCCTAAAATTTGATTTTGAAAAGAGCTCTGCTGAGCATTTTGTAAACTAACATATTCATTACTCATTTTATGGGCTCTTTGGAGTGCATGGATGAAAGTTGAAGTTCCTGAAGTTGACGTGATGAAATGACACACCGGTAAAATCAAATTAATTTTCCTTGTTTCCACCAGATCCAAAGACCCTACCTCATCTTTTGTGCATCTTGGCAGCAGCCAAAGACACCAGCCCAGGTCCATCCGAACCAAAAAAGATGATGATTGAACAACCAACGTTACCAAAGAATGGCGAGGAGTCTTCATCTTCACCGAGCGATATTGCATCAGCATCGCAGTCTGATAAGAAAACAGAGGTTTCCCAGCATGCACCGGGAGGAGACGAGGCTTCCCAAGATTCATCAGTGGCAGAGGTATCCCAGAATGCAACAGTGGCAGAGGTTTCCAAAGATGCATCAGTGGCAGATGTTACCCAAGATGCATCAGCAACAAAGGTTACCCAGAATGCACCTGTAGAGGTTGATGATTCTGATGATGAAGAAATAGAATGTGTTGCTGTAGTGACCAAAGAGAGTAATTTTTTGACAGATGTGCTCATGGAATTCTTTTGCAATCTCTTGGAAAACCATGATGCGGTAAGTTGTGTTTGCTTATTTCATTTATGTGGAACAGGATCACTATTAGAGTACTAACTTCATAGTAGCGCTATCTAATAGATACAGTCGGTTCCAATCAGAGTAAGGCCCGATTGTCGGCTACACTTGCCTGTCCTATAAAAATACCCCGACCAGCTATCTACGGCGACCCCCTTCACAAGGTCACTTGTGCCTGGCTGAAGTTTCGTCAGCGTTAGATTTCAGCTGTTAATGCCTAGATATGCTCTGACATAAAAAAAATAATAAAATAAAATAGATATTATTACGATAATGTACCTAGTGTTACCTATTCTGAACTTGGATGCATTTTCATTTCATTTCTTTACTACAGGGAACATCTGATCTCATAAGCTGTATCAATTCTTGCAAGAAGGAACACTTAGATATGTTGAAACAATCCCTGACAGAGACTAACCCAGAGTTATTACAGGTGTTAGACACCAAACCATCTGGATGACAATAATATAGTTCATCATTGTCTACCTGAAGGCAGGGAAGTGAATAATAATGCTAGGTTATACATTGGTTCGCTTCAAGTTCGGTAGTGACGTCAGTGCTTTATCGCGGTTGCGCTGCAAGCATACCAACAAGCCGCCCTTGTGCTCTGCGTGATTAACTTTACCAGCGTGATTCGAAACTACAACCGGTGGAATACGTACGTACGTCACTGCTGAACTTGAGGTGAGCCAAAGAATAAATGACTTGAATATGATTCACAGTTTAAAGCTGTTGTAAGCATACTTCGTTTGACAATCCATCAACTTTGGGAACAAATCAGTTTGCTAGTACTGTATATTTGGTTCGCTTCAAGTTCGGTAGTGACGTCGATGCTTTTTCGCGGTTGCGCTGCAAGCATACCAACAAGCCACCCTTGTACGCGTGTGTATATGCTCTGCGCAATTAACTTTACCAGCGCGTTTCGAAACTGCGACCAGTGAAATACGTACGTACGTCACTGCTGAACTTGAGGTGAGCCAAAGAATAGATGACTTGGAATATGATTCACAGTTTGAAGCTGTTGTAAGCATACTTCGATTGACAATCCATTGACTTTGCACCTAGGTTTCATTATCATTGAGGTATAGGACTTTTTTATTTTTTCGGAGAAGAGCAGGTAGGGCAACTGCTTGATTATATTTCTACATGTTCATACTACATACTCTGAAAATTTTAGAAAATTCGCACAAGTCCGTTTTTTTTAAATCACATTTTTGTTCCTAAAATGGGGTTATAGTGCCCTCAACGGGCACTCCCTCCATAGGGCTACATGTAAAGACCAGTTATAGACAAATGGCCCTAAAATAAAACGGACTCGTGCGAATTTCTTCAAATTTTGCATATGATGTAGATTTAACATCTGGAGTGTAATGCAAGTGATGTCGTTGCTGCTCTTCTAAATTCATTTTTAAAATGTCTGCCTCAGACCAAGGTGTTTGGGAACAAATCATTTTGCTAGTACTGTATATTTTGGATCAGTACTGAAAAAGGTGAAGTTTATAGATTGGCCATGGTCACACACAAGTTTCTTTTGTCATTTTGTCATAATTTCCTGTTGTGACATGATCAAAATGATGTGACAATGGTAGTGCATGTATACAAGCTTGCTAACCACATTGTGGTTATTGTACACTTGTGATGTTCTGTAAATAATGTTAACAAACTGCTCTACTACTGTCACTGTTCATTGAGAAACATGTTACAATGTTGCATTTAAAAGTTTTTTGGCACTTTATTTGTAAGCGAACAATGAATTTGAGTTGTCACAAACTTCTCATGTGGTAATATGATTGTAATTATTATCGTAATGAAAATGGAAATAACGTCTGTGTGACCTTGGTCCAGTTTGGTTTGTTTATTTATAAGCCAAAGAAACCCCTATGTTGTATAACATACCATAGACTCTCACTGAAAATGGGCTATTCCAGATGAAATCCATACACCCTCTATTGAAGGCATGGGCTTAATCTTCCACACAGGGAGTGTGGATTTCAAATAGGGTTACCTGAATGCATAACTCCATATGAAATCTAAACCACCTGTGTGGAAGATTAAGATCACATCTTCCACAGGGGGTGTATGGATTTCAACTGGAATAGCCCATTGCTGGTGCACAGGATGTTGTGTGGTATAGACGTTATCATGGAGAGCTAATAAAGTGCACAATATGCCAATAAAACTGTCAATATGTGATCCTTGGTTTCTGTGCTGGAAGTCAAATTGTACCAAAGTCCCCTCCCACAGTACAATATGGGTATTGCATAACAAAGGAGATGGATTGACCTCTGAATTTGATCTATTTTTATTCCTTGTGGGGAGGAATTTTGGTACAAATAGACTTCTGGTAAAGAAATCCAGGATCCACTAATCATGGTTTCTCATTAGGGTCTATATCAGGTTATTGACATGTCACATCAACATGGATGTTTTAAGGCCATGTTATCGTCAAGCATGTACTACGAAGGGACATTCCAGGCTCTGTCCTGTCTAATGAGGTAGAACCACAGAATTAGAGGAGAACCGGGACTCCCTATACCGCCACATACAACCGCGCCGTCAGCTATGGGGAGAAAATTGGGGGTATTTGTGTCCTTACCGACAGTGTGCGGAGACAAACTAAAACAATTCTAAGCGTCTCATCTGAAGCGTTTTGGTACTCGCGTGCAGGTCGCATCAAGTGCGTCTCTCAAATGTGCCCATCATCCATTTCACGCTCGAATGACAACAACCGCCTCAAGTACATTCCGAGGGAAACCTAACACCCCAATTTTTGCTCCATGCCTGTATCAAGATGGCGGTTAAGTCTCGATTCTCTTTCTTTAATTCTGTGGGTAGAACCAAAGAGTACAGTCTGCCATGTTTGCATGTTGCTCATGGAGGGCAAATAGTGTTTCGCATGATATTGTTATGTACCTTGCAAACTTCAATTCAAAGTGTGTTGTTGGTTGCACTCTGAATGCGTAAAACTTTATAACACTCCAGCTAAAAGATGCAAATTATTGTTTGATTTCGGGCTCTTGGCAAAAAACGCTGAAGGTACACTTTTTGCCCTCTGTGAGCGACAAATAAAAAGGGTGGATTTACAATAGCGTTACAAAAGGAGCAATGTTGAGTCTGTACGCTTTGATATAATCTCTTTGGTCCTGTCTCAGAGAGGTGTCCGAAATGTCAGTAAGAACACTAAAAGTGTATGGACAGAAGCACATGTTATACAACAGACACTGCACTTGTGTGAATACACTATGCACACATACACTGACGATGTAAATTTGCAAATGTATGAGACTCAACCCTGCCCCTACTATCTGCCAAGAAAGGCTAATTTTGAGCTCCAGTATTGGTTTATTATTAATTTATTGTTTTCTAGCTTGCCCATAAGAGTATTATTGTTCAAAAGGGTTTTGGTAATAAAAATGAAATTTTACTCAGTTTCTTTAGCATACAGGCCCACTTGGCCTAGGTTATAGTAAGGGATAGTAGGGCTTTATACTTTGATCAGCTCGTAATCGGCGGGAATTATTAGGCTTTTACCACTACGCCGAAAAGTATATCCACGTTAAGAAGGATATAATTGATCTGTCTGGTCTATATTTTGTGTGTTGAAGAAAAGTAGGCAAAGTATAGGACTTCAAATAATAATTTGTAATACTTCTAGCGAGATGTCACAAGACAATTCTCCAAATAAAATATATTGATATTAATTCGCGATGTTACAAGGCCCGCCGATTACAAGCTGATCAAACTATAGTAGGTGCCAGGTCACTTTGGGGAGATTGTGTTTACCATTACCATAATGAACAGTCAATAAATTGTATTATATGTTTGTATGATATTCTTAATACACACTATGCTTGCTAAAAAAAATTATCCTATTTTGATGGTTTCTTCTTTTTTGTGTGTTTAAAAAAAAAGCTGAGAGTTTTGAGCCATGTGCAGTGTTAGCCAATTTAGCATTTGCCTCCTTATTGAGCAACATCCTCTGTCGTTTTTTCTCACTTCGTCTGTGGTGCTCTTTCTCGATTTGCTGCTTTCTTGCTAAGCGCAAAAGTCTTTCCGTTTCACTCTTCGTCAAGGATTTCTCACTATCATCAGATGTTTCCATATAATGTTTGCTTACAACTTGGTCCTGTTTTGAAGGTTTCATCTCTGTCTTGTCTTGAAATAAAGCAGACATTTTCGTTCCTTGTGAAGTGCTAGCCAATTTAGCAGTTGCCTCTTCAGCTAGCAAAATCCTCTGCCGTCTTCTCTCACATCGTCTATGGTACTCCTCCTCGATTCTTAGTTTGTTTGCGTTTCGCAAATGTCTATCCTCCCGCGTCTTTAGCAAATCCTCTTTTTGGCAAGAGGTTTTCCAGATCTCAACTTCATCAGGCAGTTGATTACGTAGCCAGAAATCCCTGACCTGTGGTAGATCAACCCAATTGTATTGGATGGCAGAAATCTGATAGTGAAATAGGGTTTCATTCATCTGGTAGGCGGGGGATTTATGTACAACGGCAGTGTGAGAGGGCGCTGCTACCCAGTTACCCACTGATTTCTTGTCATTAACCTGACAAAGACAAAAGGCATTGACCAAATTAATCTTCCTTTTTTGTTCATAAATGTATTCATAGGTTCCAAAATAAAACCAAAAGTTTTGAGACGATATGATGGAGTAAATGTGGATTTGTTTCTTAATCATAAGTTACTCATTATCAGAGAGCCCAAGTAGAAATTTATTCAGTAAAAAGGAAAAAGCATAGTGATTTATAATAGTGTGATGCGCACAAGTATGAGCACACAAAAGTATACTACAGTAATTTGCTGACCACTGTCTGTGACCCAAGACACACTTTAGAAATCATTTAGCAACATTATGGGATTTGTAGCTAAGAAGCGCACACCTATACAAGTAGGTTGGGTGAAGTTTGTTTGTATTTCATCTTAATACTAATTACGGCGTGTCCGTCCGTCCGCATTTCTCTGTCCACTGGCTTATCGCGTGCACGCATCGCTTTCGCTATCGCGTGCACGTGGCTTTCGCTAACGCCATGCGTCTTGCGGTGCGCTATCGCGTAGTGTGCGGAGTACCGACGGGCGCAGTGCGAGCATCGGAAAGTATTACATACAGTGACTAACAGGTGCATCTCATCGGACCAATAGGCCTATTTTTAAGACATGATTAACATCATTGAGAGCGTATATCGTAGTAGTTTGAAAGGTCAGGACAAGTATTATGGGTAACAGGTGTTGGGTAATTAGAGATAGGCCTATCACGAGAACCGCCCAACCCGAGAACCGCGAAATCTAGTTAAATATATTTAGGGAGGGTTTTAGTGCTGGCCCAATTTGCTCCAAAGAAGTAATAATATTCAAATACACAAACCTTCTTGAATATCTGTGAGCATGAGTTGTCTTGCTCCTCAACACTCGCATCCTCATCCTCATAATGGTAACACACAGCTGCAGTGGCAGAGGAGCAGTCGTGATCATCACTCTCTTTATCAACATGAAATTTCTTTTTATATTGAGTTCTCATCCCACCATCATCCTCAACAGTGAAGAGACCAATTAAATTCTTGAAGAAAGCTCCAAGGAATGGTAAGTAAGGGGGGATTCAACTCGGCTCTCTCTAGATGAGCAAAGTATTCGGGAGAACAGCCTTCATCAACCATCAGATGGGCTAGTTTGTTGTACACCCTGTGTGATAATATCATTATGAGTTTGACAGACTGCCGAATCTGGATTTGTGTGTTTGTTAAATTTATGTTACCTTTGAATTCTCTTTGAATCTTGCCACATTAACTTGCCCTATTCGCCAATTCAAGAGAATTCATGTGTAACACCCGGGTGTAACACTAATTTAACAAACAGGTAAATCCAGGTTTGGCAGTCTGTCAAACTCATAACTATTATGATTATTTTCATGGTTAAAAATTATTGTGATCCTGTTTAAACTTCAAACTTCTTGGCATAATTTTTGACAACATTTTAAGACTGACCCCATATAAGCATGATTATATTCATGGTTAAAATTGCAACAACTGTACACACTCAAAACAAATTTTTAAGAAATATTTTGATCGTTTCAGACAGGGTTTTCTTTAAGCATTTTGCTGAAGGGGTATTTTCAAATTTTTTTGACCCTTTCAATTGTGAATTTTTCCTCTGAAGGAGTCAAAAACATTGCCCAATGGGGTATTTTTATAACATTATTTTTGAAGACATTTTTAACAATTATGTTTGTTTTTGGAGCCATAGGCGAGATCCGGGGGGGTGAGAAATCTCCCCAATATTTTGCCAGGGGATGGTCCATACAATCATCCCCCAATGTTGACGCCTGTATGTGGGTTTCTGACCAAATTAACCTCATATTTGGTCATTTTAGCCCCCCAGTCAAAAAGAAATCTACGTCACTGTTTGGAGCAGTGGCGGATCTAGAGCAGTCAGAAGGGTGGGGACAATTTTAAAATAAAATAATACTATTTAAAAATGCCCCCTGAGAAGTAAGAAACTATTGTAAAATGAAGACCTAATTGGAGCAATTTGGTGGATCATTTTGGCACTATTAATGTGTAAAATTTTAGTTTAAAAAAGCCGAACATTTGTGAAATGAACAGTCCATGGACATGATCATGATGGAGCCTTCGGACGGCAAGTTTCCCTATTATGGTAGGCCTATAAATTGTGTTAAACATTATTGGCAAATGTCGAAAGCAGAAGTGAAAGTAGCCATTTGTTTATCAACTACGCAGGGTGATGTTCCCCCCAGAACTTGGAAAATTTGGCAAAATGAAGACCTAATTGAAGCGATTTGGTGGACCATTTTGGCACTATTACTGTGTAAAATTTAAGTTGAAAAACCGAAAATTGTGAAATGACGGTCCATGAAGCCTTTCTTTGTCACGTTTTCCATATTAGGCTTATAAATTGTGTTATAAATAGGGCCTAAATTGACAAATGTCGAAAGCAGAAGCGAAAATGGTCACTTGTTTATCCACTACGCATGGGGGTGTCTGAGGTGGATATTCACCCCTGAGAGGGAAAATTTTGCAAAATTAAAGTCCAATTGAAGACATTTGGTGCATCATTTAAACAGAAAAAAGGACCCGGACCCAATTTGCAAGATTTCAAACTGACACCTTTTAGAGACTCGCAAATCACTAAAACATGCATGGATTAATGCTGCCAAAATGTGATGGGCCCTACATATCGGGAGTAGGTCCTAAATGCCAAAAGGCGAGAATAAATGCACAATATCGGGTGTTTCTCTATTCAAATCTTGCAATATCTGAACGTATCGTTTTCAAGATTTTGTCACGCGTGGACTTTGGGACTTTGGATTTGAAGGAGTCAGCAAAGTGCCTGAACGCGTAAATACGCGTGTTTTGTGCGTTAAAGAAAACCCTGGTTTCAGAGTAAGTTTAGTAATTGGTATAATCGGTATGTGGGTTTTATCAAATTAACCTCATATTTGGTCATTTTAGCCTAAAAAAGTGCAAATTTCTGCACGCTTCATATGCATTTATTCCACTTTGCACCATATTTCACCAGTTTCACTTCAATATCACAAAAAATTTCTCATGCTTCGTGGGCATTGGTACCAATAATTTATTCTGTCATCAAAAGGTACTGTTGCAAGAAACACCCTATCCGAGGTATCCCCCACTGTCAAAAAGAAATCTACGCCACTGCTAAATATGAGGCAAATAAAATGCTCTTACTATAGCCAAAATAAAATGCTCTTACTATAGCCAAAATAACATTCTCGATCATGAGAGGATGTACCTTCTGCGTCAGCGTACTTTTCATAGAATAACACGATCCCGCGACCTGCATGACCGAACCTTGACCTTGCCTAGCAACGACCGTGTGATTGGTCAATTCTCAAAAGCTGTGTTTGCGCCCTAAGCGCCGGTATTTGCGTAGTACGCTCAACACAAATAACTCTGCATACCCAATTTGGCTCTCATGATCGAGAATTAATTATTTTGGCTATATATTATACCTACTTGTGCTCATCAGGATACTGTTCCTCAAAATCACACCATGAATATTGTAGCCTATAAATACTTGGCACTTGCATCCCACATAAGATTGCTTTCAATGAGTGGAAATTCTGTAACTCAAAGCATTTTTCCGCTACCTGCAGAAACATGCAAAGAAAGGAAAGAAAGAAATGTGAGGATAGACATTATTAGCTATTCCAGTTGAAATCCATATACAACCTTATGGAAGACATAATCTTAATCTTGCACACAGAAGTGTATACTATGCCATAGTCGAATTTTATTAAACATGTTATTATTAGTCATGATGAACCCATTTCGTTGAACTCAAAATTATACTGATGTTTATTACGATTAAAGTATTCAATAGTAAAATGGTCATAAAGAATTAAGACTATCAGATGATTAGTGACAATAAAAGTAATTGAATGCAACATTATCTTGCATAATTATAATGGCTCACTTTAATACTGAACATGAACAATTCTGATTTTGGAATCTACCAGTTTATTGATAGCGAACCACGAAAATCCGACTATGGACTTTGAATTTTAAGCAGAACTTTGCCCCGGGACTTTGCTCTCTAAAAACACACTGTCAAGCACACTTGTTTATTATTATTGTTCAGTCCATTAACCACAAGTACTAAGCATGGTATAGTACAAGACGCCGCTAGATGTTTGATGAGAGATTAACTTTCGCGTCAACACAAAAAGCGCCGCAAATACCACAGATAGTTGTGTACGTGTAGTTAATGGTAATGGCGTGGGCCGGAAGATTTAAACCATAGCGAGATATGGGCGACCAATCACAAGGCAGATCCATTTAAAGATGCATTACATCATGGCCAATTTTAGATGGGCCAGAAATTGGCCTAACTCTCCATAGAGTCCCGTGTTAAAAATCTTAACCGCAAGGCAAAGTCAGAAGCTAACAAACAGAGGGAGTGCGGTGACTGAAAAGATCAGATACAGATGTGAAAATCTATCAGTTGCACACAAATCAATATAAATCAGAGTTTTATGCTTAAATGTAATAGCCAGAGTGTGCAAAATGGGCAAGTGGACTACGGAGAAGTCTAACAGGAGTGTAGGTTTCAAATGGAGTCGCCCATTCAGGTAACCCCATTTGAAAGTCACACACCCTGTGTGGAAGATTAAGGTCATGTCATCCAATGGGGGTGTATGTATTTCAACTGGAATAGCCCATACAATGATTGTATTCAATGGATATTTATGAAGTGTGTATTTTGGTGTATTCCAAACTTTTTGACAAATAACTTTATATTGAAGAAAATTTAATATTCAGTGTTTTGTTGGAGAGTTTTTGTTGGTGAATGAAATGTTTATAAATTAAGTCATGTTTGTGACCCACCATGTTTGTAAATTAAGTGTAGCAGAAACCTGTTTATTCTTACCGTAGTAAAGTAAGCCATAGCGCTAGCTCTAGCCCAGTCATAGTTCTTTTTGACAATCTCAGCTGAAACAGTCCTTACAACTCGTTCAAAGAACTCAATTAACCTCATGACGTTTGGTGCCTTGGAATGCTGAAAAAAATTGTGTAAATGTCAATTATTGAATTATTAGAAAACTGAGAATGCTTTATATTGAGCAAAGTTGAGTTTAGGGTGCTAAAGATTGAAGATAAAGGTAGACATATCTTTGAGTTAGAGGTGGTCAAACTTCACTGTTATGTATTTTGAGTTTCTGCAGCCTGTGACCTCCAACTCATAAATGCCATTTCCCTCCGAGATTTTGTTAGTCATTTCAAACCTCATCTCGGACTAGAACTCTCCAACTTCCACTGAAATCCAACTTTGATTTTGCCCCGAAAAAAAAATCCTGGTGCCGCCACTGCCACTAACTTGAACATCTTTGAACAAGTTATACCTTATCAGGCTTCATCCACATACAATCCACTAACTCTGACTCGTGAATCATCAGGAATAACTCCTTGTCAATTAAAGTCAACTCTCTTGCCATTGCTTCAGGAGATACATCAGCAATCATGGTGACTCTCTCAGGTAAATCCACCGCCCATTCTGGGAGGTTGGCTACATGAAGGATGCTGTATTTGGAGGAGTCTGTTGCCTTCATAGTACTTCCTTTATTCACATGTAACCTGCTCCGTAGCATATCTGAATAATAAACAATAAGGAAATCTTAGGCTATCTTAATTTAATAGTTTGTCTCATAGCTCCCGGGTGCATTAATGAATTTGCCTGTGTTTTGCACGTTATTCCCGGTGAAGTTGAGTAAATTTCATTTTGGTCCGCTGTTTTATATTTATTCAAATCCACCACAACTATCTCAAGTCTTGACTTGATCAGACGTAAAGATTGCCTAAATCATAAATTATAATAAAATTCTTCGTCTTTACCACAGGTGGTGTATCAAAAAGCTTGTCCCACAGATAAAAAAAATTAAATAAATAAATAAACGCATTCAACATTAGGTTTTCAACTTGGAATGGCTTAGAAACAAACTGTTGAATTAAGATTGCCTCAGTTTCAGGTAATTCTTGAATCAATTGATATTGTGGTACTCTACATACATGCAGGGCTGTCAACTCTCACGCATTGGCCATGAGTCTCACGCATTGGGTCACTTTCTCACGCCAAGGTAGTATAATATCACGCCTAGGTAGTAAATCTCACGCAAAAAGCTGGAAAATGAGTACAATCTCACGCATCGTCATGAATAATTTGTTGCTCCTACCCCCCCATGGTACAAAATGAACATTGAGTCCGCAAATCCCGCACGGCTCTGTCTCACGCCAAGCAATTCCAAAAAGTTGACAGCCCTGATACATGGTTAATTCATATGTATGGGGGTGCATAGGTGTGTTGGTTCTCTGGGTGCAAGAAGCAAGCCAAGTCTGATCTATGGACCTTCAGTAAGGGGACTGGGTGTGTCAGTCTACCTGAGGTCATTTGCAATCAGGATTAAACAGGCAAATAATGTCATTTTGGTTCACTATTTTGGACAGCCATCATAATGATTTTTTATGCCTCCACCTTAGTGTGGCAAATAATGTTATGGTCTTTTTGGGGTCAAGTGAAATTGAACCTGTTAAAATGATGGGCGTCAAGGTGGAGGCATTGCAGCCGGCACTTTGCGTCGAGAACCGTGAAATTCTAGTTTATTATTCATTGTTAAGAATAAAACACAATTAGTAGTAATATTTAGCTTTATTCCATATAGTAATAGGCATATTTCACACACTTTTATCTCTAAAAAATGTGAGGACTTCTGAATATGTAACACAATATGGTCCATAGAGGCCAAAGGCAGCAAGTTTGAAGTAAAAACAAAAAACAAAAAACAAAAACTGAAGAAAATAGACATCACAAAACTTAACCATGTATGTTAGATCTTTGGTGTTTTCAGTATATTATAGCCCGGTATTTGTATAATGTAATAATTATAGTAATTCAATTTTCAAAAATGCCTCCTCTGGCCTCCATGGACCAGATCGTGTCATCAGATACTATATATTCTTGTGTAAACATATTTAGACAATTATACTTGCCTCTTATTCCATGACGTTTCTTTTTCTTCTTAGAATTTCTATAGAATAGTACAGATAACAAAGCATATTATATATTACATAATACACTAGTTCAAGATGAGATATACTGTAAATAAAACAAATTTGGGGTCCATCCATCCATTTGGGGCATCAGTCACTCTACATCCACACATGCAAAGTAGCTTAGGTAGAAATATACTGTGCTAGTGTGAATAAGTTTCAAATGTGTCTACATTATACATTATATCCAAGATGTTCTTTATGAAAATTCAGTACATAATCAAACAGAAAATTATTAGACTTAAAAACGTTTATAACATTTATAACAAATGTGATCTTTTTATGTTAACTTTTTACAGCCACAGCTCAGAAATGATATCATGACCCCAAATCTGAATCATGAGCTACAATAATCTATTGCAAATAATCTTACTTGAAACTCTTCATCTTTCCTATTTGTATGTTCTTTCGACGTTGGTTATAATATCTATGTTGTATTCCAATGTGCTTGCACGTAGTGAAGTCTAAATCGTGATGTTCTTCTCGAAATTTGATCAACTCCTTTTCAAGTTCTAATTGCTTCTTAGTAACGAGAAGTGCATGTCCATTTATTATATGAGCTTGTAATTGGGTGTTCTCATTTGCTGCAAAGAAATGAAGAAAAAGATTATTGATCATTGGGCATACATTTGTAGACATATTTGATGAGCAGAGTGATTGTGTGTGACTCTTGAATACTGTCAATTTACAAGTTAAATGTTCTAAGCTTGATATTCCAGTGACAGAAGAGAGCAGTAACTGTTATCCATTAGAGAGACAGATAGAGCAAAAGGGATGGGAGGGCAGAGGAGTTCAACAACATCATGTCTTTTATCATTCTAGAATTATTTATTGATTTTTGTGGGATACCTGAAGACAGGAAAGTCTACATTGTTGCCAAATTTGAAACAAGGTAGATAGGCTACTAGCCTTATCAGTCACTGGATCACAAAGCACCCTCTACCAAACACCAGTACCTGTACCACAACCACCGACATCAACAATGTGTTCTTCGTTGTCAGTCATTTATTTTTGTGAGGAAACCCAAAGACAGGAAAGTCCACATTGTTATCAAACTTGATAATAAGGTACACTTATCAGTAACTGCATATCCTCACAAAACCTATTATACTAGCACATCATGTGACCAGTGAAGGCATAGTGGTGAAAGAATCCCTTGAATATTGACATATAATGGCGCTCAATCAGGCGTGATGCTTCTTGATTGGATGAGGACCACCTGCAGGAACACCTCAGGAGAGACACCACTACCATCACCACTACCATCACCACCAGTTTTCAAGCTCTTCCAATCCAGATGGTCTAAAAGTTTGTTATTTGCAAAAGGGTAGTAATCCACTGAGACAAAAAGAGGGACAGGAAGGGAAGATGGGCTGAGTTATTGTTTTCACAATATCGGTAATGGAGAGCAAAAGGCAAAGATTCCAATTCAGATGCTCATGCAGACACAAAACATGTAGTTGGCAAGAAGTATATGAATGGGTGGTAGACAGAACACTAACATGTAAATAATTAGGAAGACCACCAAATAAGAAAGGTGTGAGGGGTGAAAAAGGAAAGAACAAATGAAGATATACTTTGGTTATATAGACGGTCTAGTAGTAAATGCCGAGTAGACGTAAATAAAATCATTTCAGAAATGTGTGACGATAAATTGGTTAATAGTGAGCGTGGTAAATTTGAAGTCTTACCAACATCCATGGCAACAAATGATGTTCTATGAGTAACTTGTGAAGCTTCATAATCATCTTCTAAAAAGGCTGCTTCTCCATTCAGTATGTCTGGTATTGAATTGGTGTGATGGAGTGTCTCCTTGTCAACACCAACAAACAGGTGATGGTTATCATATCTTTTTAAAAAAAAGAATTTTATAAAAGGATAAAATCATTTCTTGGCAATCTGTCCTAATCTGCACAATTGTAGAGTAACCTTACATTATTTTATTCTATGCACCAATGTCGACATAGTATATTAGGATGATTAATGTTTAATATAACATTTTGAATAACTTTTGTGTTATTTGGCATTCTCAGATTTAGATTATGAAGACTATAAAATTAGTTCTTTCTCATGTACCGGTATTCATTTTTTTAGTAAAATTATACCTTTTTTATACCGTAAAACCTCGTCTACAAGCAGATATAGAGTGTTTTTGATGAAAGCTTAATTAATACCAAACAGCCGTAAATATGCCAATACCTTATGTAGATTGGTCTTACAATAATACTTGTTTGTATAATGCTTGTATTGGTAATTTATTTGCTTAAACTCCATTGTGTTATAATTTGGTCGATGGAATGGTGCCTGGATTAATTTAGCTTTCATAAAAAGCACTCTATATGCTTGTAGACGAAGTGTTATGGTATTTGTGTACAAGAAAAGCTGTTCGAAAGTGTTAGGCCTAACTCTTATTCTTAAATTGAAACTTCTCCTTAATATTTAAACGTGCATGTCATCAATGCTTGCCAATTGTTATTAATTGTGAGTGTTGGGCAGATACCAAAGCAGATGAAGCCTTACGCTCATATACTTATAAATTATACCACTATAGAAACTTAAATTTTTTGATCACTACTTACATTGAAAGGTTAGTGTCCTCAAATTCTAATAGTTTATCAAGCGCTGTGTCTGAAGCAATTGGTCTAGCTCGAGATATATGACCATGCTTATGCATCTCAACATTGGATTTCTCAAACAGATTCCCAACACATAGTACAGGACGGTCGTTCAGCTTCTCGTGCCAATCCACATCTGAAATAAGGAAGAATAAAATGAAATTTTGTCACATGTTGTTTTTTAAATGGGAAAACTTTGTTGGACGCATTGCAAGCTATATCAGCAAGAGAATTAAACTGAGCAATTGTTCCGATGTCCGATCTTGATCTGCCAGCAGCCAGGTTGCCCGCCCGCCGCAAATCAGCGAATCTGTTTCTAAGCTCTTGATGAGAAGATGAGCCAATCCGCCACTAGTGTGAAGATGTTGATTTGGACCTCCATGGTGAAATAAAGCTTCCTATCCCATCCTCTGAATTACAAAGAGCTACAATTCAAGAATTTAAGATCCATTTTAGTGAGGATAACACGTAGACATGAAGTCTACTTATTACCTAACTTGGCGATGAGGTTAACTTGTCAGTCACTGCATGCATATCCTTATAAACCCCGTATCCTTATCATCATCATCATCATCATCATATCGTTTATTTTGTAACGATAATCGTAAACAGGGACGTCTGTAGACCTACCTTAACTCACTTCCAAAAAGGTTCGTCCCAGAGGTATGTGAAATTGGATTTGCCACATAGCCTTATGCGATTTACCTTTTCTTTTAGTTGTAAAAATAACCCCAAAATATGCCGGAAATGCAGTAAAAAAGAAATCTTGCGAAGTGCATGATAGCTTTTTACCTTAAAAAAACGAACCCAAAACAAAAACTTCATATAAAGCACATAGCAAGTATTTTTGAGACAAATCTTAAAATTTTTTGCCTTATTAGCCATTGTATATTGTCACAAAACCTACCGCCATCATTATTATCATCCATTTTGTGAGAATACCCGAAGATCATGTCAGAATACCCGAAGACAGGGAAGTCTACCTTGATATGTAACTTGATAATAAGGTGGACTTATTATTAGTCACTGCATATTCTCTCAAAGTGCACCACCGTCCCATCATCATCATGATCATCGTCGTCGTCGTCGTCGTCATCATCATCATCTTTTATTTCTTTTATGAGGATACATGAAGATCGGATTATCTATATGAATACTTAACATTATATTAAAGTAAACTTATCAGTTACTGGATATACTCACAAAAATAAAAAAATAAGTGCCAAACCCTTAAAACTTTCACACCTACCTGAATCGACTAAACTGCCCACGGTTACGATATCTTCCAAGCTACTGCAAGAATCCAAATCATCCTCATGTCCCTCTTCTACAACGTCCAATTCGCGAGGTATACGCAATCCAAGCTTGGTATAGAATTCCCGGCTTATCGGTGGTGCTGCTGGTATAGGTACCCCGTACAGTGTGCACCTACTGATAATATCTCCTTCTGTGATCTCCGTAGTTAAGCAATCCATGGCACTATCATTGTGTGATAATGACTGATCTGGATCCTTTTCTACCATACGTTTCTGATGCTCCTCAATGTGCCATGCTTTTAATCTTTCACGGTGTTGTAACCTACTTTCATCCTCAGCCACTGGGTTTGATTCTTCTGACCTCTCACCAGATCCCAGAATCAAACCGTGGGTATCGCGGTGGTAGTCCAGATTGAGCTCGCCAAGTTCTGTGTGCTCTTTGTCATCATCGTGTTTTCTTTCCTTTTTAAACACTTTTACCCGATGTCGTTGCTCTTTCCGTCTTTCTTCCAATTCTCCAATCCATTCCATCCACCATCTCCATACAATCTCCCTATTTTGCGATAAAAAGCAAACGTAGAATGCGAAATTATGATGGGGTATTAGAATTAGGCCCTATTACTTCATTTAATTTAATTTCAATTCAATTCTTTTAACATCATCGTCGTCATTCTCCTTCTCATCTTCCTCCTCCTCCTCCTCATCATCATCATTATCATCATCGTGGTCGTCACTGTCATCAGCATCTTCATCCTCAGAATGAACACAGTGACCAAGACATTATTTGCGGATACCCGGTCACTGGTAAGAGCACTGTTGAAATCGAACTAGACACACTGGTCTAAGTATTGCAACATGCCGGCCCCAAAAATAGAGGTTTTCTGATCAAACTAAGTTAACACCACACTGCCACAGAATTCTATATCGATTCCACAATAATACGTATAAAGGGCAAGTTTCTTCGGCCTTCTTTCAATGAAAGAGTGGAGAAGGCCTTTGTTCCAGGGAAAATCAAAGCAACAGTAGTGACGGAATTAGTTGAACATCAGAAGAGGTGATCGGAAGAACACGAAGAAAGAACCCGGAAAGAAGACAATAATCTTCCAAATAGAGTTTTCATCCCTTTCAAACACTTCTGCCATCTTTTTCTGTGGTTTTCTTCCCGTCAACATTTTCTGGACACCTCACCTAAACCAGAAAAACATTAAATGTAGCCTCCTTGATATGATCTGAACTGGCAGTCCAAAAGCATCATTCTCCTCATTATAGATTACTTTTTACACTTCCGACATTTATTTTACCACAAAATTGAACACCTTTTTGCCCTGTGAGCTAAGACTTATCTATACTGTTCAAATCAGTTCAATAGATTGTAACCTCCACACCTATGAAGAATCGATAGGACCTCATTGAGTGTTAACCATTTTTAAACAAAAACCTCGATTTTGAAAATGCAGCAATACTAAATGGCCAGTGTTTACATTTGCTTTATTTAAATTTAAAAAAATCAAGAGGCATGTAAAAAGGGAGGAGTCAAACCATCTCGTTCCAACACCCACCTGTGTCTCCCAGCTAGTTCAAGATACCAAGTCTTCAAGTGAGAATGCTCAGTCTCCTCGCCAAGTCGAAGTCGCAAAACATGCTCTCCTGTAACAGTTGGAAAAAAATAATATTCTACCCGTTTGCATTTTTTGTCCTTTTTTGTTGTTGTTTATGTAATTTATTTTGTGGTGTTATTAAGAGATTTTATTTAGCTCGTTCACTTTTGTTTGTTAAGAAAGGCCTACTCCAACATTTCTTACAACGCTACTTGCTTTTTTATATCCATCATCAAAAATAAGATATCATGAATTCTAACCTACCTTCTTTTTCCCTGTACTGCCGAACGGAGAGTCTAACATGCTGCAAAGGAAACATATATTTGAGACTGAAATCCTGCAAGTCCCAATCGCCCTCTCTGCTTGCATCATCATTCCTTCTGCACGCCGTTGTTATTTCTGGCGGTTCATAAAATTCAAGGTTCTCTCTATCTCCTAGTTTCTTCAAATTGTCTTCCGCAATAAGCAAACATTCTGTCGTCAAGCAAACGTATACCATTTTGTGGACCTCATCGCTCTTTGTTTCTATAACAAACGGGCTTTCAACGAGTACTATAGGCTCAACATCTGTGCCTAGATTTATATAGGATTCGTACTCAGGTGTCCACAGTAAACGTTGCATACGATGCTTTGTGTGACATCGATGGAGCTTTTGGCTTGGCATTGCTCAAGACCGGCCTTCTCCCGCCCGCGGGCTTCTCTGACGAAAGGCCAACGTAGTTTCAATACAAGAGTAGGCCTATCATATAAAAAGTATAATTTTATAGTAGATATTATACGACCAGTTCTCAGTGAAACAAAAGTGAAAATAGCTTTCACAGAGTGTTGTCGTATCGTCCCGCCAACTGTTGTGTAATAATTGACGCTCACAGTGAAGCTCGCGCGTTTCCATCGAGACTCAATTTCGCGAACGCGCGCGAGTGATGATTTTGGTGGCATGTATTTTGTTATTTAGTCTACGCAAGCCGCGATGATTGCCGTCGAGCCACCGAGCACCAACGCAGCGTCATTTAATACGCGCTCGCGCCCAAGTTTTCAGACGTTATATAATTATTGCTCTTTGATCATATCACTTCCATAATAATTATGCGTACATGTTGGGCTAGCTGTTTATTATTAAGTATCCCCTTTTCAGCATCCGCCCTTATTTTTAATGATAAACACGTAAGACCGTTGGATCTGTCAGCCAAAGACTTGCTTTGGGGCTTCAGTAGCCTATAGCCTATAGCGACTTTTGCTCCCAGATTGATCTTATTGAAACAAACTCCGTGCGAAGCGCGGAAAAATTGCCTATTTTAAGGCATCAAATGATCAAATAATAAACTGAAGGGCACGAAGTGCGCGAAAACTGCCATTTGTGTTCCACGATTAAGCTGCACTCCCCTGATTTCTCGACGATTTCATTATATCGAGGATGATCATTTTGGCAAAAGCAAACAGTAAATTCAAGTGAAATATTTATTACAGTGTGTGCTTCAAAGGCTATCTTGTATTTAAGGTGGCTGTGTACTCTCAGACATGCATGTAGTAAAAGTGCAATAACTTTGTAATTATTCGCGCAAAACATATAAAAGTACACATTTTTATGAAGGCAAGACATCAATAAATCTTAAAACAAATACAGATTTGGGGTAAAAACAACAATTTTGAAGAAAATCACAAAAAGTGAGTTTTTGGCAATATTTGTTAGGTACATCATAACAAAAAACACTCTTTCCAAAATATTTTATTTTGTTTTTAGCTCAATCTTGAGGCTCCATTCCAAAAACGGTTTTTTATTTTTTGATATTGGCCTTATATTTTAAAATAATAAACATATAAAGCATCAAAATGAACTTTTTAAAATTCAAAAACGCCTATTTGCAAAAAATGATGCCCAAAATCGGAAATAGACCAAAATATAAAAAATGAGAAAACCGTTTCTTGAGTCGATCATGCTTTTTACGATGATCATATTTGCTTACCTATAGATGCTGTATTTATTGAGTTATCGTGTACCTAAATCGTCATTTTACCGAGAAAATGAACATTGAAATAATGGCCGTTGAAGTTTAAAGTGGTCACATTTTGCACTTTCATCGAATCTCACAGGAGAATGCGACAGTTTTCGTTTTTGAAACTTATATTACGTGAACATCGGGTAAATCCACAGCCCCTTGAGAAGTTTGAGCGAAATCCATTCATAACTTGATATTTAAATCGGGGGAAAGAAATTAAAAAAACCCACATTTTATCAGCTAAAACGGAGCCATTTGACCACTAGGTTTTTGTGAAATCAGTGCTTCCGTGGTGTTTCCATCAGATGCGCCGCGCATGTAGATAAGCGTCGCATATGCGTCGCGTATGCGTCGCGTATTTGTGCGTTAACAAATTGCGCGATACGCAACGCGATGAGTTGTTGCGCGCGTGTACCTTGCTGGTACAACAAAGATTTTCTTTCCTTTTCAATTTCAAACACGAGTGGAATAGTGAAATAAAATCCTTAAAATATTGCAGTTGGAGTTTACAAATCTGGATTTTCATTCCTTGTATTTATAAAAAACATAACAAGGTACAAACATATCATAAAACCTCAATTTTGAGAAAGAAACAATGGCTAGAGTACACAGCCGCGTTAAAAAAATGCTCGTCTCCTTTCTTTGGTTTTACGGGCCCCCTATTTAGCCCGATCCTGACTCCACTTCGCAGCGCGATGCGAAGCTTTTCAAACATCGCAGCATCGCGCGATGAAATTAAAATGTACATTTAAATTTTATCGCACGATGTTGCGATGTTTAAAAAGCATAAAGCATCGCATCGCGCTGCGAAGTGGAGTCTGCATCTCCTTTAAGGTCATTCTGCCGACCTTGATTTTCCAGCAGCCAATCAAAAGCGTGCACGGCTGCGATATCGCAGCGCGATGCGAAAAAGTTGAACATTGTTCAACTTTTTCGCGGACCAAACTTTCCACCGCGCGATGAGAATTTTCACCGCTGAGCTCGTAAAAACCTGGCATTTTGTTTTGGTTTAATTTTAAATTCATGTTGTTGATTTTTCTATCAACTGAACATAGCTCAAATAAAATAAAGGCCTATGTTGTCATATTTGTCTCCTGAGTGGGATAGATTTATGCATTTAATTTGAGTTATCTTCAGTAGATAGGAAAAACACGTGGATTCTGCATAATTTTTAGCCTACCCAAAGATAATATCGCAAAACCTAGACATTTTTATTTGACCTTTAATAGATAGCACCACTATCACAATTCTAAAACCATCAATCTATTTTTTTCAAGAGATAAAAATAACAAAATGCATTATATTTAAGCTATCTTTGGTAGATAGCAAATGTGCAGGAATAGCAGGAAAAACTCGATACAAACATGTTTTATTAGCAGAAATATTTTGATTAAAATAAACAACATACCGTCTTACACAACTTTTAATTCATAATATTCTGACTGGGAAAAAGTCCATTTGTGAACAAAAGTTTTTCAGTATTAATTTGTTTCTTACGCATGAACGCACTTATTATTCATCCATGGTTTTGCTATCTACCCAAGATAGATCGAATGTCGCGAATGACGGCGTAAAAACAATGCGAGAATTTGAGACCACGCGTTATGCGAGCATCCGTTACGCTTATGACGTTCGCGTACTATTTTCAAAATAACGTGACAACACTCTGCAGGCCTAACTGCTTGAAAATTTTAACTTGACCATCAGTAGATAGCATTATACTGGAAATCAAAATTACACCATCAATTTAATTTTAGCTATCTTCAGTAGATAGTAAAAACACGAACTTTCCATATTTTATACCAAAAGAAAATGTCGCAAGACATGCCGTAATTTGCTCGATTCTGGTGCCGGTGTCTTTAAAGCTCCTGCATTGATTAACATGGTAAATATTAAAATTGATATATCTCAAGAACGGAATACCGTATGATACTGAAACAAACTTTGAAATAAAGCCTTTACATTTCTCTATCTGTTTTATTTTATTTTGCGTATGTTGAATTCGTGTGCTTTTGCTATCAACTGCAGATAGCTCAAATTTAAATGCTTTTTGGTTGTCGTTTTTGTTTGCTAAACGAGATAAATCGATCATGTTACTGGTGTACTATTTTCTGAAGATCAAATTAAAATGTCAAGTGTTGCGACATTTTGTTTTGGTTTAATTTTAAATTCATGTTGTTGTTTTTTCGTTCAACTGAACATAGCTCAAATAAAATGAAGGCCTATGTTGTCATATTTGTCTCCTGAGTGGGATAGATTTATGCATTTAATTTGAGTTATCTTCAGTAGATAGGAAAATCACGCGGATTCTGCATAATTTTTGGCCTACCCAAAGATAATATCGCAACACCTGGACATTTTAATTTGATCTTTAATAGATAGCACCACTATCACAGTTCTAAAACCATCAATCTATTTTTTTCAAGAGATATAAATAACAAAATGCATTATATTTAAGCTATCTTTGGTAGATAGGAAATGTGCAGGAATAGCAGGAAAAACTCGATACAAACATGTTTTATTAGCAGAAATATTTTGATTAAAATAAACAACATACCGTCTTACACAACTTTTAATTCATAATATTCTGACTGGGAAAAAGTCAATTTGTGAACAAAAGTTTTTCAGTATTAATTTGTTTCTTACGCACGAACGCACTTATTATTCATCCATGGTTTTGCTATCTACCCAAGATAGATCGAATGTCGCGAATGACGGCGTAAAAACAATGCGAGAATTTGAGACCACGCGTTATGCGCGCATCCGTTACGCTTATGACGTTCGAGTACTATTTTCAAAATAACGTGACAACACTCTGCAGGCCTAACTGCTTGAATATATATTTTAACTTGATCATCAGTAGATAGCATTATACTGGAAATCAAAATTACACCATCAATTTAATTTAAGCTATCTTCAGTAGATAGTAAAAACACGAACTTTCCATATTTTTATACCAACAGAAAATGTCGCAAGACATGCCGTAATTTGCTCGATTCTGGTGCCGGTGTCTTTAAAGCTCCTGCATTGATTTACATGGTAAATATTAAAATTGATATATCTCAAGAACGGAATACCGTATGATACTGAAACAAACTTTGAAATAAAGCCTTTACATTTCTCTATCTGTTTTATTTTATTTGGCGTATGTTGAATTCGTTTGCTTTTGCTATCAATTGCAGATAGCTCAAATTTAAATGCTTGTTGGTTGTCGTTTTTGTTTGCTGAACGAGATAAATCGATCATGTTACTGGTGTACTATTTTCTGAAGATCAAATTAAAATGTCAAGTGTTGCGACATTTTGTTTTGGTTTAATTTTAAATTCATGTTGTTGATTTTCTATCAACTGAACATGGCTCAAATAAAATGAAGGCCTATGTTGTCATATTTGTCTCCTGAGTGGGATAGATTTATGCATTTAATTTGAGTTATCTTCAGTAGATAGGAAAAACACGTGGATTCTGCATAATTTTTTTGGCCTACCCAAAGATAATATCGCAAAACCTAGACATTTTAATTTGACCTTTAATAGATAGCACCACTTTCACAATTCTAAAACCATCAAATTATTTTTTTCAAGAGATAAAAATAACAAAATGCATTATATTTAAGCTATCTTTGGTAGATAGCAAATGTGCAGGAATAGCAGGAAAAAACTCGATACAAACATGTTTTATTAGCAGAAATATTTTCATTAAAATAAACAACATACCGTCTTACACAACTTTTAATTCATAATATTCTGACTGGGAAAAAGTCAATTTGTGAACAAAAGTTATTCAGTATTAATTTGTTTCTTACGCACGAACGCACTTATTATTCATCCATGGTTTTGCTATCTACCCAAGATAGATCGAATGTCGCGAATGACGGCGTAAAAACAATGCGAGAATTTGAGACCACGCGTTATGCGCGCATCCGTTACGCTTATGACGTTCGCGTACTATTTTCAAAATAACGTGACAACACTCTGCAGGCCTAACTGCTTGAATATTTTAACTTGATCATCAGTAGATAGCATTATACTGGAAATCAAAATTACACCATCAATTTAATTTAAGCTATCTTCAGTAGATAGTAAAAACACGAACTTTCCATATTTTTATACCAACAGAAAATGTCGCAAGACATGCCGTAATTTGCTCGATTCTGGTGTCGGTGTCTTTAAAGCTCCTGCATTGATTAACATGGTAAATATTAAAATTGATATATCTCAAGAACGGAATACCGTATGATACTGAAACAAACTTTGAAATAAAGCCTTTACATTTCTCTATCTGTTTTATTTTATTTGGCGTATGTTGAATTCGTTTGCTTTTGCTATCAATTGCAGATAGCTCAAATTTAAATGCTTGTTGGTTGTCGTTTTTGTTTGCTGAACGAGATAAATCGATCCTGTTACTGGTGTACTATTTTCTGAAGATCAAATTAAAATGTCAAGTGTTGCGACATTTTGTTTTGGTTTAATTTTAAATTCATGTTGTTGATTTTTCTATCAACTGAACATGGCTCAAATAAAATGAAGGCCTATGTTGTCATATTTGTCTCCTGAGTGGGATAGATTTATGCATTTAATTTGAGTTATCTTCAGTAGATAGGAAAAACACGTGGATTCTGCATAATTTTTGGCCTACCCAAAGATAATATCGCAAAAACCTAGACATTTTAATTTGACCTTTAATAGATAGCACCACTTTCACAATTCTAAAACCATCAAATTATTTTTTTCAAGAGATAAAAATAACAAAATGCATTATATTTAAGCTATCTTTGGTAGATAGCAAATGTGCAGGAATAGCAGGAAAAACTCGATACAAACATGTTTTATTAGCAGAAATATTTTCATTAAAATAAACAACATACCGTCTTACACAACTTTTAATTCATAATATTCTGACTGGGAAAAAAGTCAATTTGTGAACAAAAGTTTTTCAGTATTAATTTGTTTCTTACGCACGAACGCACTTATTATTCATCCATGGTTTTGCTATCTACCCAAGATAGATCGAATGTCGCGAATGACGGCGTAAAAACAATGCGCGAATTTGAGACCACGCGTTATGCGCGCATCCGTTACGCTTATGACGTTCCGGTACTATTTTCAAAATAACGTGACAACACTCTGCAGGCCTAACTGCTTGAATATTTTAACTTGACCATCAGTAGATAGCATTATACTGGAAATCAAAATTACACCATCAATTTAATTTAAGCTATCTTCAGTAGATAGTAAAAACACGAACTTTCCATATTTTTATAGACCTTTTTCCCTCTATCCCACAATGCACTATTCCAGGGGGGTATGACGTAGTTCATCAACCTCATAGATCGTGTGCATCCGATGGTCTTTGCCAGGCCGTTGCAATTATTTTGTCTTAATATGGGCATACTGATTCCATATATGCGGATTATCGTAAAGACCATCGATGTTACTAATTATGCAATTATTGAATACACGAGTGCTGCAGTTACGGAGCGATGCAGAACATCTGTGTAAGAGATTTTGTGTTCGTTTATTTTCAACTCCGAAAAAAAAAGTGAAACGGACGCCGGTAAAATACCACTGCGTGTCCCGTCATCAGTTTTTCACCATTAGGTCTATAAAATGTATACAAAGTTAGGTTTCAATAACGGGAAACTTTTTGGGTGAATACACCATGTCCATAAGGCATAGAAATGTTGTTTTTGCCCCGAAAGGTATCAGTGATCGTGGCGCCATTATCATCATTATCGGGGATTCCTTTTTTGTGATGAAGGCACCAGTCGAAATGTCCGTATTCCAGACTGTAATGAACATAACTCTGTACTCCCCCGGGGAGATGATGTATTTTGCGACACTCATACCCCCCTGGAATAGTGCATGATGGGAAAGAGGGAAAAAGGTCTATACCAACAGAAAATGTCGCAAGACATGCCGTAATTTGCTCGATTCTGGTGCCGGTGTCTTTAAAGCTCCTGCATTGATTTACATGGTAAATATTAAAATTGATATATCTCAAGAACGGAATACCGTATGATACTGAAACAAACTTTGAAATAAAGCCTTTACATTTCTCTATCTGTTTTATTTTATTTGGCGTATGTTGAATTCGTTTGCTTTTGCTATCAATTGCAGATAGCTCAAATTTAAATGCTTGTTGGTTGTCGTTTTTGTTTGCTGAACGAGATAAATCGATCATGTTACTGGTGTAATATTTTCTGAAGATCAAATTAAAATGTCAAGTGTTGCGACATTTTGTTTTGGTTTAATTTTAAATTCATGTTGTTGATTTTTCTATCAACTGAACATGGCTCAAATAAAATGAAGGCCTATGTTGTCATATTTGTCTCCTGAGTGGGATAGATTTATGCATTTAATTTGAGTTATCTTCAGTAGATAGGAAAAACACGTGGATTCTGCATAATTTTGGCCTACCCAAAGATAATATCGCAAAACCTAGACATTTTAATTTGACCTTTAATAGATAGCACCACTTTCACAATTCTAAAACCATCAAATTATTTTTTCAAGAGATAAAAATAACAAAATGCATTATATTTAAGCTATCTTTGGTAGATAGCAAATGTGCAGGAATAGCAGGAAAAACTCGATACAAACATGTTTTATTAGCAGAAATATTTTCATTAAAATAAACAACATACCGTCTTACACAACTTTTAA
Organism: Amphiura filiformis; assembly: GCF_039555335.1. Lineage (NCBI taxonomy): Eukaryota > Metazoa > Echinodermata > Ophiuroidea > Amphilepidida > Amphiuridae > Amphiura > Amphiura filiformis. The sequence continues at coordinate 35,064,317 of NC_092636.1, read as the reverse complement.
TTCATAATATTCTGACTGGGAAAAAGTCAATTTGTGAACAAAAGTTTTTCAGTATTAATTTGTTTCTTACGCACGAACGCACTTATTATTCATCCATGGTTTTGCTATCTACCCAAGATAGATCGAATGACGCGAATGACGGCGTAAAAACAATGCGCGAATTTGAGACCACGCGTTATGCGCGCATCCGTTACGCTTATGACGTTCCGGTACTATTTTCAAAATAACGTGACAACACTCTGCAGGCCTAACTGCTTGAATATTTTAACTTGACCATCAGTAGATAGCATTATACTGGAAATCAAAATTACACCATCAATTTAATTTAAGCTATCTTCAGTAGATAGTAAAAACACGAACTTTCCATATTTTTATACCAACAGAAAATGTCGCAAGACATGCCGTAATTTGCTCGATTCTGGTGCCGGTGTCTTTAAAGCTCCTGCATTGATTTACATGGTAAATATTAAAATTGATATATCTCAAGAACGGAATACCGTATGATACTGAAACAAACTTTGAAATAAAGCCTTTACATTTCTCTATCTGTTTTATTTTATTTGGCGTATGTTGAATTCGTGTGCTTTTGTTATCAACTGCAGATAGCTCAAATTTAAATGCTTGTTGGTTGTCGTTTTTGTTTGTTGAACCAGATAAATCGATCATGTTACTGGTGTACTATTTTCTGAAGATCAAATTAAAATGTCAAGTGTTGCGACATTTTGTTTTGGTTTAATTTTAAATTCATGTTGTTGATTTTTCTATCAACTGAACATGGCTCAAATAAAATGAAGGCCTATGTTGTCATATTTGTCTCCTGAGTGGGATAGATTTATGCATTTAATTTGAGTTATCTTCAGTAGATAGGAAAAACACGTGGATTCTGCATAATTTTTGTTCTTTTTAAGATAATATCGCAAAACCTAGACATTTTAATTTGACCTTTAATAGATAGCACCACTATCACAATTCTAAAACCATCAATCTATTTTTTTCAAGAGATAAAAATAACAAAATGCATTATATTTAAGCTATCTTTGGTAGATAGCAAATGTGCAGGAATAGCAGGAAAAACTCGATACAAACATGTTTTATTAGCAGAAATATTTTGATTAAAATAAATAACATACCGTCTTACACAACTTTTAATTCATAATATTCTGACTGGGAAAAAGTCAATTTGTGAACAAAAGTTTTTCAGTATTAATTTGTTTCTTACGCACGAACGCACTTATTATTCATCCATGGTTTTGCTATCTACCCAAGATAGATCGAATATCGCGAATGACGGCGTAAAAACAATGCGCGAATTTGAGACCACGCGTTATGCGCGCATCCGTTACGCTTATGACGTTCGAGTACTATTTTCAAAATAACGTGACAACACTCTGCAGGCCTAACTGCTTGAATATTTTAACTTGACCATCAGTAGATAGCATTATACTGGAAATCAAAATTACACCATCAATTTAATTTTAGCTATCTTCAGTAGATAGTAAAAACACGAACTTTCCATATTTTATACCAAAAGAAAATGTCGCAAGACATGCCGTAATTTGCTCGATTCTGGTGCCGGTGTCTTTAAAGCTCCTGCATTGATTTACATGGTAAATATTAAAATTGATATATCTCAAGAACGGAATACCGTATGATACTGAAACAAACTTTGAAATAAAGCCTTTACATTTCTCTATCTGTTTTATTTTATTTGGCGTATGTTGAATTCGTGTGCTTTTGTTATCAACTGCAGATAGCTCAAATTTAAATGCTTGTTGGTTGTCGTTTTTGTTTGCTGAACGAGATAAATCGATCATATTACTGGTGTACTATTTTCTGAAGATCAAATTAAAATGTCAAGTGTTGCGACATTTTGTTTTGGTTTAATTTTAAATTCATGTTGTTGATTTTTCTATCAACTGAACATGGCTCAAATAAAATGAAGGCCTATGTTGTCATATTTGTCTCCTGAGTGGGATAGATTTATGCATTTAATTTGAGTTATCTTCAGTAGATAGGAAAAACACGTGGATTCTGCATAATTTTTGGCCTACCCAAAGATAATATCGCAAAACCTAGACATTTTAATTTGACCTTTAATAGATAGCACCACTATCACAATTCTAAAACCATCAATCTATTTTTTTCAAGAGATAAAAATAACAAAATGCATTATATTTAAGCTATCTTTGGTAGATAGCAAATGTGCAGGAATAGCAGGAAAAACTCGATACAAACATGTTTTATTAGCAGAAATATTTTCATTAAAATAAACAACATACCGTCTTACACAACTTTTAATTCATAATATTCTGACTGGGAAAAAGTCAATTTGTGAACAAAAGTTTTTCAGTATTAATTTGTTTCTAAAGCTGAATTTATACTCAATCGCTTTTGCAGAAAAGCGATTTTCACGCATGCTCAATGTTTACTTACATTTCGAGAGCGTCAAGCCGATCAATCGATTCAAATCGCGGAGGCAAAAACGACGTCGCTTTTGCAAGTTGAAGAAATCTCAACTTCCCAGCGATATCGCTTGACACGTGAATGCGTCAACCAATCATATACAACCAACTGGATCTATTATTTTGCTAATTAATTTACCTTTCTCGATTTTTAACTTTTGATGATGAATTAATTCAAAACAATAATTATTGACAGCAACTGATGTTTTAAAAATGTATTTTGTGGCATTTAGAATATTTTAATTGTCGTCTGCATCGCTATCGCCGTGATAAGTATAAATGCAAAAGCGACGGGCGATGCATCGCAAAATTCGGCGATTGCAAATCGCTTTTTCAAAAGCGATTCATCGCATCGCTCGGCGATCGAGTATAAATTCAGCTTTACGCACGAACGCACTTATTATTCATCCATGGTTTTGCTATCTACCCAAGATAGATCGAATATCGCGAATGACGGCGTAAAAACAATGCGCGAATTTGAGACCACGCGTTATGCGCGCATCCGTTACGCTTATGACGTTCGCGTACTATTTTCAAAATAACGTGACAACACTCTGCAGGCCTAACTGCTTGAATATTTTAACTTGACCATCAGTAGATAGCATTATACTGGAAATCAAAATTACACCATCAATTTAATTTAAGCTTTCTTCAGTAGATAGTAAAAACACGAACTTTCCATATTTTTATACCAACAGAAAATGTCGCAAGACATGCCGTAATTTGCTCGATTCTGGTGCCGGTGTCTTTAAAGCTCCTGCATTGATTTACATGGTAAATATTAAAATTGATATATCTCAAGAACGGAATACCGTATGATACTGAAACAAACTTTGAAATAAAGCCTTTACATTTCTCTATCGGTTTTATTTTATTTGGCGTATGTTGAATTCGTTTGCTTTTGTTATCAACTGCAGATAGCTCAAATTTAAATGCTTGTTGGTTGTCGTTTTTGTTTGCTGAACGAGATAAATCGATCATGTTACTGGTGTAATATTTTCTGAAGATCAAATTAAAATGTCAAATGTTGCGACATTTTGTTTTGGTTTAATTTTAAATTCATGTTGTTGATTTTTCTATCAACTGAACATGGCTCAAATAAAATGAAGGCCTATGTTGTCATATTTGTCTCCTGAGTGGGATAGATTTATGCATTTAATTTGAGTTATCTTCAGTAGATAGGAAAAACACGTGGATTCTGCATAATTTTTGGCCTACCCAAAGATAATATCGCAAAACCTAGACATTTTAATTTGACCTTTAATAGATAGCACCACTATCACAATTCTAAAACCAACAATCTATTTTTTTCAAGAGATAAAAATAACAAAATGCATTATATTTAAATTATCTTTGGTAGATAGCAAATGTGCAGGAATAGCAGGAAAAACTCGATACAAACATGTTTTATTAGCAGAAATATTTTGATTAAAATAAACAACATACCGTCTTACACAACTTTTAATTCATAATATTCTGACTGGGAAAAAGTCAATTTGTGAACAAAAGTTTTTCAGTATTAATTTGTTTCTTACGCACGAACGAACTTATTATTCATCCATGGTTTTGCTATCTACCCAAGATAGATCGAATGTCGCGAATGACGGCGTAAAAACAATGCGCGAATTTGAGACCACGCGTTATGCTCGCATCCGTTACGCTTATGACGTTCGCGTACTATTTTCAAAATAACGTGACAACACTCTGCAGGCCTAACTGCCTGAATATTTTAACTTGATCATCAGTAGATAGCATTATACTGGAAATCAAAATTACACCATCAATTTAATTTAAGCTATCTTCAGTAGATAGTAAAAACACGAACTTTCCATATTTTATACCAAAAGAAAATGTCGCAAGACATGCCGTAATTTGCTCGATTCTGGTGCCGGTGTCTTTAAAGCTCCTGCATTGATTTACATGGTAAATATTAAAATTGATATATCTCAAGAACGGAATACCGTATGATACTGAAACGAACTTTGAAATAAAGCCTCTACATTTCTCTATCTGATTTATTTTATTTGCCGTATGTTGAATTCGTTTGCTTTTGCTATCAATTGCAGATAGCTCAAATTTAAATGCTTGTTGGTTGTCGTTTTTGTTTGCTGAACGAGATAAATCGATCATGTTACTGGTGTACTATTTTCCGAAGATCAAATTAAAATGTCAAGTGTTCCGACATTTTGTTTTGGTTTAATTTTAAATTCATGTTGTTGATTTTTCTATCAAATGAACATGGCTCAAATAAAATGAAGGCCTATGTTGTCATATTTGTCTCCTGAGTGGGATAGATTTATGCATTTAATTTGAGTTATCTTCAGTAGATAGGAAAAACACGTGGATTCTGCATAATTTTTGGCCTACCCAAAGATAATATCGCAAAACCTAGACATTTTAATTTGACCTTTAATAGATAGCACCACTATCACAATTCTAAAACCATCAATCTATTTTTTTCAAGATATAAAAATAACAAAATGCTTTATATTTAAGCTATCTTTGGTAGATAGCAAATGTGCAGGAATAGCAGGAAAAACTCGATACAAACATGTTTTATTAGCAGAAATATTTTGATTAAAATAAACAACATAGGCCTACCGTCTTACACAACTTTTAATTCATAATATTCTGACTGGGAAAAAGTAAATTTGTGAACAAAAGTTTTTCAGTATTAATTTGTTTCTTACGCACGAACGCACTTATTATTCATCCATGGTTTTGCTATCTACCCAAGATAGATCGAATGTCGCGAATGACGGCGTAAAAACAATGCGCGAATTTGAGACCACGCGTTATGCGCGCATCCGTTACGCTTATGACGTTCGAGTACTATTTTCAAAATAACGTGACAACACTCTGCAGGCCTAACTGCTTGAATATTTTAACTTGACCATCAGTAGATAGCATTATACTGGAAATCAAAATTACACCATCAATTTAATTTAAGCTATCTTCAGTAGATAGTAAAAACACGAACTTTCCATATTTTATACCAAAAGAAAATGTCGCAAGACATGCCGTAATTTGCTCGATTCTGGTGCCGGTGTCTTTAAAGCTCCTGCATTGATTTACATGGTAAATATTAAAATTGATATATCTCAAGAACGGAATACCGTATGATACTGAAACAAACTTTGAAATAAAGCCTTTACATTTCTCTATCTGTTTTATTTTATTTGGCGTATGTTGAATTCGTTTGCTTTTGCTATCAATTGCAGATAGCTCAAATTTAAATGCTTGTTGGTTGTCGTTTTTGTTTGCTGAACGAGATAAATCGATCATGTTACTGGTGTACTATTTTCCGAAGATCAAATTAAAATGTCAAGTGTTCCGACATTTTGTTTTGGTTTAATTTTAAATTCATGTTGTTGTTTTTTCTATCAACTGAACATAGCTCAAATAAAATGAAGGCATATGTTGTCATATTTGTCTCCTGAGTGGGATAGATTTATGCATTTAATTTTAGTTATCTTCAGTAGATAGGAAAATCACGCGGATTCTGCATAATTTTTGGCCTACCAAAAGATAATATCGCAACACCTAGACATTTTAATTTGATCTTTATTAGATAGCACCACTATCACAATTCTAAAACCATCAATCTATTTTTTTCAAGAGATAAAAATAACAAAATGCATTATATTTAAGCTATCTTTGGTAGATAGCAAATGTGCAGCAATAGCAGGAAAAACTCGATACAAACATGTTTTATTAGCAGAAATATTTTGATTAAAATAAACAACATACCGTCTTACACAACTTTTAATTCATAATATTCTAACTGGGAAAAAGTCCATTTGTGAACAAAAGTTTTTTAGTATTAATGTGTTTCTTACGCACGAACGCACGTATTATTCATCCATGGTTTTGCTATCTACCCAAGATAGATCGAATGTCGCGAATGACCGCGTAAAAACAATGCGAGAATTTGAGACCACGCGTTATGCGCGCATCCGTTACGCTTATGACGTTCGCGTACTATTGTCAAAATAACGTGACAATACTCTGCAGGCCTAACTGGTTGAATATTTTAACTTGACTATCAGTAGATAGCATTATACTGGAAATCAAAATTACACCATCAATTTAATTTAAGCTATCTTCAGTAGATAGTAAAAACACGAACTTTCCATATTTTATACCAAAAAGAAAATGTCGCAAGACATGCCGTAATTTGCTCGATTCTGGTGCCGGTGTCTTTAAAGCTCCTGCATTGATTTACATGGTAAATATTAAAATTGATATATCTCAAGAACGGAATACCGTATGATACTGAAACAAACTTTGAAATAAAGCCTTTACATTTCTCTATCTGTTTTATTTTATTTGGCGTATGTTGAATTCGTTTGCTTTTGCTATCAATTGCAGATAGCTCAAATTTAAATGCTTGTTGGTTGTCGTTTTTGGTTGCTGAACGAGATAAATCGATCATGTTACTGGTGTACTATTTTCTGAAGATCAAATTAAAATGTCAAGTGTTGCGACATTTTGTTTTGGTTTAATTTTAAATTCATGTTGTTGATTTTTCTATCAACTGAACATGGCTCAAATAAAATGAAGGCCTATGTTGTCATATTTGTCTCCTGAGTGGGATAGATTGATGCATTTAATTTGAGTTATCTTCAGTAGATAGGAAAAACACGTGGATTCTGCATAATTTTTGGCCTACCCAAAGATAATATCGCAAAACCTAGACATTTTAATTTGACCTTTAATAGATAGCACCACTATCACAATTCTAAAACCAGCAATCTATTTTTTTCAAGAGATAAAAATAACAAAATGCTTTATATTTAAGCTATCTTTGGTAGATAGCAAATGTGCAGGAATAGCAGGAAAAACTCGATACAAACATGTTTTATTAGCAGAAATATTTTGATTAAAATAAACAACATAGGCCTACCGTCTTACACAACTTTTAATTCATAATATTCTGACTGGGAAAAAGTAAATTTGTGAACAAAAGTTTTTCAGTATTAATTTGTTTCTTACGCACGAACGCACTTATTATTCATCCATGGTTTTGCTATCTACCCAAGATAGATCGAATGTCGCGAATGACGGCGTAAAAACAATGCGCGAATTTGAGACCACGCGTTATGCGCGCATCCGTTACGCTTATGACGTTCGAGTACTATTTTCAAAATAACGTGACAACACTCTGCAGGCCTAACTGCTTGAATATTTTAACTTGACCATCAGTAGATAGCATTATACTGGAAATCAAAATTACACCATCAATTTAATTTAAGCTATCTTCAGTAGATAGTAAAAACACGAACTTTCCATATTTTATACCAAAAGAAAATGTCGCAAGACATGCCGTAATTTGCTCGATTCTGGTGCCGGTGTCTTTAAAGCTCCTGCATTGATTTACATGGTAAATGTTAAAATTGATATATCTCAAGAACGGAATACCGTATGATACTGAAACAAACTTTGAAATAAAGCCTTTACATTTCTCTATCTGTTTTATTTTATTTGGCGTATGTTGAATTCGTTTGCTTTTGCTATCAATTGCAGATAGCTCAAATTTAAATGCTTGTTGGTTGTCGTTTTTGTTTGCTGAACGAGATAAATCGATCATGTTACTGGTGTACTATTTTCCGAAGATCAAATTAAAATGTCAAGTGTTCCGACATTTTGTTTTGGTTTAATTTTAAATTCATGTTGTTGTTTTTTCTATCAACTGAACATAGCTCAAATAAAATGAAGGCATATGTTGTCATATTTGTCTCCTGAGTGGGATAGATTTATGCATTTAATTTTAGTTATCTTCAGTAGATAGGAAAATCACGCGGATTCTGCATAATTTTTGGCCTACCAAAAGATAATATCGCAACACCTAGACATTTTAATTTGATCTTTATTAGATAGCACCACTATCACAATTCTAAAACCATCAATCTATTTTTTTCAAGAGATAAAAATAACAAAATGCATTATATTTAAGCTATCTTTGGTAGATAGCAAATGTGCAGCAATAGCAGGAAAAACTCGATACAAACATGTTTTATTAGCAGAAATATTTTGATTAAAATAAACAACATACCGTCTTACACAACTTTTAATTCATAATATTCTAACTGGGAAAAAGTCCATTTGTGAACAAAAGTGTTTTAGTATTAATGTGTTTCTTACGCACGAACGCACGTATTATTCATCCATGGTTTTGCTATCTACCCAAGATAGATCGAATGTCGCGAATGACCGCGTAAAAACAATGCGAGAATTTGAGACCACGCGTTATGCGCGCATCCGTTACGCTTATGACGTTCGCGTACTATTGTCAAAATAACGTGACAATACTCTGCAGGCCTAACTGGTTGAATATTTTAACTTGACTATCAGTAGATAGCATTATACTGGAAATCAAAATTACACCATCAATTTAATTTAAGCTATCTTCAGTAGATAGTAAAAACACGAACTTTCCATATTTTTATACCAAAAGAAAATGTCGCAAGACATGCCGTAATTTGCTCGATTCTGGTGCCGGTGTCTTTAAAGCTCCTGCATTGATTAACATGGTAAATATTAAAATTGATATATCTCAAGAACGGAATACCGTATGATACTGAAACAAACTTTGAAATAAAGCCTTTACATTTCTCTATCTGTTTTATTTTATTTGGCGTATGTTGAATTCGTGTGCTTTTGCTATCAACTGCAGATAGCTCAAATTTAAATGCTTTTTGGTTGTCGTTTTTGTTTGCTGAACGAGATAAATCGATCATGTTACTGGTGTACTATTTTCTGAAGATCAAATTAAAATATCAAGTGTTGCGACATTTTGTTTTGGTTTAATTTTAAATTCATGTTGTTGTTTTTTCTATCAACTGAACATAGCTCAAATAAAATGAAGGCATATGTTGTCATATTTGTCTCCTGAGTGGGATAGATTTATGCATTTAATTTGAGTTATCTTCAGTAGATAGGAAAATCACGCGGATTCTGCATAATTTTTGGCCTACCCAAAGATAATATCGCAACACCTGGACATTTTAATTTGATCTTTAATAGATAGCACCACTATCACAATTCTAAAACCAGCAATCTATTTTTTTCAAGAGATAAAAATAACAAAATGCATTATATTTAAGCTATCTTTGGTAGATAGCAAATGTGCAGCAATAGCAGGAAAAACTCGATACAAACATGTTTTATTAGCAGAAATATTTTGATTAAAATAAACAACATACAGTCTTACACAACTTCTAATTCATAATATTCTAACTGGGAAAAAGTCCATTTGTGAACAAAAGTTTTTTAGTATTAATTTGTTTCTTACGCACGAACGCACGTATTATTCATCCATGGTTTTGCTATCTACCGAAGATAGATCGAATGTCGCGAATGACCGCGTAAAAACAATGCGAGAATTTGAGACCACGCGTTATGCGCGCATCCGTTACGCTTATGACGTTCGCGTACTATTGTCAAAATAACGTGACAATACTCTGCAGGCCTAACTGGTTGAATATTTTAACTTGACTATCAGTAGATAGCATTATACTGGAAATCAAAATTACACCATCAATTTAATTTAAGCTATCTTCAGTAGATAGTAAAAACACGAACTTTCCATATTTTTATACCAAAAGAAAATGTCGCAAGACATGCCGTAATTTGCTCGATTCTGGTGCCGGTGTCTTTAAAGCTCCTGCATTGATTAACATGGTAAATATTAAAATTGATATATCTCAAGAACGGAATACCGTATGATACTGAAACAAACTTTGAAATAAAGCCTTTACATTTCTCTATCTGTTTTATTTTATTTGGCGTATGTTGAATTCGTGTGCTTTTGCTATCAACTGCAGATAGCTCAAATTTAAATGCTTTTTGGTTGTCGTTTTTGTTTGCTGAACGAGATAAATCGATCATGTTACTGGTGTACTATTTTCTGAAGATCAAATTAAAATATCAAGTGTTGCGACATTTTGTTTTGGTTTAATTTTAAATTCATGTTGTTGTTTTTTCTATCAACTGAACATAGCTCAAATAAAATGAAGGCATATGTTGTCATATTTGTCTCCTGAGTGGGATAGATTTATGCATTTAATTTGAGTTATCTTCAGTAGATAGGAAAATCACGCGGATTCTGCATAATTTTTGGCCTACCCAAAGATAATATCGCAACACCTGGACATTTTAATTTGATCTTTAATAGATAGCACCACTATCACAATTCTAAAACCAGCAATCTATTTTTTTCAAGAGATAAAAATAACAAAATGCATTATATTTAAGCTATCTTTGGTAGATAGCAAATGTGCAGCAATAGCAGGAAAAACTCGATACAAACATGTTTTATTAGCAGAAATATTTTGATTAAAATAAACAACATACAGTCTTACACAACTTCTAATTCATAATATTCTAACTGGGAAAAAGTCCATTTGTTTCTTACGCACGAACGCACGTATTATTCATCCATGGTTTTGCTATCTACCGAAGATAGATCGAATGTCGCGAATGACCGCGTAAAAACAATGCGAGAATTTGAGACCACGCGTTATGCGCGCATCCGTTACGCTTATGACGTTCGCGTACTATTGTCAAAATAACGTGACAATACTCTGCAGGCCTAACTGGTTGAATATTTTAACTTGACTATCAGTAGATAGCATTATACTGGAAATCAAAATTACACCATCAATTTAATTTAAGCTATCTTCAGTAGATAGTAAAAACACGAACTTTCCATATTTTTATACCAAAAAGAAAATGTCGCAAGACATGCCGTAATTTGCTCGATTCTGGTGCCGGTGTCTTTAAAGCTCCTGCATTGATTAACATGGTAAATATTAAAATTGATATATCTCAAGAACGGAATACCGTATGATACTGAAACAAACTTTGAAATAAAGCCTTTACATTTCTCTATCTGTTTTATTTTATTTGGCGTATGTTGAATTCGTGTGCTTTTGCTATCAACTGCAGATAGCTCAAATTTAAATGCTTTTTGGTTGTCGTTTTTGTTTGCTGAACGAGATAAATCGATCATGTTACTGGTGTAATATTTTCTGAAGATCAAATTAAAATGTCAAGTGTTGCGACATTTTGTTTTGGTTTAATTTTAAATTCATGTTGTTGTTTTTTCTATCAACTGAACATAGCTCAAATAAAATGAAGGCATATGTTGTCATATTTGTCTCCTGAGTGGGATAGATTTATGCATTTAATTTGAGTTATCTTCAGTAGATAGGAAAATCACGCGGATTCTGCATAATTTTGGCCTACCCAAAGATAATATCGCAACACCTGGACATTTTAATTTGATCTTTAATAGATAGCACCACTATCACAATTCTAAAACCAGCAATCTATTTTTTTCAAGAGATAAAAATAACAAAATGCACTATATTTAAGCTATCTTTGGTAGATAGCAAATGTGCAGCAATAGCAGGAAAAACTCGATACAAACATGTTTTATTAGCAGAAATATTTTGATTAAAATAAACAACATACCGTCTTACACAACTTCTAATTCATAATATTCTAACTGGGAAAAAGTCCATTTGTGAACAAAAGTTTTTTAGTATTAATTTGTTTCTTACGCACGAACGCACGTATTATTCATCCATGGTTTTGCTATCTACCGAAGATAGATCGAATGTCGCGAATGACCGCGTAAAAACAATGCGAGAATTTGAGACCACGCGCTATGCGCGCATCCGTTACGCTCATGACGTTCGCGTACTATTGTCAAAATAACGTGACAATACTCTGCAGGCCTAACTGGTTGAATATCTTAACTTGACTATCAGTAGATAGCATTATACTGGAAATCAAAATTACACCATCAATTTAATTTAAGCTATCTTCAGTAGATAGTAAAAACACGAACTTTCCATATTTTTATACCAAAAGAAAATGTCGCAAGACATGCCGTAATTTGCTCGATTCTGGTGCCGGTGTCTTTAAAGCTCCTGCATTGATTAACATGGTAAATATTAAAAGTGATATATCTCAAGAACAGAATACCGTATGATACTAAAACAAACTTTGAAATAAAGCCTTTACATTTCGCTATCTGTTTTATTTTATTTGGCGTATGTTGAATTCGTGTGCGTTTGCTATCAACTGCAGATAGCTCAAATGTAAATGCTTGTTGGTTGTCGTTTTTGTTTGCTGAACGAGATAAATCGATCATGTTACTGGTGTACTATTTTCTGAAGATCAAATTAAAATGTCAAGTGTTGCGACATTTTGTTTTGGTTTAATTTTAAATTCATGTTGTTGATTTTCTATCAACTGAACATAGCTCAAATAAAATGAAGGCCTATGTTGTCATATTTGTCTCCTGAGTGGGATAGATTTATGCATTTAATTTGAGTTATCTTCAGTAGATAGGAAAATCACGCGGATTCTGCATAATTATTGGCCTACCAAAAGATAATATCGCAACACCTAGACATTTTAATTTGATCTTTAATAGATAGCACCACTATCACAATTCTAAAACCATCCATCTATTTTTTTCAAGAGATACAAATAACAAAATGCATTATATTTAAGCTATCTTTGGTAGAGAGCAAATGTGCAGCAATAGCAGGAAAAACTCGATACAAACATGTTTTATTAGCAGAAATATTTTGATTAAAATAAACAACATACTGTCTTACACAACTTTTAATTCATAATATTCTGACTGGGAAAAAGTCCATTTGTGAACAAAAGTTTTTCAGTATTAATTTGTTTCTTACGCACGAACGCACGTATTATTCATCCATGCTTTTGCTATCTACCCAAGATAGATCGAATGTCGCGAATGACCGCGTAAAAACAACGCGCGAATTTGAGACCACGCGTTATGCGCGCATCCGTTACGCTTATGACGTTCGAGTACTATTTTCAAAATAACGTGACAACACTCTGCAGGCCTAACTGGTTGAATATTTTAACTTGACCTTCAGTAGATAGCATTATACTGGAAATCAAAATTACACCATCAATTTAATTTAAACTATCTTCAGTAGATAGTATAAACACGAACTTTCCATATTTTTATACCAAAAGAAAATGTCGCAAGACATGCCGTAATTTGCTCGATTCTGGTGCAGGTGTCTTTAAAGCTCCTGCATTGATTAACATGGTAAATATTAAAATTGATATATCTCAAGAACGGAATACCGTATGATACTGAAACAAACTTTGAAATAAAGCCTTTACATTTCTCTATCTGTTTAATTTTATTTGGCGTATGTTGAATTCGTGTGCTTTTGCTATCAACTGAACATAGCTCAAATAAAATGAAGGCATATGTTGTCATATTTGTCTCCTGAGTGGGATAGATTTATGCATTTAATTTGAGTTATCTTCAGTAGATAGGAAAATCACGCGGATTCCGCATAATTATTGGACTACCAAAAGATAATATCGCAACACCTAGACATTTTAATTTGATCTTTAATAGATAGCACCACTATCACAATTCTAAAACCATCCATCTATTTTTTTCAAGAGATACAAATAACAAAATGCATTATATTTAAGCTATCTTTGGTAGAGAGCAAATGTGCAGCAATAGCAGGAAAAACTCGATACAAACATATTTTATTAGCAGAAATATTTTGATTAAAATAAACAACATACCGTCTTTCACAACTTTTAATTCATAATATTCTAACTGGGAAAAAGTCCATTTGTGAACAAAAGTTTTTTAGTATTAATGATTCAGATTCAGATTCAGATTTTATTGACATTCATCTTACAACAAGATATGGTCAAAACATATATAATAATACGATACGATATATATAATACAAATAAAGTACAAGAACAATAATTAGGGCCTACAGTTTACAACTATAAAGAATATAATATAAATTAACTAGGCATAGGCCTATTATTTAAATCCCGTTTTTCAAATGCAGTATAAATGAAATTAGCAACTGCATTGGTGGTGTCAAAATCACCTAATGTATTTCTTACGCACGAACGCACGTATTATTCATCCATGGTTTTGCTATCTACCCAAGACAGATCGAATGCCGGGAATGGCCGCGTAAAAACACGCGCGAATTTGAGACCACGCGTTATGCGCGTATCCGTTACGCTTATGACGTTCGCGTGCTATTTTCAAAATAACGTGACAACACTCTGCAGGCCTAACTGGTTGAATATTTTAACTTGACCTTCAGTAGATAGCATTATACTGGAAATCAAAATTACACCATCAATTTAATTTAACCTATCTTCAGTAGATAGTAAAAACACGAACTTTCCATATTTTTATACCAAAAGAAAATGTCGCAAGACATGCCGTAATTTGCTTGATTCTGGTGCCGGTGTCTTTAAAGCTCCTGCATTGATTTACATGGTAAATATTAAAATTGATATATCTCAAGAACGGAATACCGTATGATACTGAAACAAACTTTGAAATAAAGCCTTTACATTTCTCTATCTGTTTTATTTTATTTGGCGTATGTTGAATTCGTGTGCTTTTGCTATCAACTGCAGATAGCTCAAATTTAAATGCTTGTTGGTTGACGTTTTTGTTTGCTGAACGAGATAAATCGACCATGTTACTGGTGTACTATTTTCTGAAGATCAAATTAAAATGTCAAGTGTAGGGACATTTTGTTTTGGTTTAATTAATTCATGTTGTTGTTGTTTCTATCAACTGAACATAGCTCAAATAAAATGCAGGCCTATGTTGTCATTTTTGTCTGGTGAACTGAGCGGGATAGATTTGTATTTTATAATCCAATTAGGCCTACTTGTGCTGCATACTTGCTTTATTTTTGAAGGCCATATTGGCAATATCTTTGTCTTCAGTAGATAGCACCACTAACACGATTCGAAAGACAAATTGGCATCATGCATTTAATTTGTTTAGAAGGTGGATAGCCAGTGGGGTCGGGCAATGCTCTCGGTTCATCTAAGGCCGTCCGTACACGAAGGGCGTTGGTGAATAAAAAATTTGATCAACAATAGACAATTCTGTGTGACTGCTTATAAATTTTGGATGTGACCCTTAAATAACTGATGTATAACACTTCAATTGTCTTTTCAATGAGAAAAATCCGATGACAAATAAATGTATATATGTATAGTATTGTCCATGGCAACAGTTGCATTTATTGCATTCTATTAAAGAAATCATATTCATTTGAATTTGGATTTGGAAGATACCTTCTCTTAAATAACAGTATTGCGAACCACCAGCATACATAACTCGATGTAGAGAGTCTTTCCTATTCAGAGGAAATATTGCAATTACACACCTTATTGCCTTTTAACAATAACCATTGACACTAGCACATATCAGAGAAGATGTAAGAAAAGGATGGAGAACAGAATTATATCCTTGAGATAATCCCGTAGGTAATCCTGTTGCACCTATCATAGTCCTTTATTCTCAAGTGGTGGGTTAACCAACAGTTAACAATGAGAGGAAATTCCTGAACCTAGTTCAGTTGGGGATGATTTGAAGTGACCGCCAATTATGACCATTTGATATTTAATACCAGCAATGTGAAAAAAAAAAAAGAAATAATGTAGTGCCAAAATAATGTACCCTTTTACGGAAGGAGCAAAGTTTAACAAGTTATAACTCCGCTACTGAAGTACGAATATCAGCGGCGAATGTCAGGTTATTATTTCCCAGTCTTTAAAAAAAATTGCAGGCAGAGGTGGGAATCGATCTCGGTACCTCCCGGTTAAACAGCACTGTGAAAGACCACTAGACCAACTAAATATCTGTTGTGAGATGTGTGACATTAATCTTTGATATTGCTTAATGGAACAAATCGCGGAATTAAATCAGTAATAAAAGAAATAGATTCTTATATAGCGGTCAAATTAGATAAAAGGGAAATATTTGTCCCTGCTCGAAAGAAAATATAGGTTAGAAAATTATCAAATAAATTTAAATTACAAATTGAGATTTTATATTTCTTTCTTTCACGAGGCGACATTATCACAGACAAACACTGTATAAGCTAAAAACTCGACGCTCATCACTAGATGCTGTCATTTAGCTCAATGGTAGAGCATCAGACTGCTTATATCAATATCGTTGGTTCGAGTCCTCCTGCCAGCAATGGTTATATTTATGATTTTAATGCTACGCTAAAATTTGTTCAATTTTTTTCGTTTATTTATTTATTTATTTATTTATTTATTTATATATTTATATATTTATATATTTATATATTTATTTATTTATTCATTTATTCATTTATTTATTTATTTATTTATTTATTTATTTATTTATTTATTTATTTGTTTTTGTTTATTTATGTAAATAATTTGATATATTTGAAAGAGGTATTTGAGCAATTTTATAATCCTATGGGGTCATTTTGAACCCCCACCCCTCCCACCCCTCCCAACTTGCCAAACGCACAACACCTATGAGTTTGCATCATACATGTCATCATTAGTCACGATTATGCACTTTCAGTTTCCCACGCGTTTGAACGGGAATTGGATTGCGTACTTTTTCGATGTCTAGTGAGCACATTTTTTCATTATTTTGAGAAAATGATGTGAAATTTTCTATTCTATATTGTTTGGTAATAATGTCTTTTGCCAATAGTATGTTTAAAGTTGTAATTTTGTGTTTTTGATCGCAAAGATCGGATATTTTCGTTCCCGATTCGAATTCTGAACCCTTCGCAAGGGTGCCGATTTCAACAGAACTTTGACGATAATTTTGCCTTTTGGACACTTAAATGCTTTCGATCCTTAATTTTGTTTCAACCGAGTCTTAAATTATCAAGCACAATACAGTTGGTACCACATTTATATACATTGATGACATTTTAAAGATTTTTTTCAAGTTTCTAACCGGCGCAAATCGTTAAGTGTGTATTTCCCCTTGACATCCAAAATGGCGTAAGCCAGTCCTCAATATACATAGGTACGGCGTATAGGACTGGCAAGCGAGTCTATGTCATCATCATAAAAATTTGAAATTCAGGTCCCACAAAAATACAGTAATTGTGCAAAAGAGGACATAAATAATTTCTCTTTCTGCAACCATAATGGGCCGCAATATATCACTAACCGCATAGTCCGAGGCAAGGTTCATTATTGTCAGGGTTAGGGTCTTAGGGTTAAGGTCTTATGGTTAGGGTTAGGGGTTAGGGGTTAGGGTTAGGGGTTAGGGTTAGGGTTAGGGTTAGGGTTAGGGTTAGGGTTAGGGTTAGGGTTAGGGGTTAGGGTAAGGGTTAGGGTTAGGGATTAGGGTTAGGGTTAGGATTATATTCGTATTTATTATACTAGTAATAGTATATTGTGTGTATGCAGTTTATTCCGTAATCAATAAGTATCATAAACAAACACCTTTCTGGCACAACAAATCATAGCACAGTCGTGTAGGCATTAGACTATGGATACAAAGGTTGTGGGTTCGAACCCCAGGTAAACCGTTATAGAATTTTAATTCTATCGATTTCTTTTTATTTTATTAAGTAAGAGGAAATAATAATGGTAATAAACTCTAGCCTCATAGGCCTATTAATTACATGTATGTACTATGTGTTATCGCATTGTGGCCCATTATGGTTGCAGAGAGAAATAACGCACGCCGGCAACTAGACTACTATACAAAAAAATAGTATCAAATCTTTCCTGCTCAATCAATATAATACTTGCAAATAGATCATAGTTTACTAATCTAAACTTGTAATATAGACCTGTTATATCACCTGTATTTGCATGTAGAGTCTATACATGGTTTGTTATGGTAGGGATTAGTGTCCGATCTCTGTAATGTAATGTAAATGAAGCATATTGATATGCAGGAAGAATCGATCAGGGCGCTATCTATTAGGGAAAGATAAACACTATTCAAAATATCAATAGACAAGAAGAAAGGGATGTAGAGATTTGTAATTGAGTCATGCATGATTTATCAGAAGGTTCTTTCCAATTCCCAAACGTAATGTAATATACTAGAAATACCCCGGAGAAATACTTCATGATCCAATTCCAATACGGCATCAACAGTGCAAATAATGTAGAACTAATAGCACTGTATGCTGTATATTTTACGAAGTACCCATAAACCTTTCGGATAAGACCAATTTCAGATTTTGGTGATGATCAATATTGTCCAATGCATTCAGCAAGACATCAGGCCACGTAGTTTCGGTGCTTCGCAGGAGGTGATCTACCAGCATTCTGCTCGCTCTGATGACACCTTCGTTGGTCTCTTTGGTCTTGATGGCTTGTTCATCCTCTTGAGATATGATGTCTGTGAGATGTGGCAGAAGATCACTTGGAACCACTGTGCTACAGAAGAGGTCTTGTGATGATCGCAAGGCATGTCTCCAGCGTAAAATGCTGTTTGGGACTGGTTTTAATACAAAAAGAGAAGCGAGAATCGGTTTACACCATCAAGTCTTGATTTCTTAGCTACAGCAACTGTGGTTGACTGATTGACAACTTGTAATAATTTGCGACATTACAATGACATTCGGAAAGCGTGTCTGAGTTGTGTACATGTACCTTGAAACCCCTCCCCCAGAGGAGCACTTCCCAGCACTCCACTGGGGTCAACTTGCGGTTAGCAGCTGTGTGAGTGAACATGCCACCACTGCCCGGGACCACTACATAAACGTGTATGGTTAAATTTGAATTTGGACTGATATATTTACAATAAAAACACATTTAAAATGTCGGTCGATTTCACATTTTATGTTATCTACAGAAGGTGTGAATTATCCTTCATGCATACATCACTTAAGATCTGAAATCGACTAAGTAATAATGACACACGGGCAATTCTAAAACAACATCTTTTGCACAGACTTCAATGGGATTTGAAAAGTTAAGTGGCAGTTGAAACTCGCGTGATAACACTTTTACAGTGCATGATGGGGCTTCCTTAAATCATCCTCTGCCCCTCCCCAGTATATCAAAATACCAATTAGTGAATAAAAATTGCACACTGAAAATCCCAGAAATGAAATTAGAATAAACATTTCTACCTGCATTACAAATCAAGGAAATGGTATAGGAACTGAAGCGATTTAAAATTAATATTTGGATCTTTGATCCCGCCCGGGGATCCCGCCATGAGTGACTTTTAGAATTTCATGCAAGTATGCAGCCCAGCCAAAAAGCAAGCCACCACCACCCATATCGCATAGAAAGGTCCCTACACCCTACCTTTCTTTGTGTAACCTGGCCCAATGACATCCTGGACACTCTCAGTATTGTTAGTTCGAGGATCAATCAAGGGCGTGTCTTCATCTTCAGACATCTGGACTTCCTCCTCACTGTAGGAATGTACATCCATCTCTAGGTTCGTACTACGTCTCAGAGAAACGGGACTAAGGTACCGTAACACGACTTGTGTGCCGACGGAACGTTGTTCCAGCATGGTCCGAATAATCAGCATCAGTTCGTCTAGTTGAGCTTTCATATTCCGAAGAGTTTTCTCATCGTGACCTTTAATATGAATCATGTTTGTAGAGAATGATGCATATTTAGACTTACTTCTTTAAAGCAAACCTTATGTTATCGTTTTATAAATAACATATATAAATTATATTTGTGTGCTCTCAACTTGAAATTTCCAAGTATAGAGAGATTGCGATTTCCAAACGTACGTATCGAACGTACGTGGAATCTATTCAAAATCACCGTTCTCCTGTGACGTTCGATGTTACGTTTGGAAATCGCAATCTCTCTAATATCTTAATTTGTACCTGGATTTGTATGCAGAGACCTACCTTTACTTCTTACTGCGAGCATAATAGCCCTTCTGTCTTGGGAAAGCTGAACCATCCCTTCCACCTTATGAGCAAACTTAATAGCCATTCTTGAAATGATTGGTCTGTGTCTTTCTCTGTTGAACCCTCTCATAATACGAACTTGAAGACAAGGAAAGACACTAGCGGCAATCATGTCTGTTTGGTCACGACATTGAAGACATCTCCCAGTGTACATCGTATAAGTTGGGTCTTCCTCCCAGACAACAGGTGCTAAATTGTCAGGAAGTTTAGCTGGAATTGTCAGTTGCTTGTCATCATACCTACATTAAGGACCATTGTGATATATTCGATCAACACGTTAGTGTAAAGAATCAGTATAATGTGTTCAGGCACTGTTTAGACTAAATAATGAGGTATTACCACCCACCTGGCTGAAAAAGGCGGTGAGATATATATATATATATATATATATTCTCTAACCTAATTTTGTTCATAACAAGTTAAAAATTCATCATTATCAAGACCTGTCATGAACCATCGGTTGACTTCATCAGCAGTGTTGCTCTTTGAAGTTGTGATGTACCCTGTATAATTCTGTATCATGAAAATGGGGAATCCCCAAGATTGTAATGGGGAATCCCCAAGATTGTAAAGTGAATATGACATCATTTTGGGAATCCCTATGAAGTGAATGTGACAGAATGGTCTATTAATAGACTGTGTGTATAAAAGGTGAAAGCAATTTAGTTTGTTCTTTGCAGAATATGAAGAGAGATTGTAGAATCTCTATAATATATATGTCTGTTGGTCGTCGTGCTTCAAACAGAGGCACATAGAACATGATCACCAAGAAGAAGACTGCCGGTTGAGTAGTGATAATTAAGAAGTGAGATTATATTGTTTGTGCACTAATTGTTCATGTACATGTGTCAATCCGTTTTTAAAGACTTGGATTTTGTTAACTTAATCAAACAGTGTATTATTGTTGTGCATTCGTGTGAATTTGGGTAAAAGGTGATTTTGGCTTCGAGTCATTACGGCTCGTAACAAAGTACTGTGATATTGATCCGGCAACACTCAGAGTTTGAGCAGCATCATTCCCTGTGTCAAAGATCTGAATGTGCAACACTGATAGTCGGTAGGTCCCTGTATATCTGCTTAGGATATCTTAGGGTTGCCGGATCATTATCACACACCACTTCAAAAGAGCAACATTGCTGATGAAGTCAACCGATGGAAACGTCCAGAAACGTTTTGACTGGTCTGATGAAATCCTTGTTCACGGTGGACAAATACAGACCTGGACTAATGTTATGTTGTTAACTTTATTCGTTCAGACTTTAAGAACCCACCATTCATGCATTGAGCCAGCTCAAAGTATAGCAGCAGTTGAATGAGAAGATAAGTATCCTCCAAATCGAAATGCTGTGCTATGTCGTCAACTGTGTACAACTGCTTCTCCACTAAATTGTTGTAGTTCTCTCGTAGTCCAGGTTTGGCAAAGATTGGTCCAAATATAGCTGACGTCAGCCAATTGGGATCCAGGATAATGACATCATCATCGCCATCTATTTTGGCACGATGCAGCTACGAATATATACAGATTCAAGTTAAACATGTCATGTAACCAAACCTTTAATGATGTGATCTGGGTATAATTGAGATTGATGAGGACACCCTTTTATGATCCTTGTTTTAACTGCACATCAATTTCCCACTTTCTGTCTATTCTTACAAAAGCTGAACAGAACTATCCTGATTCAGAGCCTGATACTACGCCTTGACAGACACACGTCATGTTACCGCTCCCACCAGGCGCGTAGCCAGCATTGTCAGTTCGGAGAGGGATGGGCAAACGTCAGTCATCGTCCCTATTTCCCTCTCCTTCCCCTTCTTTCTCTCTTTTTCCCTTCTTCTCGTCCCCATTTTAGGTGTCGGGGTTACGCTACTGGCTCCATGAACCCCACCTGGACTCCCATATACAAACAAGACAACACGCGATCATATAGCCTACCTCTCCCATTTGATGAAGGTGATCAATGGCCGTCTCCAGTAAGTCTTCTTCACAGTACCTGTCGATGAGTTTCGTCTTGTCCACTATCTCCTTCCAGTACAAGACTGGATACCTTCCACGACACCATGATGATTTCTTCTCTTTAATCTTATCACAAATTCTTGGAGTAAGTTCTCCCTGAAATGACCACGATTTATGGGTTTACTCATTGATATAATTTGGCACATGACACTGACCATCCGCGGCAGATTTTGAGCGCTTTCTGTAATAATATCATTTGCACATGCACCAGTGTCTGTGGATTAGTCTATAGATACAGTCATTTAGGGTTAATTCCTGTTGACTGAAGACATTCCTTCTACAAACGACACAGAATTATACTTGCCTGTCATGCGCATTTGATATTAAAGAAAAAGAAAAGAGTAGCGATTTATAGTGCGCTAAGACACAGGCACAACACCCAGACGTCATCCACAAGCCTCGGCACACTTTACAGGTTGTCGCTGTCCACTACGGTCCCATCCTTCCACAAACCATTAAACAACATAAACTTTCCTAACACGCGTTCTTCTAAATGTGTAAATATTTTATGTATTGTTTATTAGGCCCACAATGCTATCTTCAGAAGATAGCGAACAACTATGATGCCAAAATACTTTTCGAACCGCTCGTATAGCTGTTTCCGCGTTCAGAGAAAATGATGCAGACCGTAAGTGGGCTATGCGCGAGTGGGTTCACAGAAGATGATGCATGTTGCAACGGGCTTATAATGATTGGGCAATCGCGCCGTATGATGCTATCTTGGGTAGATAACAAACATATAACAAATTACATTTCTAACTCGTCTCATGCTAAATCTATAACTTTGTTTTGTATTATTTTATTAGGTTCCAAATGCTATCATCAGTAGATAACAAAATATTTTAAACCTTTTTAATTTCTTTGTATTTTATAAATAAATACTATCTAGAGTATAGAGAGCGAAATATATCCCCATCAAAAAAAAAACTTTCCTAACACGCGTTCTTCTAAATGTGTGAAATATTTTCTGTATTGGTTTATATTAGACCCGCAATGCTATCTTCAGAAGATAGCGAAAGCAGCTTTTTGCGCGTTCCGAGAAAATGATGCAGGTCGTAAGTGGGCTATACGCATGACCCCTTTTTTTACTCCTTTTATGCTTAATATATGATATTGATATATTTGTATTATTTTATAAGGTTACAAATGCTATCATCAGTAGATAACAAAATATTTTCAACCTTTTCAATTTCTTTTTTTATTTTATAAATAAATACTATTTCTTGAGAGGGAAAACATCAACAACATCCAAATAAACTTTCCTAACACGCGTTCCTCTAAATGTGTGAAATATTTTCTGTATTGTTTTATTAGGCCCGTCGTGCTATTGTCAGAAGATAGCGAAAAACCATGATGCCAAAATACTTTCCGAACACGCCTAGAGCTGATGTTTGTGCGTTCCGAGAAAATGATGCAGGCCGTAAGTGGGCTATTCGCGAGGGTTCACAGAAGATGATGCATGTGGCAAAATGTTTTCAAGCTTTTTCAATTTCTTTGTATTTTATAAATAAATGCTATCTTCAGTAGATAGTGAAAATAAACCATCAAAATAAACTTTCCTAACACGCGTTCTTCTAAATGTGTGAAACATTTTCTGTATTGTTTTATTAGGCCCGCATTGCTATCTTCAGAAGATAGCGAAAAACCTTCATGCCAAAAATAATTCCCGAACACGCGTACAGCTGCTTGTTGCGAGTTCCGAGAAAATGATGCAGGCTGTAAGCATGGTAAGTATAGGCTATGCGTGAGTGGGTTCAGAGAAGATGATACATGTCACAACTGGCGTATGACATGTATGATGATTGGGTAATCGCGCCGTAAATGCTATCTTGAGTAGATAACAAGCAACAATGAAATATTAAAAAGATACCAAATGACCTTTCTAATGCGTCTCATGCTAAAGTATAATGTGTTACATCGAAACAATTAGTAACTTCCTTGTCCAGGGGAATTTGAAACTCAATCTTACACGAGAGCGTACTAATATACCGCCAGGGTTTGAACCCGCAATCTCTTGCATCATAATCGAACGCCTTATTGATTGAACTTGACTGATATGATGGTCGACTTAACTTACCCGCAAATCCTCTGCCGATTGTCCTAATCTTGTTCTCAGATTGATCATATCACCACGATATGGTCGACGAGTGTCAACCATGAAAGTCTCTTGACAAATCTCCAGATGCAGCCCGAAGAGCCTCGTCAACTCAGACAAAATATTTGTAGACATTTCCTGGGCTATTACAAACAAAAAGGGTAAGAGATATGGAACATATAAAGAAGTATACACTTTTAGAAATAAAGGTGCAACTTACAACCTTATTTGTCCCGTATACAGCCCCCCCCCCCCCATGAGCAATAATAAGGTTCTATAAAGAACCTTTAAAAGTTCTGCAAAGAACCTTAAAGATTTAGAACTTTCTAATTGATAATTCAGAGACTCATAATAAAGTTAAGAAAAGTGAAAAGTAGTTTTAATACATACCAAAGTTTTGGTTTCTGGTCTGATCAAAGTGTGTGCCTACAAGCATCACGGATGGTTTACGCTCCTTCGATGGGTCGTGTCCAGCTTTGATAAAACTCATCCAGTACGATATCTAGAAAAGTGTAACAGTTATTATCAAATGGCATCGAAGAATATAATGCGTCAAAGTATATATAAATTAAAGGTTTTTGGTATTTTGGTATCAGGCGAAAGCTCATTTTTTTTTCCATTAACATATTGTAATGAGGCGTTCCAAATTGGTATATTTCCGAAGAAATCATCAAAAACCCGTTGAATTAGTCTTAACTGTGGTATTCGACAGAAGTTTTGATATCTTCGGAAATACACCAATTTGCAACCCCTAAGTTCAGTATGATAAATGAGTAAAATAGGATCTCTCATTTGATATAGGCCCATATTTATTACATGAATATTTAGGGATTCAATCATGTTTCACACGGTTGTTCATCACCGTTTAACAACGATGCGGCCGCGTCGTCTGCGTGGTTTACTTCGCGAGGGCAGCTTTATAAAGGTATAGGAAGAGTTGTTGAATATTAATAAAAACACTGGAGACTATATTGATTATGATTATCATGCTGTATAAATGTCAGTAATTCCTTTAAAGGAAAGGGAACTAATATAAAATTAATATGGCATTGGAATTGTTTAATTCTTAAGATTGATAATCAAGTTTGTTTGTGTGGGCTTGTTTTTCTATTTTCAGCTTTCACCGTATATAACATCGACATCAAAGAGTCTCATTTTGAATCTCATAGACATTGGGTGTATGCGTCAATGCGACTTGGTAGAAGTTTCTGAACACCAGTTCATCAATATTATTACGACGTGTGGTTACCCGATCTTTGACGATGTCTTCAGACTTTGTCGAGTCATACACGATGATAAAGATACCATTATCTCCGCCAAGGAACATGCTGTGAGTCAAATGAAATTCTACTTGGCCCGCACAGTCCCAGACACAGAACCGTCCAGAACCGTTGATGTGTTTTTCTTCAACACTGATTCCTGGAGTAGGACAGTGACTGGAATGTCTCAATTTTTGCCACTGAGGAAGTATAGCCTTCAATCGTCCCTGTATATATCGGCATGACAACAATAAAGTATAGGCCAACATGAAAACTTTACTGTAACTTGATGCAATTATTATGGCGCATGGGTGCATGACAATATCTTTATATCGCACAGCTTCAGTTGAAACGACGTTGCACACCCCACACCCAAGATGTTTTTATTTTGCTCCCCAATGAGTATTATTTGGCTTGCTAATTGTTATAAGTTTAAAATTTGTTCGGATTAACCAACAAATGAGCTTTGATATACCTTAGACAAGGCTCTTTTCAGTGACGTTTTTCCGACTGCAGGATGACCGCACAAGAAGAGTTTGACTGTCTGAATCGGGGTACTTCCGGCTCCCATCAACTGGTGATAGTATCTTAGCTATTCAAAATTGAGAAACGTAACGTAAAAAACATCATATTTAACATGGGCATAAATGTAAAGGTAACTTATGATCACTTTGCTTTCATATATGATCAAGACTCCACAAGTACGTAGGCCTATTTAATACAAGGTTAAGTAAATGTTCATGCTCAATATTAATTTAATGAGGGATTCGCAGATCGAGGGGCCGTTAGGGCATAATTATACTACCTATAGTGCCATTCATTTTCAGTGACATATTCAGAGGGAAGGACAGACTTGCCCATCCGAAAATAGTTGCGGTTGAAATCGGGGACGGTTTCTTTGGGGACTGGCATTTTCTTCGGAAGGGGGTCCCAAATTTACAAGAAGTCGGCGTCAATAAAATTGCGACCCCTATTTCGGCAATAAAAATTTTATGACCCCCCCCTCCCACAATCGCACAACAAGTAGCCTATGTCAGAACACCGCATCAGAACACTTACTTTGAGTCCATCCCCAAACGCCCGATTCACGCTCTCCTTTTGTTGTTCTCTCGTAGGCCATAGATCTAATGGTGTCTGATCATTCTGTAAAATAAAATAGCGTTGGCTATTAAATGTACGCTGTATTAATCACTCCATATTCCAGAATCAGCACTAATAATAATTATGCTCACCTACTTGAACTGCCAAAAATATATACCCCCACTCCCTTGGCTCACCAATATCTTGCCCCACCCCGTCTCTCCCATTTATCCTTCGACGGGACATTATAATGATATAGTATTGCACCAGGTTATTACTGATTTCCAACCGCCGGACCGACTTAGGGTTTGGGTTAAGTAGGTCGGTCCGGCGGTTGGAAAACTGCCACTTCCATTGCACCACCCCTAATTATCACTTACCATGTCTTTGGCCAAGATATCTGCACCTTTGCTAATCAGCAGTCGGCATATTTCAGAATGAGCGTTTTTCGATGCATAATGAAGAGACGATCTTCCAATCTGTTCGTCGACAAAGTAACAGTAACAATTAAGAATGGTAAAAACTGACAGTGGTTTGAGATATTTCATCCAACAAATTTTTTTAAGGCAGTGGTTGAAGAAGTTATAATGTTAAACGTGGGAATCTTCAAAAAAGTATTGTTCATGAGTCGAATAATTGCATGGCGTATCTGGTAACGGAAAGACTATACCTTGTTATCAAAATTGTAGAGATGTGATTTATATAGAATGTAATGCTCGCATCTTCCGTCACACCACGACACACACACACCCCACCTCGATACGCACCAAACACCCCACACACCCTATATAATTTGGCATTACTTCCATTGACAATTATTTCATGAGTCGAGATATAAGATGTGGCGTAGGCCTACCTGGTAACGGAAAGATGACCTTGTTATCAACATTGTCTTGAACATTGACCCAAGCGCATACCGATTTGATAGTATAGCCTACAGACACTCACAACTTCCTCCAATCAGACCCCCGCACAGACGTCCCTTCACGCACCCCCCCCCACCCACCCACCCACCCTAGCCCTCACACACTTGGTGTCGTCAACTCCACTCCCAGTCTGCATAAGCACACGGCAAACACCAATATGTCCATTTATACTCCCATAATGTAATGCTGTTGTGCCGTCCTAAAAAAAAGGGTTGTTAGAAAGCGGAAAACAGTCTAAAAACGTACACAAATAAACAAACAAAAACAAAACAAAAACAAAACGAAAAAAAAAGCCCCCAGAAATTTGATCTTGCCCTTTTCACTTAACGATACAAGGGATTGCATGTAGGCATACATGACAGTTCCATCATATATTGGTGAAGTCGGCTAATAAGTTTTGGAGTTGGATTTTGCCTCAAAAAGGCGTGAGTTCGATCGGCTCAATCGGGAATCAGCTGTATAGGTTGTCGAACCACGGAAGTAAGAGACACTCCAGAAGTCCCGAAACACTTCCATGGAGTCCCGAAAGAAAATCAGTTACGGTAAGATACATAGGAATGTTGACGTGAGTTCTGCACTTTCTTCAGATAAGCAAGATAAGGGATCATTAAAGCCCCAAACAATCAAAGCATATGACTTACATTTGACGAGCGTGGATATCGCAACCTGCTCGAATAAGAAGTTGACATATGTTCCTATGTCCGTAAGATGATGACATATGCAACGGTGTCCAACCACCCTAGACAATCACAACAATGATTAAGAGGTTAAAACAAGGAAAAATATCATGTTAGTTCAATAGGCAATACTTTATAAATTAAAAATGATAAAAGAAGTACAAAAAATATTTCAAATATGAATTTAAATT
Organism: Amphiura filiformis; assembly: GCF_039555335.1. Taxonomy (NCBI): domain Eukaryota; kingdom Metazoa; phylum Echinodermata; class Ophiuroidea; order Amphilepidida; family Amphiuridae; genus Amphiura; species Amphiura filiformis. The sequence goes on along the minus strand of NC_092636.1, from coordinate 35,035,848 downwards.
ACCTCAAAATGAACCTTCTGGAACTCTTCATAATAGGCCTAGGCCTAGGCCTATATACCGTGCAACAATCGAAAGTAGAACTGCGCCAATCTGATCAATTTTGGCTTTGGATAGGTTGTTGTTTGAAATCAGTTTTAAAGGATGATAGTCCAATTTCACCAAATACTATTTCAATCGTATTTTAATGACCCCATTCCCATGCGGAGTTTCAGTCCTGGTATTTCAATCCCTTTCTCAAAAAATTATAGCGCATTGGTGTCAAGTAAGATATGTATATTATAGGGGCAACTGCACTGAAATTCAGCAACTCAAGTGCAGTAGTTGCAGTCCTTGCCCATATAATATACATTATCTTACTTGACACCAATGCGCTATAATTTTTGATAAAATTGCAAAAATAGGCACAAAATTAGGCAGGGGTGTAGTACCCCCTTAAGAGCCAAACAATGTGCATTTGAGAGGGACTCATAGAATGCTTATGTGAAAATGCAGTACCTTGTCTTTTGCCAGGAATGGTGCTCCTACTTTGAGCAGCTCTTCACAAATGCGTATATTGCCTCTTGATGATGCCGTATGTAATGCCGTCCGGCCCCACTGAAAAAAATAGGAAAAAAGTATGTTCATGTCAGTATCAATTGCTACCGTCCACTACGAAAAACAAATCGTTCGAAAATGTTCCTGAAAATTCGACCATTCGTAGCATTTTGCAGGCTTTTCGGAGAACCGGATTATTTCTCAGATCGAGACTGAAGTGTCTGAAGATGGTGGTACGAGACTGACGGTTTAACGTCCCCCTCCGAAGGACGTGAGTAATCTCATGGTTCATTTCCCTAATTCTAAAATGCCCACACAAAATTCGCCTGGTATATTGGGATTTTAACACTGATCCGGGTGAATATGTCGTGAAGGGTGGCAAGATATAGCATACCCATTGAAATTGTAATGCTCCTACACTTTATAATATTATTGAGCATGGCATACCCTTACTAGGTTATTAGCAAATTATCTGATTAGCCAGCCATGGATAGGTTGAAACTATTCTTTTTTGAGATATAGATACCTTGTCTGTAGAGTAAGTTGAAGCACCGTTGGCAAGCAAAAGCAGACACATTTTCAAATCATCTTGATACACAGCAATGTGTAGACACGTTTCCGCCCACTGTCAAAAAAGAAATTAAAATCACCTATCATGATTTCATCATTTATCACATTAGGCCTCTCATTACTCTGATCATTACTCTTCCAAGAAAAAACAATTTGCCTTTTAGCTGTTGAAAGGCTTCAACGTTGAGGATTATTCATTAGTCGAGTAATAGTGCTTGGCGTACCAGGTAACGGAAAGACTGTATCAAAATTGGTTAAACCAAAATCTATGGTTAAACATTGTATAACTTATACTGAGATGTGATAGGCCTACAGACTGTAACACTCGCATCTTCCGTCCCAAACAGATACCTCCACGCCCCATACACCCCCCACACATCCCCATACCCACACCCACCGCAGACTAAACGAGGAGACGGAAAAAGCAGAATGCGTGTAGTGTGTTTATTTCACAGGAATGTGATGAAGTGTGTGAGGAAAATTTAGGTCGATCCACATCATGTAATTATTTCGTGTAAGCTAATCCTAACCTTAATCCTAACCCTAACTCTAAACCTAACCCTAAACCTAACCCTAAACTAACCCTAACCCTAATTTCGTGTATAATTACATGAAGGAGTAACCAAAATTTAGCACAAATACAATAATGAAACTCCTCGAATTTGATGCAAAAATACCAGAAAAAAGACCCTGTAGGGATCTCCACCTTGAGGAGCTCCTCGAATTACTGCTTTTTGGGTCTAACCTCCTCGAATTGTAGGTGTGTGTAAGGGCCTGGTATCGCATGCGATGCAAACGCTGAAACTTTATAGAACTTTATTTATTTCATGAATCAGGTAAACCTGGTAATGGAAAGTTGACCTTAATAATTGTTATCAACCTCTTAGATTTGGTCTATATAATATACACTGCAAAACAGTGTTTAGGATGTGAAGACGAGAATGTGTTTATAAACGTATAGAATATGTGTTAGATGTTTAGAAATTGAACACCATCACTGACCAATGTTCAGAAATTTGACACATGATGTTTAGCTTCTATAAAACGTGTTTACAAAGTGAAGGCAAACTTGTGTTTTAATTTCTAAACACTGTTTTTGCAGTGTTGGTTAGACCAGGGAAGTGGGAGTGTCAGTTCCGCGGCTGGATATAAGACCCGGTATAAGACATATTAAAGTTTAGGATTTGCTTTACTCTCACTTCCTTGTTTTTATTTGGTTACTGGTTATGTTTGTTGCGTGATTGAGTAAGTTTACAAGCCGTGAACCGTGAATGCGTGTCAAAAATAAAGACAGATATTAAAATGAAATTGCTTTGATTTTCATGACACTGTTTTAATACATAAAATATATACTTACAACTCCATACGTTTGGTTGATATCGATAGCATTTGAGTCAAGTATTTTCTTGACAAGTCTTCTGTCCTTTTGTATTGTGGCATCGTAGAGTGGGAGAATGTCTGGTGGAACGGTGTTTCGCCAAGAATCTCCGTCACGGGAAAAGTTACTTCTACTGTAAAATAACGTGTTTTTGCAATTTGATCAGATATAATTTCTGTCGACTTTTATGTGCTAAAACCAAGGTATTTGGTGTAGATAGCTGTAGACAACGTGTCTCTGAAAAATTCAACAATTAAATATATCGCAGGGTCTTTTTATCCCCATATTGTTTTTCAATGTGATATTTGCTTCATAATCGTTTGGCACTTCCGCATATCAGTTCTGCAATTCAATTGAGCTCTTGTTAGGGCCAAAAAGAGGAATAAACTTGGCAAATGATGATTCAACGTACACTAAATTATTGAGAACTAACTTCAATATTTCAACGTGTGTCACACGTCCTCATCAGGAGAACTCCAAAGATGAGGACGTGTGACACACGTCGAAATATTGAGGTTTAGGGCCTATAGCAGGGGTTTATAGTTCTCAATAATTTAGTGATGAATGACTGTTTAAACTCACTGTTTTAATAACGAGCGCGTATGAACATTCACTCGAATAAGGAATAAACTTGTCATATATAGTTGAATCTAAATTGAAATGTAATTTTAAATGTTTGTGTAAGATTTTTATATAGAAAAATATACTCACTGTTCTGTGTTGACTTCCATGTACGTTCAAGTTATCAACAATGACTACACATATAATTTCTATTTGCATGGTAGATCATACCGGCCTCCACTCATTGTTCATTAATGTGTAGGGCCTACGTTCAAGGTTTAGTTTCCTGCTATACTGAGATGTGACACAAGGGTGACATCCGGAACTCCGGGGTTAGTGTGACGTAGAGGTGTTGCGTTGGGGTTAGTGTGACGTGTTCGTTACCAATTAAATTATGATGTTTAAAAATAGATATTGGGATTCCGATTCAACATGCAAGACGGATGACAAAAACAAAGGGGTAACAAGCAAGCATATACAGGCATGAGATTTTTCAGCTGATTGCTCAAATTTACGCATTAAGTTTATTTTCAGCCCAATTTTGGGCCGTTTTTGCCAATTTCACGCTGTTTTTCAGCTTTTCTTTTGTTCTACTTCATCTTTTTTCAGGTAAAGCCACTTTCATGCCTAAACATACATCGGGTGTCCCATAAAAAAATCTAAGTAGGCCTGAGAGGCATACCATGCACCTGCTGCCTGAACTTCCATGGTCCGGTCCTTGGTAGCAACGTAAGCTTCTTCCACAGACCACTTGGTGCCAAGTCTATCCAAATCCCTTTGAATTTAAAACGGCACTTATATAGCAGAGATTATTGGGAACATGAAGGAAAGAAAATAATAAACAAAACAAAAAAGCAAAAAAAAACAAGAAAAAAAACAACAAGACAAAACAAAAAACAATGATGATTCAATTCAGTACGCAAAAAAATTACTTTTTGTCTCATATAAACCCGGCATCATTAAAACAATCATTAAACATAAAGAAAAAGGTATGAATCAAGGCCTAAATGCTATCTACAGAAGATAGCAAGGAAAGCAAAAAACATTCAAAATAATAATGTTCCAGAATAACATTGCCTAACACGCGTTCTAGATTATGATGATTCAGAAGGCAAAATGGGAGGATTCAGTGCGCAAAATCCCGGGGCCGGTAAAACGGCATTAATTTGCAACGCGCATAGAAAAGAAATCGGCATTAGGCCGAATGCAAAGCTATAAAGAAATGTTAAAATGAAGAAGTTAACCAAAATTTAAAACGGCACTTATATAGCAGAGATTATTGGGAACCTGAAGGAAAGAAAATAATAAACAAAACAAAAAGCAAAACAAAAACAAAACAAAAACAAAACAAAAACAATGATGATTCATTCAGTACGCAAAAAATTACTTTTTGTCTCATATAAACCCGTCATGATTGCTATCTTCGGTAGACAGTCATATCATTAAAAAAATCATTAAACATAAAGAAAAAAAATTAGAGGTATGAATCAAGGCCCTAAATGCTACATTGCAAAAACAGTGTTTAGAATCTAAACACTTTTCTAAACACTACCTTGCACCATGTTTTTAAACATGTTTAATTTCTAAACACATGATATGTTTAGCAATTTGACACTTGGTGTTTAGGAATTAAACACTTGCCATTTAGGAATTAAACACTTGGCATTTAGGAATTAAACACTTGCTACATACGGGTGCGAATCCTGGGCAATGACAGGAAGAAGATAGATGCATTTGAGATGTGGTGCTATAGGAGGCTGTTGGGAGTATTTTGGAAAGACAAGAAGACAAATATCTGGGTCCTGAATAAGATTGGCACAGACTTAAAAATCAGAAAGTCCATCATTGAGAGGAAATTGCGTTACTTTGGCCACACTGTACTGTAAGAAAGGATGGTGGAGTTGAGAAGCATGTTCTTCAGGGAGCTGTGGAAGGCCATCGTGTAAGGGGACGTCCATCAACATCTTGGACAAATGATGTGAAGAACGTTTCATCACACGGAATGTACGGTGCAACACGTTTGGCTTTTGATAGAAGTAGATGGCGTACTCTTGTGAAGATCACAGCAGCGCAATCCTGCGCCATCTGACCCAGAGAGAGAGATTATTATTTTGACTATCTACTGAAGATATCAGTTACGGCAGGTTTATATAAGACAAAAGGCAATTTCTTGCGTACTGAATCATAGTTGTTTTTTTGTCTTGTTTTGTTTTGTTTTTTTTAATACAGGCATGTCTTGCATTTTTGTTTCTTATTTTTTTCTTCATGTTCCTGAAAATCTTTGCTATATAAGTGCCGTTTTAAATTTTGGTCAGCTTCGCCATTTTACTATTTTTGTATAGCTTTGCATTCGACCTATTGTTTTTTTTTTCTGAGCGCGTGGCCAATTATAGCCGTTTTGGCCAGTGATTTTGCGTACTGAATCATCATCTTGAACGCGTGTTAGGTAATAACATTATTATTTTGAATGTTTTTGCTTTGCCTGCTATCTTCTGAAGATAGCATTTTGGATCAATACCTCTATTTTTTTCTTTATCTTTAATGATTTTTACAGTTTGACAATGTTTTTTGAAACATTATCATTATGTATGTTTTTTGCTTTGCTTACTATCTTCTGAAGATAGCATTTTGGGCATACAAAGAAAATAATTAATAACTCTATTTTTTATCTTTAATAATTTTGTTTTTGTGATTATTATTTTGACTATCTACTGAAGATAGCAATTACGGCGGGTTTATAGGTAATTTCTTGCGTACTGAATCATCATTTTGTTTTGTCTTGTTTTGTTTTGCTGTTTTAATACCAGCCATGTTTTGCATTTTGTTTCTCCTTCATGTTCCTGATAATCTCTGCTATATAAGTGCCGTTTTAAATTTTTTCTGAGCGCGCGGCCAATTACAGCCGTTTTGCCCAGGGGTTTTGCGTACTGAATCATCATCTATATAGAACGCGTGTTAGGCAATGTTTTGTCGAACATTATCATTTTGCATGTTTTTTGCTTTGCTTGTTATCTTTTGAAGATAGCATTTTGGGCCTACAAAGAATATAATTAATACCTCTATTTTTTCTTTATCTATAATGATGATTTCGTTTATGATTATCATTTTGACTATCTACTGAAGATAGCAATTACGGCGGGTTTATATAAGACAAAAGGTAATTTCTTTTTGTCTTGTTTTGTTTTGCTTTTTTAATTCCAGCCATGTTTTGCATTTTTGTTTCTTATTTTTTCCTTCATGTTCCTGATAATCTCTGCTATATAAGTGCCGTTTGAAATTTTGGTCAGCTTCGCCATTTTAACATTTTTTATAGCTTTGCATTCCACCTATTGGCTCATTTTTCTAAGCGCGCGGACAATTACAGCCGTTTTGCCCAGGGGTTTTGCGTACTGAATCATCAATGTTTTGCTTTTTTAATACCAGCCATGTTTTGCATTTTTGTTTCTTATTTTTTCCTTCATGTTCCTGATAATCTCTACTATATACGTGCCGTTTTAAATTTTGGTCATCTTCGCCATTTAAACATTTTTATAGCTATTTTTTCTGAGCGCGCGACCGTTTTGCCCAGGGATTTTGCGTACCGGTACTACTGAATCATCACGCGTGTTAGGCAATGTATTTTGGAACATTATTATTTTACATGTTTTTTGCTTTGCTTCCTATCTTCTGAAGATAGCATTTTGGATCAATACCTCTATTTTTTTCTTCATCTTTAATGATTTTTAAAGTTTGACAATGTTTTTTTTTGAATAATTAGGCAAAAAAAAGAAGAAAAAAGAAAAAGATGTTTGCTTACCCTCAACCGACCGGCCCTGTAAATTTTGGAAATCTACTGTACAAAAGAATACCGATCCTATTTTTGGAAATTGTTGCATTCTGAAGATGTAAAAAAAACCGTATTTTATAACTTGTGTTCAACATTTTAGTTGTTTTGTAATGTTAGGTGATTCATTTTGACACCAAAATTGTCTGATTTTTCATATTTTAGCCTTAATTATTATACAAACAGTAGAGTTTGCTAGTAATAAAAAAAAAGAAAAAGAAAAGAAATCCCGACCGACCGACCCAATTTTGAAAATTCATTTGAGGGCAAGCAAACAATTCTTTTTATTGGCCTTAGTCTCTTCTCACTGAGCTCAAGGTCGTTTTGAGTGCGCAGGCGTGTTGTGACGTGTGCGTACTTACGGTAATTGATCTTGACCAGCGATGCATATTCATTTCCGCGAAAATTAAAATACATGTAGACACTGAGACGTGTTTTCTAGTTGTCGATTGTCCCTGCCTTAAAATTTGACTCCTCCATTATAGCAATTGTCGTCAATTTACATGTATGTGTGTGCTTATACGGTGTATCATAGCTGAATTGAAGAAGATGAAGATTGGCCAGCTCAATCTAAATGGTAAGCTTATAGCCTAACGTATTGTATTATTATAGAAATTTATTGAATTGTTATGCAATTTTGTCGATCACACACATTCGATGAGTGCATCTATCCTTAAGGCCGTATAAAATTAATGTTTTGGTTCTCGTCCAGAGGATTTTCATGAATTGATGAGGGAGGGAGGTGTTTTTTTTGGTTTTTTTGTTTTTCAATGTAAAATTAGCATTGTCAGTAGTTTTCGGTCTTCTCCAACAGTGCTCGAGGAAACGATGAGGCCCTTTTTTTCAAATGTGAGATTCTGAGGGATAAACCCCCTAGAGTACCACAAAAAGACATGGAAGTGATGCTTGTTCTCTAATAAACTTATTTATATGTATGAAGATTTCATAAATCATTCCAAAGTCTAAAAAAATTAAAAAATCTAAAAAAAAAAAAAAATCTGACAAATCCCAGAAATTGAGGAGGGAGGGACGAGAACCAAAATATTAATTTTACACGGCCTAATATACATAGGTACGGCGTATATAGGACTGGCAAGCAAGTCTAATCTATCCGGCAAGGTTGACATCTTGGTTCCGGCTGTTTGCTATTGAAATCTATACCGTGTGTCATAAGTATGTTCCTCCCCCCATAGGAAATCCATTTTAACATGCTTTAAATTACACTTACACAATTAACTTGATATTAATTTGTTACTGGTAATTGTTTTGGATTAATATAAATGCCACTTAGCAATTTATTTGAAGTTGTTGTCTTTTTATGGTCGATAACCTCCGAAAGTGTGCAAACCTCGATTATTGTTGTTTTTCCATTGAAAATCAAGGTTTGCAGACCTTTAAATCTGCCATAACATACAAAATTAGCTCTAAAATTCTAGAACAACGGCCGACATATTTTTTCACTGCAACGAGCCTTAAGGGCGCATGACACCAAATCACTGCGCGAAAGGTGCAATGGTGATGAGTTCCGGTTAAAAGTATATGGCTACTGGAGACAATGTGGTGTCCTTAGGGACCATGTTCTTCGTCAGACATAGACTGTAAGGTACTAATTTCGAGGAGCATAACAAACACCAAATTGGTGTCATAACAAACACCAAATTGGTGTCGTATGACCTGACATGCATGCATTCTTTTGTCGAGAGTTGACATGCTCTTTCAATTCGTGCCGAGTGTCCTTGGCAGACTTGACTATGCTTCAGTGGTCATGAAAGGATTCAATAGATAACCTCTGCCCCACTAATCCCCAGCTATTGTCTGAAATTGCACCTCGGAAGATATATTATAACAACTCAGTCCCTCAAATGATAGTCATATAACGACCAAAAGATAAATGACTGACTATCATTGAGGACTGAGTTCCGCAGTCTAGTTCTTCGTGAGGTTGGCATGTTCTGATTTAAATGAAAGTTGTTAACCTATTAATGACTAAAATAAATATGAAATTATACAAATCGATTTCACAAGAAAAGTAGGCCCTGTTCGAATTACTGCTAACGGAACAAGTTTTAATGCTAGTTTTGGCGTTGAAATAGCGGCGTCGCTTTTCAACATTTTTTAATAAAAAACTGAATCTGTAAAGTTCCCTAAAATTGAAGCTAAAATGAAATTTCAGTCCTTAATTAATACAGGGATGACGTTAAAAAGTGAAAAAAAATTGTCACGCCTGGTAGAAAACGCCGCTTAAAAAAGTTGATTTCTACGTGCTTTTCAATGGAGAAGTTATTTGGTGGTTTACGCCCTTAAGGTTCATTGCAGCTCGTAGCCTAAAGGCAAATAAACAGAGGGGATACTTCCATATTAAGGCTATCATGCTCCAGGAGAAGTAGGAATATAGGCGGAACGGACTTTCGACACACGATATAGTATAGAAATTGATGAAGCATAACATGACACCTTATAAAAAGCAATGGAAGTTCGGCGATCGCATCAAAAATGGTGTTAAAATTGCACTTCAGCTCAATTTTTGACTGTTCAAAATAGGCAACAAAATAACTGTCATCCAAATTTAAACATATCAACAAAAATATTTAACAGGGAAAAATGACAATGCTAATCTACCGGGAAATGTTACATTCTAAATTACAAGGATTTAAAATGAATCCTTTAGGATTGTAATTAGGGACCAATCAATTATAGATTTAAAATTAATCTTAAAGATTTGAATCACTAGCAACTACAAAATCGGGAATTAACTGAAATTTTGGGAATAAACTTTTGTCGTGGATATCTACTCATGCACATACCATAAAATTAAAAGGACGATGCTAGAATTGGAAAATATTCCTTTAAATTGCTGGGAATTTTACTCGGGGTTGGGAATTGTTATTTAAAAAAATCAATTTATTTGCTTTTTAATCAGATTTTAACCCCATATTTAAGAGACCAGTGGAATACTAGACATAATCGCAATCCTATCAGGTATTTACAAAAAATCAAAGCATAATTTTGGTAAAATCATTGGACAAAACCTGTTGAATTCAGCACCTTGAAAATGAATTTTTAGCAATAGATAAAATAACATCATTGAGTATTTTAATTGTGTCCAAAAGTTATAGTTATAGAAGCATTAGGAATGAAGTAAAACAGTCAATTTATGAAATAAATTAACTTACATTTATCCAAAAAATGAAAAAAAGTTGATTCAAATCAGTGATTTAAACAATTTAAATCGTGATTTAAATGAATTGAGTTAAATCGTGCCAACCCTGATTTTACTCCAAATTTAGATCGAACATCTTCATCTCCGGGCCAAAATTGTGGTGAGTGATTTGTAGGGTTGGTACATGAATGTAATCATAATGTATGAGTAATCAAGGTTTAAATACTGAAGAACCACTGCTTAAAAATAAAGCAGCAGACTTGAGTAGTCAGTACTCAGGAGTATGCATTATGAGACTGAAATGTTAAAACAATTCTCGCTATTCGCAATAAGGGCGCCGCCAGCGGTTTGCGATGTAATCGTGATGTATCATGGGAAAAGGTCGACATTCAAGTCCGCGCAATACGAATATTACCATGCTATTACATAGGAACACGTGACAATATTTTTTTAGTTTGTCAAAATAAAGGTGTTACACGCGAATCGATACTCAATAATACTTAATAATGTGATTTGAAATGTGCACAATTAATTTTTTCTCTATCGATTTGCGTGTAATAGGCCTACCGTTATATTGACAAACTAAAAAATATTGTCACATGTTCCTATGTAATAGCATGGTAATATTCGTATTGCGCGGACTTGATGTCGACCTTTTCCCATGATACATCACGATTTTCCCATGATACATCACGATTACATCGCAAACCGCTGGCGGCGCCCTTATTGCGAATAGCGAGAATTGTCTTTTTTTTTAATTTTTTTTAATTTTTACAGTAAATGATGCGGACCTGGGATGTGGACAGTCAGGATGGCCTTACACACATACTCTAGTGATGGGACTCGGATTCATAAAGTGGATTATGGATGCATAGGTAAGTTATCAAATTCTAAATTATCAATACTATTAATAGGCCCAATATGAAAAACTATACATCGGGGGTTCTAAATAGGAGGCCCGCTGATCACTTTTGGTTAGCCCCTTTAAGGGGGACGGGCTTTACTTCGGAAGGGGGGTCCCAAATATGTCGGTGACCGGAGTCAATTTTTGTATGCCCCCCTATCGCGGGCAAAAAAATTTACGACCCCCTATCTTGGGTCGAACATTTTATGACCCCCCTTCCACTTACACAAACGCAAGACAAATTATTCATTGCTAGAACTAAGGCGCGGTGCGCGCCAAAAGTGAAGAAAGTGCGGGGAGCGCGGAATTTTTTAATCATAAGTGTAAAAAGGCTGCGTAAAAATTTTGCATAGATTGTACGCACATTTCGATTGTGAAGTTAAAGAATGCGCGTGCGAACATTTTAAGTCACCAGCCCTCAATAATTCTATAACCCCCTATTTTGGGTGTTAAAATTATAACACCTCCCCCTATTTTTGATCTGAAAATTCTATGACCCCCCCGTGTATTTTTGGGACCCCCCCTTTCCGAAGAAAATGCCAGCCCCCTAACAGCTCTGAAATGTACAGTAAACATGGTAAACATAGCAAAACAAGGTGTATCTAGCCTAGAGTCAGAAGTTTTCTGTTTTACGGAAAACGGAAGAAAATCACGGAATCGGAGGTAACACGGAAAATGACATTTTTGTATAATGTGACAAAAATTGTTAAAAGATAAGAGAAATAAATGTTATAAACAAGCATGAGTTGTGTATGTCAATTTTTATGATAAAAATACTGTTTAATAATACCGAATTAAAGGTATATTACCAAGGCATGAACCCCCTATATCCCTCCAAACATCGTAATAGTATTGATCGCGATATTGAACACTTTATTGTGACATTAATATCATTGTTTATACATTTAAGCTTTATTCATGACACGGATTTACAACACGGATTACAACACGGAAAATGGATTTTAGAAAACGGTAAACTTCGGACTCTATAATCTAGCCCTCAAACACAGATCTAGATCTAGGTAGCTGAAACTAATCACATTGTTCTAAAAATAATTTCCAATATTGGAAAAGTTTGCAAAGTGACCGGGTACAAATTGTACAACTAATAATTCTAACAAATAATTGAGGTTTGCATTAATATGTGCTCCCTGTTATTGTTTGCTTCCTCCATACCCATCACTGTTCCTATTATTTACCCCTCAAAACAATGACCAAAAGTCCCCTTGAAGATAATTGTTCAATAGCCATGTTGGCAACCTAAAAATGTAAAAAATAAATAGATAGATAGCAATGTTGGCCAACCTAGTAACAGGTATCTAGCTAGCACATGTTTTTGCTCTTTTCAGACAGCTGCAGTAACACAATTACACCAATTTGCATTGCACTCAGTATCATACTCAATTTGTATATGACAAAGTGCCATTGCCCATCTCTCCCTCCCTATAGGACATGGAGAGGGCAAGAGGGATGGTTTGTGCATGGTTTCTTTTAAATGTACTAACATTATTTTCTTCTTTTTTTTAAAATCTCAGATTCCTGGCGGAGATGAGAGTTTCTACCAAACCAGCAGATGACTCCAGATTATTTTGTCCAATCAATTATTGCTTCCAGATTATTTTGTCCAATCAATTATTGCCACCATGCAGTACATTGAGATTCTTTGTCTGATCAATCACCAGTTAGTGAGACGCTTGTCCGATCAATTGTACACGTGTACAATTGCCACTGGATGCTGTGACAGTGCTATCGGCTTCGGCTTCTGGAATACCCCTACTGGCCTAGCCTCCAGTTAGTGAGATTCCACCCCTCCCCTATCTACTCCTACTGGTCTAGCCCCCAGTTAGTGAGATTCCACCCTCCCCTATCCACTCCTACTGGCCTAGCCCCCAGTTTATAGTGAGAGGCTTGTCCGATCAATTGTACACGTGTACAATTGCCACTGGATGCCGTGACAGTGCAATCGGCTTCGGCTTCTGGAATACTCCTACTGGTCTAGCCCCCAGTTAGTGAGATTCCACCCTCCCCTATCCACTCCTACTGGTCTAGCCCCCAGTTAGTGAGAGGCTTGTCCGATCAATTGTACACGTGTACAATTGCCACTGGATGCCGTGACAGTGCAATCGGCTTCGGCTTCTGGAATACTCCTACTGGTCTAGCCCCAGTTAGTGAGATTCCACCTCCCCTATCCACTCCTACTGGTCTAGCCCCCAGTTAGTGAGAGAGCTTGTCCGATCAATTGTACACGTGTACAATTGCCACTGGATGCCGTGACAGTGCAATCGGCTTCGGCTTCTGGAATACTCCTACTGGTCTAGCCCCCAGTTAGTGAGATTCCACCCTCCCCTATCCACTCCTACTGGTCTAGCCCCCAGTTAGTGAGATTCCACCTCCCCTATCCACTCCTACTGGTCTAGCCCCCAGTTAGAGAGATTCCACCCTCCCCTCTCCACTCCTACTGGTCTAGCCCCCAGTTAGTGAGATTCCCCCTCCCCAGCCCCTCTTTGCCCTCCCACCCTCCCCCATTGTACTAACATTCCCTTTTGTGTGTTTTTTTTTTCTTTTTCTTTTTGTATCTCAGATGGATGGTGCAGATGAGGATTGGGGTTACTACCAGACCAGACCAGACCAAACCAAACCAGTCCAAACCAGACCAGACCAGACCATTGGTATAGCGAGCAGAAGACGGGATGATGCTTGATGATTGTTTGTTTGTTTGTGTCTTTGTTTATTGTTATGCAAGATTCTTCGGAATCACCACGATTCTTCGGAATCCCCCCATTTTAGTAAAATTCTCGTTTGTGTTTTTTTTTTTTCTTTTTTGTATCTCAGATGGATGGTGCAGATGAGGATTGGGGTTACTACCAGACCAGACCAGACCAGACCAGACCAGACCAGACCAAACCAAACCAAACCAGACCAGACCAAACCAGACCAGACCAAACCAAACCAAACCAGACCAGACCAGACCATTGGTATAGCGAGCAGAAGACGGGATGATGCTTGATGATTGTTTGTTTGTTTGTGTCTTTGTTTATTGTTATGCAAGATTCTTCGGAATCACCACGATTCTTCGGAATCATGGTTGGATAGAATTTTAGTGGGCTATATTGTGTGGGCTCAGATGTCATAGTTTCCTTGAACCACATTTTTGGTGTAATCTGCTACTATTCTCAGTGAAAATGCTCAGCGCTGCAGGCTTAGTCGGCATTAAGGTGGGGTTGAACTGGATTTGCGTGTCCGGTTGTAGTTGTTTCCCTAATGAGGCACAGCCAGCTCTGTCTCATGGTGTGGCTTCTCTACCCAAAAGAAACAACCAAAAGGGGCCTACCTTAAAGTTTCATGCCCATATGACAGTTTTTACTAATTTGACCTCAGATGACCCCTGGTGACCCCTAAATGACCTTCCAAATATTTGGTTCTATTTGTTGACTGTACCCACCAAATTTCATACCCATACGACAGTTTTTACTAATTTGACCGCAGATGACCCCTGGTGACCCCCAAATGACCTTCCCAAAATTTGCCGCTAAATGTTGACTGTACCCATCTGTCAGTTTTTGCTAATATAACCTTAGATGACCGTGATGACACCAATTGACCTTCCCAAAATTTGGCTCTAAATGTTGACTGTACCCTCAAAGTTTCATGCCCATCTGACAGTTTTTACCAATTTGACCTCCAAATAACCTTCCAAAATGTTGCTCTAAATGTTAACTGTACCCTCAAAATTTCATGCCCATATCACAGTTTTTACTAATTTGACCTCAGATGACCCCTGGTGACCCCTGAATGACCTTCCAAATATTTGGCTCTAAATGTTGACTGTACCCACCAAGTTTCATACCCATACGACAGTTTTTTCTAATTTGACCGCAGATGACCCCTGGTGACCCCCAAATGACCTTCCCAAAATTTGCTTCTAAATGTTGACTACCCACCAAGTCTTATGCCCATCTGTCAGTTTTTGCTAATATGACCTTAGATGACCCGTGGTGAACCCGAAACGACCTTCCCAAAATTTGGCTCTAAATGTTGTCTGTACCCATCTGTCAGTTTTTGCTAATATGACCTTAGATGACCCGTGGTGACCCCGAAATGACCTTCCCAAAATTGGGCTCTAAATGTTGACTGTACCCATCTGTCATTTTGCTAATATGACCTTAGATGACCCGTGGTGACCCCAATTGACCTTCCCAAAATTTGGCTCTAAATGTTGACTGTACCCTCAAAGTTTCATGCCCATCTGACAGTTTTTACCAATTTGACCTCAGATGACCCCTTTGTGACCCCTAAATAACCTTCAAAAAAATTTGCTCCAAATGTTGACTGTACCCTCAACGTTTCATGCCCATATCACAGTTTTTACTAATTTGACCTCAGATGACCCTTGGTGACCCCCCAAATAACCTTCCCAAAATATGCCTCTAAATGTTGACTGTACCCACCAAGTTTCATACCCATACGATAGTTTTTATTAATTTGACCTCAGATGACCCCTGGTGACCCCGAAATGACCTTCCCAAAATTTGGCTCTTAATGTTGACTGTACCCTCAAAGTTTCATGCCCATCTGACAGTTTTTACTAATTTGACCTCAAATGACCCCAGGTGACCCCGAATTACCTTCCAAAATTTTGACTCCAAATGTTGACTGTATCCACTAAGTTTCATGCCCATACGACATTTTTTTACCAATTTGACCGCAGATGACCCCTGGTGACCCCCCCAAATGACCTTCCCAAAATTTGCCTCTAAATGTTGACTGTACCCATCTGTCATTTTGCTAATATGACCTTAGATGACCCGTGGTGACCCCAATTTACCTTCCCAAAATGTGGCTCTAAATGTTGACTGTACCCTCAAAGTTTCATGCCCATCTGACAGTTTTTACCAATTTGACCTCAGATGACCCCTGGTGACCCCAAATAACCTTCCAAAAATTTTACTCTAAATGTTGACTGTACCCTCAAAGTTTCATGCCCATATCACAGTTTTTAGTAATTTGACTCCCTGGTGACCCCTAAATGACCTTCCAAAAATGTTGCTCTAAATGTTGACTGTACCCTCAAAGTTTTATGCCCATATCACAGTTTTTACTAATTTGACCTCAGATGACCCCTGGTGATCCCCCCAATGACCTTCCCAAAATTTGCCTCTAAATGTTGACTGTACCCATCTGTCAGTTTTTGCTAATATGACCTTAGACGACCTGTGGTGACCCTGAAATGACCTTCCCAAAATTTGGCTCTAAATGTTGACTGTACCCTCAAAGTTTCATGCCCATATCACAGTTTTTACTAATTTGACCTAAGATGACCCCTGGTGACCCTTAAATGACCTTCCAAAAATTTGGCTCTAAATGTTGACTGTACCCACCAAGTTTCATACCCGTACGACAGTTTTTACTAATTTGACCTCTGGTGACCCCGAAATGACCTTCCCAAAATTTGGCTCTTAATGTTGACTGTACCCTCAAAGTTTCATGCCAGTCTGACAGTTTTTACTAATTTGACCTCAAATGACCCCAGGTGACCCCGAAATGACCTTCCAAAATTTTGGCTCCAAATGTTGACTGTATCCACCAAGTTTCATACGACAGTTTTTTACCAATTTGACCACTGGTGATCCCCAAATGACCTTCCAAAACTGAGCTCTAAATGTGGACTGTACCTGCCAAGTTTCTTGCTCTGATGACCCCAAAATGACCTTCCCAACAATTGGCTTTAAATGTTAACTGTACCCACCAAGTTTCATGCTCATCTGACAGCTTTTACTAATTTGACCTCAGATGACCCCTGGTGACCACCAAATGACCTTCTCAAAATTTGCCTCGCAAACTGTACCCACGAAGTGTTATGCCCATCTGTCAGTTTTTGCTAATTTGACCTTAGATGTCACATGGTGACCCCGAAATGAACTTCCCAAAATTGGGCTCTAAATGTTGACTGTACCTGCCAAGTTTCTTGCTCATATGAACCCTGGTGACCCCCTCAACAATTATCTTTAAATGTTAACTGTACCCACCAAGTTTCATGCTCATCTGACAGCTTTTACTAATTTGACCTCAGATGACCCCTGGTGACCCCCAAATGACCTCAAAATTTGCCTCTAAATGTCAATCTAACAATTGGCCATTTTTGCCCCAAAAGTGCACACTTCGCACGATTATATTCCACTTTTGCTCCATATTGTATCATTTTAGCTTCAATATGGCAAAATGTTTTTTGCGCTTCGCGCACGTTTGTACCATAAACCTATTTGGTCGGCAGAAGGATGGAATGGAATGCGATGGAAGTAAACTATATTGCAAAAAATGTAAAACATGATTTATATAATAGAGAGAGATAAGATTCAGAACGCTTTGGCACCAATAATTCACCCATGAAAATTATAAATCTAAATGTATATCTACAGAAGATAGCAAGGAAAGCAAAAAACATTCAAAATAATAATGTTCCAAAATAACATTGCCTAACACGCGTTCTAGATTATGATGATTCAGAAGGCAAAATGGGAGTTAGGCCGAATGCAAAGCTATAAAGAAATGTTAAAATGAAGAAGTTGACCAAAATTTAAAACGGTACTTATATAGCAGAGATTATTGGGAACATGAAGGAAAGAAAATAATAAAAACAAAAACGAAAAAAACAAAAACAAAACAAAAACAAAAACAAAACAAAACAAAAACTAATGATGATTCATTCAGTACGCAAAAAATTACTTTTTGTCTCATATAAACCCGGCATGATTGCTATCTTCGGTAGACAGTCATATCATTAAAAAAATCATTAAACATAAAGAAAAAAATTAGAGGTATAAATCAAGGCCCTAAATGCTATCTACAGAAGATAGCAAGGAAAGCAAAAAACATTCAAAATAATAATGTTCCAAAACAACTTTGCCTAACACGCGTTCTAGATTATGATGATTCAGAAGGCAAAATGGGGGGATTCAGTGCGCACGCAATAATCCCGGGGCCGGTAAAACGGCATTAATTTGCGGCGCACCTAGAAAAACAATCGGCACTAGGCCGAATGCAAAGCTATAAAGAAATGTTAAAATGAAGAAGTTGACCAAAATTTAAAACGGTACTTATATAGCAGAGATTATTGGGAACATGAAGGAAAGAAAATAATAAAAACAAAAACGAAAAAAACAAAAACAAAACAAAAACAAAAACAAAACAAAACAAAAACTAATGATGATTCATTCAGTACGCAAAAAATTACTTTTTGTCTCATATAAACCCGGCATGATTGCTATCTTCGGTAGACAGTCATATCATTAAAAAATCATTAAACATAAAGAAAAAAATTAGAGGTATAAATCAAGGCCTAAATGCTATCTACAGAAGATAGCAAGGAAAGCAAAAACATTCAAAATAATAATGTTCCAAAACAACTTTGCCTAACACGCGTTCTAGATTATGATGATTCAGAAGGCAAAATGGGGGGATTCAGTGCGCACGCAATAATCCCGGGGCCGGTAAAACGGCATTAATTTGCGGCGCACCTAGAAAAACAATCGGCACTAGGCCGAATGCAAAGCTATAAAGAAATGTTAAAATGAAGAAGTTGACCAAAATTTAAAACGGTACTTATATAGCAGAGATTATTGGGAACATGAAGGAAAGAAAATAATAAACAAAACAAAAAAGAAAAAAAAAAATAAAAAAAAAATAAAAAAAAACGATGATTCATTCAGTACGCAAAAAATTACTTTTTGTCTCATATAAAACCCGGCATGATTGCTATCTTCGGTAGACAGTCATATCATTAAAAAAATCATTAAACATATAGACAAAAATGAGAGGTATGAATCAAGGCCCTAAATGCTAATTACAGAAGATAGCAAGGAAAGCAAAAAACATTCAAAATAATAATGTTCCAAAACAACATTGCCTAACACGCGTTCTAGATTATGATGATTCAGAAATGACCTTCCCAAAATTTGGCTCTAAATGTTGACTGTACCCATCTGTCAGTTTTTGCTAATATGACCTTAGATGACCCGTGGTGACCCCGAAATGACCTTCCCAAAATTTGGCTCTAAATGTTGACTGTACCCATCTGTCATTTTGCTAATATGACCTTAGATGACCCGTGGTGACCCCAATTGACCTTCCCAAAATGTGGCTCTAAATGTTGACTGTACCCTCAAAGTTTCATGCCCATCTGACAGTTTTTACCAATTTGACCTCAGATGACCCCTTTGTGACCCCCAAATAACCTTCCAAAAATTTTGCTCCAAATGTTGACTGTACCCTCAACGTTTCATGCCCATATCACAGTTTTTACTAATTTGACCTCAGATGACCCTTGGTGACCCCCCAAATAACCTTCCCAAAATATGCCTCTAAATGTTGACTGTACCCACCAAGTTTCATACCCATACGATAGTTTTTATTAATTTGACCTCAGATGACCCCTGGTGACCCCTGAATGACCTTCCCAAAATTTGGCTCTTTATGTTGACTGTACCCTCAAAGTTTCATGCCCATCTGACAGTTTTTACCAATTTGACCTCAAATGACCCCAGGTGACCTCGAATTACCTTCCAAAATTTTGACTCCAAATGTTGACTGTATCCACTACGTTTCATGCCCATACGACATTTTTTTACCAATTTGACCGCAGATGACGCCTGGTGACCCCCAAATGACCTTCCCAAAATTTGCCTCTAAATGTTGACTGTACCCATCTGTCATTTTGCTAATATGACCTTAGATGACCCGTGGTGACCCCAATTTACCTTCCCAAAATTTTACCAATTTGACCACTGGTGATCCCCAAATGACCTTCCAAAACTGAGCTCTAAATGTGGACTGTACCTGCCAAGTTTCTTGCTCTGATGACCCCAAAATGACCTTCCCAACAATTGGCTTTAAATGTTAACTGTACCCACCAAGTTTCATGCTCATCTGACAGCTTTGACTAATTTGACCTCAGATGACCCCTGGATGACCACCAAATGACCTTCCCAAAATTTGCCTCTAAATGTTGACTGTACGCATCTGTCAGTTTTTGCTAATATGACCCGTGGTGACCCCAATTGACCTTCCCAAAATTTGGCTCTAAATGTTGACTTTTTTTTGCTTATATGAGCATAGATGACCCGTGGTGACCCAATTGACCTTCCCCAAAATTTGCTTCTAAATGTTGACTACCCACCAAGTCTTATGCCCATCTGTCAGTATTTGCTAATATGACCTTAGATGACCCGTGGTGACCCCGAAATGACCTTCCCAAAATTTGGCTCTAAATGTTGACTGTACCCTCAAAGTTTCAAGCCCATCTGACAGTTTTTACTAATTTGACCCCTGGTGACCCCTAAATGACCTTCCAAAAATGTGGCTCTAAATGTTGACTGTACCCACCAAGTTTCATACCCATACGACAGTTTTTACTAATTTGACCGCAGATGACCCCTGGTGACCCCCCAAATGACCTTCCCAAAATTTGCTTCTAAATGTTGACTACCCACCAAGTCTTATACCCATCTGTCAGTTTTTGCTAAGATGACCCGTGGTGACCCCGAAATGACCTTCCCAATTTCAAAATTCAAAATAATAATGTTCCAAAATAACATTGCCTAACACGCGTTCTAGATTATGATGATTCAGAAGGCAAAATGGGAGTTAGGCCGAATGCAAAGCTATAAAGAAAACAAAACAAAACAAAACAAAACAAAACAAAAACTAATGATGATTCATTCAGTACGCAAAAAATTACTTTTTGTCTCATATAAACCCGGCATGATTGCTATCTTCGGTAGACAGTCATATCATTAAAAAAATCATTAAACATAAAGAAAAAAATTAGAGGTATAAATCAAGGCCCTAAATGCTATCTACAGAAGATAGCAAGGAAAGCAAAAAACATTCAAAATAATAATGTTCCAAAACAACTTTGCCTAACACGCGTTCTAGATTATGATGATTCAGAAGGCAAAATGGGAGGATTCAGTGCGCAATAATCCCGGGGCCGGTAAAACGGCATTAATTTGCGGCGCGCCTAGAAAAACAATCGGCACTAGGCCGAATGCAAAGCTATAAAGAAATGTTAAAATGAAGAAGTTGACCAAAATTTAAAACGGTACTTATATAGCAGAGATTATTGGGAACATGAAGGAAAGAAAATAATAAACAAAAGAAAAAAGAAAAAACAAAACAAAAACAAAACAAAAAACAACGATGATTCATTCAGTACGCAAAAAATTACTTTTTGTCTCATATAAAACCCGGCATGATTGCTATCTTCGGTAGACAGTCATATCATTAAAAAAATCATTAAACATATAGACAAAAATGAGAGGTATGAATCAAGGCCCTAAATGCTAATTACAGAAGATAGCAAGGAAAGCAAAAACATTCAAAATAATAATGTTCCAAAACAACATTGCCTAACACGCATTCTAGATTATGATGATTCAGAAGGCAAAATGGGAGGATTCAGTGCGTAAAATCCCGGCCGGCCGGCCGGTAAAACGGCATTAATTTGCCGCGCGCCTAGGAAAAAAATCGGCATCAGGCCGAATGCACAGCTATAAAGAAATGTTAAAATGAAGAAGTTGACCAAAATTTAAAACGGTACTTATATAGCAGAGATTATTGGGAACATGAAGGAAAGAAAATAATAAACAAAACAAAAAAGAAAAAACAAAACCAAAACAAAACAAAAAACAACGATGATTCATTCAGTACGCAAAAAATTACTTTTTGTCTCATATAAAACCCGGCATGATTGCTATCTTCGGTAGACAGTCATATCATTAAAAAAATCATTAAACATATAGACAAAATGAGAGGTATGAATCAAGGCCCTAAATGCTAATTACAGAAGATAGCAAGGAAAGCAAAAAACATTCAAAATAATAATGTTCCAAAACAACATTGCCTAACACGCGTTCTAGATTATGATGATTCAGAAATGACCTTCCCAAAATTTGGCTCTAAATGTTGACTGTACCCATCTGTCAGTTTTTGCTAATATGACCTTAGATGACCCGTGGTGACCCCGAAATGACCTTCCCAAAATTTGGCTCTAAATGTTGACTGTACCCATCTGTCATTTTGCTAATATGACCTTAGATGACCCGTGGTGACCCCAATTGACCTTCCCAAAATTTGGCTCTAAATGTTGACTGTACCCTCAAAGTTTCATGCCCATCTGACAGTTTTTACCAATTTGACCTCAGATGACCCCTTTGTGACCCCCAAATAACCTTCCAAAAATTTTGCTCCAAATGTTGACTGTACCCTCAACGTTTCATGCCCATATCACAGTTTTTACTAATTTGACCTCAGATGACCCTTGGTGACCCCCCAAATAACCTTCCCAAAATATGCCTCTAAATGTTGACTGTACCCACCAAGTTTCATACCCATACGATAGTTTTTATTAATTTGACCTCAGATGACCCCTGGTGACCCCGAAATGACCTTCCCAAAATTTGGCTCTTTATGTTGACTGTACCCTCAAAGTTTCATGCCCATCTGACAGTTTTTACCCATTTGACCTCAAATGACCCCAGGTGACCTCGAATTACCTTCCAAAATTTTGACTCCAAATGTTGACTGTATCCACTACGTTTCATGCCCATACGACATTTTTTTACCAATTTGACCGCAGATGACGCCTGGTGACCCCCAAATGACCTTCCCAAAATTTGCCTCTAAATGTTGACTGTACCCATCTGTCATTTTGCTAATATGACCTTAGATGACCCGTGGTGACCCCAATTTACCTTCCCAAAATTTTACCAATTTGACCACTGGTGATCCCCAAATGACCTTCCAAAACTGAGCTCTAAATGTGGACTGTACCTGCCAAGTTTCTTGCTCTGATGACCCCAAAATGACCTTCCCAACAATTGGCTTTAAATGTTAACTGTACCCACCAAGTTTCATGCTCATCTGACAGCTTTGACTAATTTGACCTCAGATGACCCCTGGTGACCACCAAATGACCTTCCCAAAATTTGCCTCTAAATGTTGACTGTACGCATCTGTCAGTTTTTGCTAATATGACCCGTGGTGACCCCAATTGACCTTCCCAAAATTTGGCTCTAAATGTTGACTTTTTTTTTGCTTATATGAGCATAGATGACCCGTGGTGACCCAATTGACCTTCCCCAAAATTTGCTTCTAAATGTTGACTACCCACCAAGTCTTATGCCCATCTGTCAGTATTTGCTAATATGACCTTAGATGACCCGTGGTGACCCCGAAATGACCTTCCCAAAATTTGGCTCTAAATGTTGACTGTACCCTCAAAGTTTCAAGCCCATCTGACAGTTTTTACTAATTTGACCCCTGGTGACCCCTAAATGACCTTCCAAAAATGTGGCTCTAAATGTTGACTGTACCCACCAAGTTTCATACCCATACGACAGTTTTTACTAATTTGACCGCAGATGACCCCTGGTGACCCCCAAATGACCTTCCCAAAATTTGCTTCTAAATGTTGACTACCCACCAAGTCTTATACCCATCTGTCAGTTTTTGCTAAGATGACCCGTGGTGACCCCGAAATGACCTTCCCAATTTCAAAATTCAAAATAATAATGTTCCAAAATAACATTGCCTAACACGCGTTCTAGATTATGATGATTCAGAAGGCAAAATGGGAGTTAGGCCGAATGCAAAGCTATAAAGAAAACAAAAGAAAACAAAACAAAACAAAACAAAACAAAACAAAACAAAACAAAACAAAAACTAATGATGATTCATTCAGTACGCAAAAAATTACTTTTTGTCTCATATAAACCCGGCATGATTGCTATCTTCGGTAGACAGTCATATCATTAAAAAAATCATTAAACATAAAGAAAAAAATTAGAGGTATAAATCAAGGCCCTAAATGCTATCTACAGAAGATAGCAAGGAAAGCAAAAAACATTCAAAATAATAATGTTCCAAAACAACTTTGCCTAACACGCGTTCTAGATTATGATGATTCAGAAGGCAAAATGGGAGGATTCAGTGCGCAATAATCCCGGGGCCGGTAAAACGGCATTAATTTGCGGCGCGCCTAGAAAAACAATCGGCACTAGGCCGAATGCAAAGCTATAAAGAAATGTTAAAATGAAGAAGTTGACCAAAATTTAAAACGGTACTTATATAGCAGAGATTATTGGGAACATGAAGGAAAGAAAATAATAAACAAAAGAAAAAAGAAAAAACAAAACAAAAACAAAACAAAAAACAACGATGATTCATTCAGTACGCAAAAATTACTTTTTGTCTCATATAAAACCCGGCATGATTGCTATCTTCGGTAGACAGTCATATCATTAAAAAAATCATTAAACATATAGACAAAAATGAGAGGTATGAATCAAGGCCCTAAATGCTAATTACAGAAGATAGCAAGGAAAGCAAAAAACATTCAAAATAATAATGTTCCAAAACAACATTGCCTAACACGCATTCTAGATTATGATGATTCAGAAGGCAAAATGGGAGGATTCAGTGCGTAAAATCCCGGCCGGCCGGCCGGTAAAACGGCATTAATTTGCCGCGCGCCTAGGAAAAAAATCGGCATCAGGCCGAATGCACAGCTATAAAGAAATGTTAAAATGAAGAAGTTGACCAAAATTTAAAACGGTACTTATATAGCAGAGATTATTGGGAACATGAAGGAAAGAAAATAATAAACAAAATAAAAAATAAAAAAAAAACAAAAACAAAAACAAAACAAAACAAAACAAAAAACAACGATGATTCATTCAGTACGCAAAAAATTACTTTTTGTCTCATATAAACCCGGCATGATTGTTATCTTCGGTAGACAGTCATATCATTCAAAAAAAATCATTAAACATATAGACAAAAATTAGAGGTATGAATCAAGGCCCTAAATGGGAGGATTCAGTGCGCAATAATCCCGGGGCCGGTAAAACGGCATTAATTTGCGGCGCGCCTAGAAAAACAATCGGCACTAGGCCGAATGCAAAGCTATAAAGAAATGTTAAAATGAAGAAGTTGGCCAAAATTTAAAACGGTACTTATATAGTAGAGATTATTGGGAACATGAAGGAAAGAAAATAATAAAAACAAAAAAGAAAAATCAAAAACAAAACAAAACAAAAAACAATGATGATTCATTCAGTACGCAAAAAATTACTTTTTGTCTCATATAAACCCGGCATGATTGCTATCTTCGGTAGACAGTCATATCATTAAAAAAATCATTAAACATTAAGAAAAAAATTAAAGGTATAAATCAAGGCCCTAAATGCTATCTACCGAAGATAGCAAGGAAAGCAAAAAACATTCAAAATAATAATGTTCCAAAACAACATTGCCTAACACGCGTTCTAGATTATGATGATTCAGAAGGCAAAATGGGAGGATTCAGTGCAAAATCCCGGGCCGGTAAAACGGCATTAATTTGCCGCGCGCCTAGAAAAACAATCGGCACTAGGCCGAATGCAAAGCTATAAAGAAATGTTAAAATGAAGAAGTTGACCAAAATTTAAAACGGTACTTATATAGCAGAGATTATTGGGAACATGAAGGAAAGAAAATAATAAACAAAACAAAAAAAGAAAAACAAAAACAAAACAAAAACAAAACAAAACAAAAAAAAAACAATGATGATTCATTCAGTACGCAAAAAATTACTTTTTGTCTCATATAAACCCGGCATGATTGCTATCTTCGGTAGACAATCATATCATTAAAAAAATCATTAAACAAAGAAAAAAAACTAGAGGTATGAATCAAGGCCCTAAATGCTATCTACAGAAGATAGCAAGAAAAGCAAAAAACATTCAAAATAATAATGTTCCAAAACAACATTGCCTAACATGCACGCGATCTAGATTATGATGATTCAGAAGGCAAAATGGGAGGATTCAGTGCGCAAAATCACGGGGCCGGTAAAACGGCATTAATTTGCCGCGCGCCTAGAAAAAACATCGGCATTAGGCCGAATGCAAAGCTATAAAGAAATGTTAAAATGAAGAAGTTGACCAAAATTTAAAACGGTACTTATATAGCAGAGATTATTGGGAACATGAAGGAAAGAAAATAATAAAAAGAAAAAACAAAAAAACAAAACAAAACAAAACAAAAAACAATGATGATTCATTCAGTACGCAAAAAATACTTTTTGTCTCATATAAACCCGGCATGATTGCTATCTTCGGTAGACAATCATAATCATTAAAAAAATCATTAAACATAAAGAAAAAAAATTAGAGGTATGAATCAAGGCCCTAAATGCTATCTACAGAAGATAGCAAGGAAAGCAAAAAACATTCAAAATAATAATGTTCCAAACAACATTGCCTAACACGCGTTCTAGATTATGATGATTCAGAAGGCAAAATGGGAGGATTCAGTGCGTAAAATCCCGGGGCCGGTAAAACGGCATTAATTTGCCGCGCGCCTAGAAAAAAAATCGGCACTAGGCTGAATGCAAAGCTATAAAGAAATGTTAAAATGAAGAAGTTGACCAGAATTTAAAACGGTACTTATATAGCAGAGATTATTGGAAACATGAAGGAAAGAAAGTAATAAACAAAACAAAAAACAAAAACAAAAACAAAACAAAAAACAATGATGATTCATTCAATACGCAAAAAATTACTTTTTGTCTCATATAAACCCGGCATGATTGCTATATTCGGTAGACAGTCATATCATTAAAAAAATCATTAAACATGAAGAAAAAAATTAAAGGTATGAATCAAGGCCCTAAACGCTATCTACAGAAGATAGCAAGGAAATCAAAAAACATTCAAAATAATAATGTTCCAAAACAATTACATCTAACACGCGTTCTAGATTATGATGATTCAGAAGGCAAAATGGGAGGATTCAGTGCGTAAAATCCTGGGCCGGTAAAACGGCATTAATTTGCCGCGCGCCTAGAAAAAAAATCGGCATTAGGCTGAATGCAAAGCTATAAAGAAATGTTAAAATGAAGAAGTATACCAAAATTTATAACGGTACTTATATAGCAGAGATTATTGGGAACATGAAGGAAAGAAAATAATAAACAAAACAAAAAAGAAAAAACAAAAACAAAACAAAAACAAAACAAAACAAAAAACAATGATGATTCATTCAATACGCAAAAAATTACTTTTTGTCTCATATAAACCCGGCATGATTGCTATCTTCGGTAGACAGTCATATCATTAAAAAAATCATTAAACATATAGACAAAAATTAGAGGTATGAATCAAGGCCCTACTACAGAAGATAGCAAGGAAATCAAAAAACATTCAAAATAATAATGTTGCAAAATAACATTGCCTAACACGCGTTCTAAATTATGATAATTCAGAAGGCAAAATGGGAGGATTCAGTGCGTAAAATCCCGGCCGGCCGGCCGGTAAAACGGCATTAACTTGCCGCGCGCATAGAAAAAAAATCGGCATTAGGCCGAATGCAAAGCTATAAAGAAATGTTAAAATGAAGAAGTTGACCAAAATTTAAAACGGCACTTATATAGCAGAGATTATTTGGAACCTGAAGGAAACAAAATAATAAACAAAACAAAAAAGAAAAACAAAAAGAAAACAAAAAGAAAACAAAACAAAAAATAATGATGATTCATTCAGTACGCAAAAAATTACTTTTTGTCTCATATAAACCCGGCATGATTGCTATCTTCGGTAGACAGTCATATCATTTAAAAAAAATCATTAAACATAAAGAAAAAAATTAGAGGTATGAATCAAGGCCCTAAATGCTATCTACAGAAGATAGCAAGGAAATCAAAAACATTCAAAATAATAATGTTCCAATATAACATTGCCTAACACGCGTTCTTGACCAAAATTTAAAACGGCACTTATATAGCAGAGATTATTGGGAACCTGAAGGAAAGAAAATAATAAACAAAACAAAAAAGCAAAACAAAAAACAAAACAAAAACAAAACAAAAACAAAACAAAACAAAACAAAAAACAATGATGATGATTCATTCAGTACGCAAAAATTACTTTTTGTCTCATATAAACCCGTCATGATTGCTATCTTCGGTACACAGTCATATCATTAAAAAAAATCATTAAACATAAAGAAAAAAATTAGAGATATGAATCAAGGCCCTAAATGCTATCTACAGAAGATAGCAAGGAAAGCAAAAAACATTCAAAATAATAATGTTCCAAAACAACATTGCCTAACACGCGTTCTAGATTATGATGATTCAGAAGGCAAAATGGGAGGATTCAGTGCAAAATCCCGGGCCGGTAAAACGGCATTAATTTGCCGCGCGCCTAGAAAAAACAATCGGCACTAGGCCGAATGCAAAGCTATAAAGAAATGTTAAAATGAAGAAGTTGACCAAAATTTAAAACGGTACTTATATAGCAGAGATTATTGGGAACATGAAGGAAAGAAAATAATAAACAAAACAAAAAAGAAAAAAACAAAAACAAAACAAAACAAAAAACAATGATGATTCATTCAGTACGCAAAAAATTACTTTTTGTCTCATATAAACCCGGCATGATTGCTATCTTCGGTAGACAATCATATCATTAAAAAATCATTAAACAAAGAAAAAAAACTAGAGGTATGAATCAAGGCCTAAATGCTATCTACAGAAGATAGCAAGAAAAGCAAAAAACATTCAAAATAATAATGTTCCAAAACAACATTGCCTAACACGCGATCTAGATTATGATGATTCAGAAGGCAAAATGGGAGGATTCAGTGCGCAAAATCACGGGGCCGGTAAAACGGCATTAATTTGCCGCGCGCCTAGAAAAAACATCGGCATTAGGCCGAATGCAAAGCTATAAAGAAATGTTAAAATGAAGAAGTTGACCAGAATTTAAAACGGTACTTATATAGCAGAGATTATTGGAAACATGAAGGAAAGAAAGTAATAAACAAAACAAAAACAAAAAACAAAAACAAAAACAAAAACAAAACAAAAAACAATGATGATTCATTCAATACGCAAAAAATTACTTTTTGTCTCATATAAACCCGGCATGATTGCTATATTCGGTAGACAGTCATATCATTAAAAAATCATTAAACATGAAGAAAAAAATTAAAGGTATGAATCAAGGCCCTAAACGCTATCTACAGAAGATAGCAAGGAAATCAAAAAACATTCAAAATAATAATGTTCCAAAACAATTACATCTAACACGCGTTCTAGATTATGATGATTCAGAAGGCAAAATGGGAGGATTCAGTGCGTAAAATCCAGGGGCCGGTAAAACGGCATTAATTTGCCGCGCGCCTAGAAAAAAAATCGGCATTAGGCTGAATGCAAAGCTATAAAGAAATGTTAAAATGAAGAAGTATACCAAAATTTATAACGGTACTTATATAGCAGAGATTATTGGGAACATGAAGGAAAGAAAATAATAAACAAAACAAAAAAGAAAAAACAAAATCAAAACAAAAACAAAACAAAACAAAAAACAATGATGATTCATTCAATACGCAAAAAATTACTTTTTGTCTCATATAAACCCGGCATGATTGCTATCTTCGGTAGACAGTCATGTCATTAAAAAAATCATTAAACATATAGACAAAAATTAGAGGTATGAATCAAGGCCCTAAATGCTATCTACAGAAGATAGCAAGGAAATCAAAAAACATTCAAAATAATAATGTTGCAAAATAACATTGCCTAACACGCGTTCTAAATTATGATAATTCAGAAGGCAAAATGGGAGGATTCAGTGCGTAAAATCCCGGCCGGCCGGCCGGTAAAACGGCATTAACTTGCCGCGCGCATAGAAAAAAAAAATCGGCATTAGGCCGAATGCAAAGCTATAAAGAAATGTTAAAATGAAGAAGTTGACCAAAATTTAAAACGGCACTTATATAGCAGAGATTATTTGGAACCTGAAGGAAACAAAATAATAAACAAAACAAAAAAAGAAAAACAAAAAAGAAAACAAAAAGAAAACAAAACAAAAAATAATGATGATTCATTCAGTACGCAAAAATTACTTTTGTCTCATATAAACCCGGCATGATTGCTATCTTCGGTAGACAGTCATATCATTTAAAAAAAAATCATTAAACATAAAGAAAAAAAATTAGAGGTATGAATCAAGGCCCTAAATGCTATCTACAGAAGATAGCAAGGAAATCAAAAAACATTCAAAATAATAATGTTCCAATATAACATTGCCTAACACGCGTTCTTGACCAAAATTTAAAACGGCACTTATATAGCAGAGATTATTGGGAACCTGAAGGAAAGAAAATAATAAACAAAACAAAAAAAAGCAAAACAAAAAACAAAACAAAAACAAAACAAAAACAAAACAAAACAAAACAAAAACAATGATGATGATTCATTCAGTACGCAAAAATTACTTTTTGTCTCATATAAACCCGTCATGATTGCTATCTTCGGTACACAGTCATATCATTAAAAAAAATCATTAAACATAAAGAAAAAAATTAGAGATATGAATCAAGGCCCTAAATGCTATCTACAGAAGATAGCAAGGAAAGCAAAAAACATTCAAAATAATAATGTTCCAAAACAACATTGCCTAACACGCGTTCTAGATTATGATGATTCAGAAGGCAAAATGGGAGGATTCAGTGCAAAATCCTGGCCGGTAAAACGGCATTAATTTGCCGCGCGCCTAGAAAAACAATCGGCACTAGGCCGAATGCAAAGCTATAAAGAAATGTTAAAATGAAGAAGTTGACCAAAATTTAAAACGGTACTTATATAGCAGAGATTATTGGGAACATGAAGGAAAGAAAATAATAAACAAAACAAAAAAGAAAAAACAAAAACAAAACAAAACAAAAAACAATGATGATTCATTCAGTACGCAAAAAATTACTTTTTGTCTCATATAAACCCGGCATGATTGCTATCTTCGGTAGACAATCATATCATTAAAAAAATCATTAAACAAAGAAAAAAAACTAGAGGTATGAATCAAGGCCCTAAATGCTATCTACAGAAGATAGCAAGAAAAGCAAAAAACATTCAAAATAATAATGTTCCAAAACAACATTGCCTAACACGCGATCTAGATTATGATGATTCAGAAGGCAAAATGGGAGGATTCAGTGCGCAAAATCACGGGGCCGGTAAAACGGCATTAATTTGCCGCGCGCCTAGAAAAAACATCGGCATTAGGCCGAATGCAAAGCTATAAAGAAATGTTAAAATGAAGAAGTTGACCAAAATCTAAAACGGTACTTATATAGCAGAGATTATTGGGAACATGAAGGAAAGAAAATAATAAAAAGAAAAAACAAAAAAAAACAAAAACAAAACAAAACAAAAAACAATGATGATTCATTCAGTACGCAAAAAATTACTTTTTGTCTCATATAAACCCGGCATGATTGCTATCTTCGGTAGACAATCATAATCATTAAAAAAATCATTAAACATAAAGAAAAAAAATTAGAGGTATGAATCAAGGCCCTAAATGCTATCTACAGAAGATAGCAAGGAAATAAAAAAACATTCAAAATAATAATGTTCCAATATAACATTGCCTAACACGCGTTCTAGATTATGATGATTCAGAAGGCAAAATGGGAGGATTCAGTGCGTAAAATCCCGGGGCCGGTAAAACGGCATTAATTTGCCGCGCGCCTAGAAAAAAAATCGGCACTAGGCTGAATGCAAAGCTATAAAGAAATGTTAAAATGAAGAAGTTGACCAAAATTTATAACGGTACTTATATAGCAGAGATTATTGGGAACATGAAGGAAAGAAAATAATAAACAAAACAAAAAAAGAAAAAAAACAAAATCAAAACAAAAACAAAACAAAACAAAAAACAATGATAATTCATACAATACGCAAAAAATTGCTTTTGGACCCATATAAACCCGGCATGATTGCTATCTTCGGTAGACAGTCATGTCATTAAAAAATCATTAAACATATAGACAAAAATTAGAGGTATGAATCAAGGCCCTAAATGCTATCTACAGAAGATAGCAAGGAAATCAAAAAACATTCAAAATAATAATGTTGCAAAATAACATTGCCTAACACGCGTTCTAAATTATGATAATTCAGAAGGCAAAATGGGAGGATTCAGTGCGTAAAATCCCGGCCGGCCGGCCGGTAAACCGGCATTAACTTGCCGCGCGCATAGAAAAAAAAAAATCGGCATTAGGCCGAATGCAAAGCTATAAAGAAATGTTAAAATGAAGAAGTTGACCAAAATTTAAAACGGCACTTATATAGCAGAGATTATTTGGAACCTGAAGGAAACAAAATAATAAACAAAACAAAAAAGAAAAACAAAAAGAAAACAAAAAGAAAACAAAACAAAAAATAATGATGATTCATTCAGTACGCAAAAAATTACTTTTTGTCTCATATAAACCCGGCATGATTGCTATCTTCGGTAGACAGTCATATCATTTAAAAAAATCATTAAACATAAAGAAAAAAAAAATTAGAGGTATGAATCAAGGCCCTAAATGCTATCTACAGAAGATAGCAAGGAAATCAAAAAACATTCAAAATAATAATGTTCCAATATAACATTGCCTAACACGCGTTCTTGACCAAAATTTAAAACGGCACTTATATAGCAGAGATTATTGGGAACCTGAAGGAAAGAAAATAATAAACAAAACAAAAAAGCAAAACAAAAAACAAAACAAAAACAAAACAAAAACAAAACAAAACAAAAAACAAAAACAATGATGATGATTCATTCAGTACGCAAAAATTACTTTTTGTCTCATATAAACCCGTCATGATTGCTATCTTCGGTACACAGTCATATCATTAAAAAAAATCATTAAACATAAAGAAAAAAAATTAGAGATATGAATCAAGGCCCTAAATGCTATCTACAGAAGATAGCAAGGAAAGCAAAAAACATTCAAAATAATAATGTTCCA
The DNA here is from genome assembly GCF_039555335.1 of Amphiura filiformis. NCBI lineage: Eukaryota > Metazoa > Echinodermata > Ophiuroidea > Amphilepidida > Amphiuridae > Amphiura > Amphiura filiformis. The sequence goes on along the minus strand of NC_092636.1, from coordinate 35,003,075 downwards.
AAACAACATTGCCTAACACGCGTTCTAGATTATGATGATTCAGAAGGCAAAATGGGAGGATTCAGTGCAAAATCCTGGCCGGTAAAACGGCATTAATTTGCCGCGCGCCTAGAAAAAACAATCGGCACTAGGCCGAATGCAAAGCTATAAAGAAATGTTAAAATGAAGAAGTTGACCAAAATTTAAAACGGTACTTATATAGCAGAGATTATTGGGAACATGAAGGAAAGAAAATAATAAACAAAACAAAAAAGAAAAACAAAAACAAAACAAAAAAAAAACAATGAAAAACAAAACAATGACTTTTTTGTCTCATATAAACCCGGCATGATTGCTATCTTCGGTAGACAATCATATCAATAAAGAAATCATTAAACATAAAAAAAAAAATTAGAGGTATGGATGAAGGGCCTAAATGCTATCTACAGAAGATAGCAAGGAAAGCAAAAACATTCAAAATAATAATGTTCCAAAACAACATTGCCTAACACGCGATCTAGATTATGATGATTCAGAAGGCAAAATGGGAGGATTCAGTGCGCAAAATCACGGGGCCGGTAAAACGGCATTAATTTGCCGCGCGCCTAGAAAAAACATCGGCATTAGGCCGAATGCAAAGCTATAAAGAAATGTTAAAATGAAGAAGTTGACCAAAATCTAAAACGGTACTTATATAGCAGAGATTATTGGGAACATGAAGGAAAGAAAATAATAAAAAGAAAAAACAAAAAAAACAAAAAACAAAACAAAACAAAAAAACAATGATGATTCATTCAGTACGCAAAAAATTACTTTTTGTCTCATATAAACCCGGCATGATTGCTATCTTCGGTAGACAATCAAAAAAATCATTAAACATAAAGAAAAAAAATTAGAGGTATGAATCATATTCCCTAAATGCTATCTACAGAAGATAGCAAGGAAATAAAAAACATTCAAAATAATAATGTTCCAATATAACATTGCCTAACACGCGTTCTAGATTATGATGATTCAGAAGGCAAAATGGGAGGATTCAGTGCGTAAAATCCCGGGGCCGGTAAAACGGCATTAATTTGCCGCGCGCCTAGAAAAAAAATCGGCACTAGGCTGAATGCAAAGCTATAAAGAAATGTTAAAATGAAGAAGTTGACCAGAATTTAAAACGGTACTTATATAGCAGAGATTATTGGAAACATGAAGGAAAGAAAGTAATAAACAAAACAAAAAACAAAAAACAAAAACAAAAACAAAAACAAAACAAAAAACAATGATGATTCATTCAATACGCAAAAAATTACTTTTTGTCTCATATAAACCCGGCATGATTGCTATATTCGGTAGACAGTCATATCATTAAAAAAATCATTAAACATAAAAAAAAAAAATTAAAGGTATGAATCAAGGCCCTAAACGCTATCTACAGAAGATAGCAAGGAAATCAAAAAACATTCAAAATAATAATGTTCCAAAACAATTACATCTAACACGCGTTCTAGATTATGATGATTCAGAAGGCAAAATGGGAGGATTCAGTGCGTAAAATCCCGGGGCCGGTAAAACGGCATTAATTTGCCGCGCGCCTAGAAAAAAAATCGGCATTAGGCTGAATGCAAAGCTATAAAGAAATGTTAAAATGAAGAAGTATACCAAAATTTATAACGGTACTTATATAGCAGAGATTATTGGGAACATGAAGGAAAGAAAATAATAAACAAAAAGAAAAAACAAAAACAAAACAAAAACAAAACAAAACAAAAAACAATGATGATTCATTCAATACGCAAAAAATTACTTTTTGTCTCATATAAACCCGCCATGATTGCTATCTTCGGTAGACAGTCATATCATTAAAAAAATCATTAAACATATAGACAAAAATTAGAGGTATGAATCAAGGCCCTAAATGGTATCTACAGAAGATAGCAAGGAAATCAAAAAACATTCAAAATAATAATGTTGCAAAATAACATTGCCTAACACGCGTTCTTGACCAAAATTTAAAACGGCACTTATATAGCAGAGATTATTGGGAACCTGAAGGAAAGAAAATAATAAACAAAACAAAAAAGCAAAACAAAAACAAAACAAAAACAAAACAAAAAAAACAAAACAAAACAAAACAAAAAACAATGATGATGATTCATTCAGTACGCAAAAATTACTTTTTGTCTCATATAAACCCGTCATGATTGCTATCTTCGGTAGACAGTCATATCATTAAAAAAAATCATTAAACATAAAGAAAAAAATTAGAGATATGAATCAAGGCCCTAAATGCTATCTACAGAAGATAGCAAGGAAATCAAAAAACATTCAAAATAATAATGTTCCAAAATAACATTGCCTAACACGCATTCTAGATTATGATGATTCAGAAGGCAAAATGGGAGGATTCAGTGCGTAAAATCCCGGGGGCGGTAAAACGGCATTAATTTGCCGCGCGCCTAGAAAAACAATCGGCATTAGGTCGAATGCAAAGCTATAAAGAAATGTTAAAATGAAGAAGTTGACCAAAATTTAAAACGGCGCTTATATAGCAGAGATTATTGGGAACATGAAGGAAAGAAAATAATAAACAAAACAAAAAAGAAAAACAAAACAAAAACAAAACAAAACAAAAAACAATGATGATTCATTCAGTAGGCCTACGCAAAAAATTACTTTTTGTCTCATAAACCGGCCGGCATGATTGTAGTCGGTAGACAGTCATATCATTAAAAAAAAATTGGCATGTACAAGGGGGGGGGGGGCAAAGAATTTTTGGCGGGCCGAGGGGGGGGGCGATTTTGGCTAGCCATTTGGAAATTCCCCCTCATAATTATTGCACATGCAGCCCCTCAGAGCGTTTTATTTAAAAGGCGCCCAAGAATGTGTGCCAAAAATCGCTTGCCCCCCTCTCGGCTTGCCGAAAATTGCTTGCACCCCCTTTCGGCTCGCCAAAAATTGCTCCCCCCCCCCCCATTTTAACCTCCCCCGGCCTATGGCTCATACCGGCAGTATTTAGGTATGCCAGGTGAATTCAAATTTGCCATCAAACTGCATCATTTTATATATCAAATTAAAGCCCTTGTAAAAGAAAGCCAACACTGAAAACCTTTTTGTCATAGCACTTTCCGTAGCAAAGTTACATCTTGTCAAAGATTGACTTTCATCAAAAAGATTCTGCTAGCAAAATTCCCAAAACAGCATTACGGGGTGTTTCTAGATCTTTTGTCTCATTATGATAGCAGCTTTTTTAATGGAACTGCTATCAAAATCCCTCTAAAATTCCATGAGCGAGTGTCTTATCACCATAAAAAATCATATATTTGGGTCAAGTGAAGTATAGACAACATATTTATGAAGGTTTCCTTCTTAAAAAGCTTCTTTTTAATTTCAATGTAAATTTGTATTGCCGGTTAAAGGGGCACTTCGTGATCCACAGCCTCATCCCCCACTTTTCTCAAAAAAGTTGAGATTTTTATATCACTGGAAACCTCTGGCTACATAATGTTTATGTACAAAATATTTCTTGCAGATTAATTCGTTTAGCAAAGATATCGTGAAATTTGAATTTCGTTCTGGTGCACCAGAACGAAATTACAACGTATTGTCTATGGAGCAGTGTAATACACATAATCATGCATAACTCGCAAACGCAATATCGGAATCAACTCAAAATTTTGGGAATATGCTTTTTCGTGGATATGTACTGAAAAATGTCATAAAAAGAGGATGCTAGGATCACGAAATACTCCTTTAAGTTGACTGACTAACAAATGTGTTAACTGAGGTTTCCCTGTGATACCTACAGTATTGCACAGGCCCTTAGGCCTATAAATTTTTTATTACTTATTTATTAGAATTATATTTGTTTGTTTCATTGTCCCATTGAACTTGAAGCTTCACGTTCAGCTACGTTCATCTCCTTCACTCCAGCTCCCCCCCTCCATTAACTGGTCATATGACCCACGCACATGATCGATTTACTGAACAGCTGACTGATCACATGATCAGAAAGTACCGTTTAGTTCAGGAAATCTTTTCATCAAAATTCCAACAATAAAAAGGTGACGTGTTGTAAGCTTAGCTTTGTACAGGCCCTTATAACCTTAAGAAAAGAAGAAAAAGAACAATGGCAACTCAGGTATGTGTAAAAATCTAATCTATTCTTATGTGCATAAATATGGTGAATTTTTGGTAGCTATTTTTGATAGACCGAGAGGCATCTGTTTAAGCTTCTGTTGCCGGAATCTGTAAATCAAGATTTAGGTAACCTAGGCAAACCTTAGTTAACACATTTACTAGTCAGCGAATTCGCCGAGACCGGGGCCCCAACACAATGCATATTTACATAGAAATTTGAATTTTTTTCGAGAATAGGTGGGTGAAGGAAACCTACATAAATATGTTTTCTATACTTCACTTGACCCAAATATATGATTTTTATGGTGATAATCAAGTCGCACATGGAATTTTAGAGGATTTTGATAGCAGTTCCATTAAAAAAGCTGCCATCGCCATGAGTCTAAGATCTAGAAACACCCCGAAATGCCGTTTTGGGGAATTTTGCTAGCTGAATCTTTTGATGAAAGTCAATCTTTGACAAGATGTAACTTTGCTACGGAAAGTGCTATGAAAAAAAAGGTTTTCAGTTTTGGCTTAGTTTACTCAAGGGCTTTAATTTGATATATAAAACGATGCAATTTGATGGCAAATTTGAATTCACCTAGGATACCTACAAGATTCATCAATCCCAGGGGGGCCACTTATGTCTTATATGCTTTTATGTGTTGTCATCATCAAACAGGCCCTCAAATTTCACACCCTAAACACGGATCTCGAGCATGTGAAAATACCTACCCTAATCACTGACCTTCTTGTAAAAAAGGGAGGCTTTTCACTGACCACTAATATTTAGGCACTCTTTTCACCAACCACCATAAAAAGGTACCCTTTTCACTGCATGAAAAGTCCCAAATGACTTTTGGCTTTCGGTAGCATTTTTGCTCTCCTATAGTTATATTTCAAACCTGTCATATTCACAAACAAGGATGCATGATCCTCACAATCTACCCTTAGACTGTTGAATTCTGTTTGAAGAACCAAACCAATACCAATACCCAATTTCTCTTTCTTCCCTCTTCCTTCTGTCCGTTTCACAAGCAAGACCAACAAGATGAAGTAACTCACCACTCTTTGCACCTTCATACTTGGTTGTAGGTAACAATCTATTTAATCCGGTAGATGGTCTGATGACTTATGTAAAAAGTCTTTGGTTGAAATCCAATACCAGTGACGGTAGATACTGTTGGGTGATCAGCTATGTTTTTATATTTATCACAAACAAAGTCACAAAATAAATTACGTACTCAATATAGGGTCTGGTCGTCGGAGGTGCAAGACGTGTCTCTCATCTGCTCCGGTATCTCAGCAATTAAAAGCAAAGTTTTGCTTTAACTTTTACAAATTTGAGGGCAAATACACAGTGGATTATTACCCTCGGTATCCTATATCACCTTTAAGAGAAATTTCTTGTGAAGGAGAGAGAATTTTGACGTGTTTTGGACGCCGCACTTGTGTCGTGGAGAGAAAGGATCAGAATTCAACAACTGGGTACAACGGCGGGAAAATTTGAAAGGGGAGACCAGAAGTGGTTCTTATCTTATTTTACCAATCAAGCCATCATTTTCTACCATCGTTCTACCATAGTTTAAGAAGAGTATATGTTTTAAATTAAACCAGTCTGGAGGAATTTAGAGAGAAGATAGAGGAATTTACATCGCAAATACGGGAAAAGAAGTGGGCGTGGCACTGAGAAGAAATCAACCAGTGGATCTCCGGGAGTGGACCCAGCTCATCAAACACGCTAAGTGGCAATATTATTAAACTTTATATTTGTATCTTCATGTTTTAACCTATTTATGATGTATGGCATTTGTGCAATATTTGATGTTAGCAACAATTCAATTTAAAAACAAAACAAATCTTCATTATTAGCATCAGCGCCATCTTATTGACGTCATAGATTTGCGAAAATTACCGAGAGTGCCGAAGAGCCGAATTTACACCAGGGCCCGGATTGAGAAGTACGTGAGCCGATGTCAACAAAGTGGACACGTGACAAGAGCGCCGGTAAAACAGCTGTAAAGTGTTGTATTCAAGTAAATCATTGACTCGCAGTTTGATATAATTGTTGTGCAGCGTAAATCAAAAGCCTCAGTTTATCAAACAGAAAAGTGAAGTTGTTGTTGATGTAAAGTGATGAAGTGCACGAAGTAGTAGTGAATAGTGATTGTAACTTTTTGATATTGATGTGCATGTAGCTGTAGCAGCATCCGGCAGAACTGAAAGAAGGAATTGGATGAAGTGAGTAATTGTGTTTGTAATCTGATGTTGACATTGAGATGAATGTTTTGAAAATTGATGTGCATCGGTACTAACCTAACAGCAGCATTGGAGGAACCAACAGAAGTGGCGTCAACATTTTATTGATACATGTGTTCGTGAATTAGATGTACAAGTAGTGCAGTGACCTTTTCTAGCTATTGTTTGCAGGGACTACAGAGGAAATAATTATATGTGAACTTGATGTGGTGCAATCTGTGATTTATTGTTTAAATGTATACGGAGCAGAAGTAAAGGTGTTTATTTTGTGAAGACAGTGCAAAATCTATGTGAACTTATTGGTGCAGTGAATAGTTGTTGACATTGACGCTCATGAGTAAAATTAGATGTATTGGAGGTACAGAAGAACAGAAGGACCAGTTCCAGAGTAGCAGTATATACTTCAACAGAAAGCAGCTCGTTAGATTACAACATGGTATGTGCAATTGTGAAATTGATGTAGTGCAGCAGAATAAACTTTACTGCGAAAAGTAGTGTTTCGTTTACATAGTGAGTAGTATAGAAAGTGCAATAAACATTTCCGATACTTGTGTTTTGATGTGCACATTCAGCAGCGAAGTGTATGTAGCAGACGACAAGCAGAATACGACTGTAGCAGTATAAATCAACAGGAAGGAGCAGCTATTGAACTTGATGTTAAGTGTATGTTTTATGAAGACAGTGCAAAATTAATGTGAAACTGGTGCAGTGAATACTTGTTGATATATGACATTCATGAGAAAATTTGATGTATTGGAGGTACAGAAGAACAGAAGGACCAGTTCCAGAGTAGCAGTATATACTTCAACAGAAAGCAGCTCGTTAGATTACATGGTATGTGCAATTGTGAAATTGATGTAGTGCAGCAGAATAAACTTTACTGCGAAAAGTAGTGTTTCGTTTACATAGTGAGTAGTATAGAAAGTGCAATAAACATTTCCGTTACTTGTGTTTTGATGTGCACATTCAGCAGCGAAGTGTATGTAGCAGACGACAAGCAGAATACGACTGTAGCAGTATAAAACAACAGGAAGGCGCAGATATTGAACTTGATGTTAAGTGTATGTTTTATGAAGACAGTGCAAAATTAATGTGAAACTGGTGCAGTGAATATTTGTTGATATTTGGCGTCCATGAGTAAAATTAGATGTATTGGCGGTGCAGAAGGACAACCGGACCCGTCCAGAGTAGCAGTATATGTATTCGTGGACATTACGAGTACATGCAGTGCAGATATTGAACTTGATGTTTTAAGTAATCGTGATCAACTTTTATTGTTTACATTCGATGTCAATGTGTAGAAATAGTAGAACGCCAAACAACAATTAAGTGAGTGCAATCACTGGAGTGCTTGCATCATCGGAGGATACCAGAAGCAGTGCAATTTATTGAACTAGAAATTACCAGCGTGTTTGATGGTTTTAACTTTTAACTTTTTAATATTGATGTGTATGCAGTTAGCTGAACTATTTATGGATGTGATATTTTATAAACAGTGCTCTTTGTGTTTGGTGCAACAGTGAAGTCAAATTGATGTTTTTATAAAAATACATGTGCAGCCGAGTGCTCTCTACTACGTAGTGGAATACCAAACTGAAGTGGAGAATTAACTTTGGAATTTCGGGTGAAGAGAGCTTTTTTATTGAGTACGTAATTTATTTTGTGACTTTGTTTGTGATAAATATAAAAACATAGCTGATCACCCAACAGTATCTACCGTCACTGGTATTGGATTTCAACCAAAGACTTTTTACATAAGTCATCAGACCATCTACCGGATTAAATAGATTGTTACCTACAACCAAGTATGAAGGTGCAAAGAGTGGTGAGTTACTTCATCTTGTTGGTCTTGCTTGTGAAACGGACAGAAGGAAGGAGGGAAGAAAGAGAAATTGGGTATTGGTATTGGTTTGGTTCTTCAAACAGAATTCAACAGTCTAAGGGTAGATTGTGAGGATCATGCATCCTTGTTTGTGAATATGACAGGTTTGAAATATAACTATAGGAGAGCAAAAATGCTACCGAAAGCCAAAAGTCATTTGGGACTTCCCTTACCAAACTTGCATGTCTTCCTGTTGTATTCTTTTTAAGTATTCTGAATATATTCATAGAATGTATTCATGATGTATTATTTTTTAGTGGTTTGAATACTAGCTAGAACCACATTATTCAACGGACACAACAAGTCTTTCTGAATACTAATATGTAAATTAGAAGATTAATAACAGTATTTGAACCACTTATTTGAACCACTTAATTTATATTAGCTTATGTTGTAATACTAGCACTAGTATTCTAACCACTACCACTAGTATTCTTACCACTACCCCTAGTATTTTAACAACCAACTAGTATTCTGAATACTAATATGTAAATAGGAATACACACACTAGTATTCTGAATAGTAATATGTAAATGAGAACAACTCACTAGTATTCAAACCACTTATAAGTATTCCTATAGGCCGAAATATTTAAATGAGAATACTTGCTAGTATTCTTAATACTAATATGTAAATGAGAATACTAATATTGTAAATTAGAATACTAGTGGTATTTCCTTCTGAATACTAATATGCAAATGAGAATACTAGTGCTATTTATAGCATTCTGAATACTAATATGCAAATGAGAAGACTAGTAATATTGCTTGCCTAAATGTTACCATGGTTATTGAAGTCATACAGCTATTTTGTTCTGAACATATTTCTGATTGTGGTCTCCTCATTTTGGCAGCAAAATATGTCTAGAAGGAAACCTGGTTCTATTTCAATTACACATACCACAAGACTACTGAAGGCATGTTCATGTTGGTCCGACTCACTTATTGTGCATGCAGTACCAAATGCTGTTTGCATCAAATTTGAATGCTGTTTAGGTCAAATTTGAGCTGCTGTTCCTTTTGAAGTTTCCTTTTGAAGCTCACAGTTTACCTACCTTAGGAATTCATTTTATGACAAACATTTTAGCTTGCAGCAAGGAGTTGCATGACATTATGGTAGGCCTACAGTACAAGTTTTTAACCACCCAACCGATGCAGACAAGTAAATTCCACCGTGAATGAACAAATAAAAGATATGATACATTATAAATCAATTTAATACTTGTTAATGATGATGACCATTGATAGGGGGAGCACTCAACTTAAGAAGTGACGGTATGTGTCTGTCAATTAGGCCCCCTTGAAGTCGCATATACCCGACGACCCCTTTTTTAAAAGTAATACCCAATGACCCCCCTATTTTTAGGTGCAGCTACCCAATGACCCCTTTTTTCTTAAATTGTATCATAAAATGCTACGATGAATAATGCGGAAACTTTCAAATTCTCTTAATTCACTGAGCAAATTTGTATTCAGAATAAGAATTAGAATTTTGCTCCATTTTTTCCAAAATTGTCTACCTGATGACCCCTTGTTTTAAATTGTACGGTATACCCAAAGACCCCCTGTTTTCAATATATTATAGGCCCCTACCCAATGACCCCTTTTTATTTTCTTTGTACCCAATGACCCCCCTTTTTTAAAACAACTTTTTGTAGCGATAGGCCCCTACTTTAGGCAGGTAGGCACATATTACCCGTCACTTGTAAAGTTGAGTGCCCCCATCAGGCATTGACCATCATGATTGTAATGAAGCTGAAGATCCTATGTTTTTTTAGCGACATTATTATATTTTGTTTGCATTTTGATGGTAACCATCTTGATGATGAGGACTGACCAATGATGATGACTATCATGTTGATGATAATGATGATGCATGTAATCGAAGCTGAAGATCCTAATGGAGATGGCATTCTCTTTTATTTGCATTTTGATGATCATTATCATGTTGATAATAATGATGTTGACCCTCATGTTAGTGTGTGACATTAATGATGACGATCGATTTATGCGACATCTAGTGACAAGGTATTGCAATTCGAAATACGCAATACTTTTCGTAATTGAATGATGTGTTAAAGTATTCACACCACATCATTTTATCAAATTATGAGCTTTATTTTATCATAAGTTGATGAAAACCACCTCAGGAAAAACTCATTTTGAATCCATGTGACTATATAGATAGAGGTTATTTATATACTAGTATTTATTACACAGAGGCTAAGAGCAAATTGCAACATTTGACATTAACATTCAATATCATGGATGTTTAATTGTATGTGAAGTATAAGCTTACCTTTTTACTCCTTGTTCATGTTGTTTGGCAAAGCCAAAGTAGCACATGAATTACCTGATGATTACAGCACACAGTGGAACCCAACTAAAACATGTACACATTATCCAGGAAGGTTTAAAATGCCAATTTTTGTTTAAAATAACATCAGAATTATATATGTAACTGCCATGTCTGAAGCAAATTTGAAACTGGCAGTTGACCTGACCCTGACCTGGATGTAGTAATATTATACCACTTATTCTTAGTATTATTTTTCTTCACAATTTCCCTCTGGGTGTTGATAGTGTAAATACCACTTGTTAAGTATTCAGATATTTGGATAACGTTCTTAGTGGTGGCTTACTATTATACCACTTATTTTAGATGCTAACTACATGCAGTATTCATACCACTTAATAAGTATTCGATGCTAGCTAGAATTCATACACCACTTATTTTAGATGCTAGCTAGTATTCATACCACTTAATAAGTATCCAGATTTTAGATTTTAGTATCAAACCAAACTGAAATTTAGTATTGAAACCAGGAGAATACATTCAACCACAAAAATAACATTAAACAAGTATTCAGAATACAACATGAATATATTCAGAATACTTATTAAGTATTCAAGTTTGGTAAGGGTTTTCATAATCATCATCTTGGCAGGAGATATTAGTGTAAACCCAGGGCCTACAGATTACTGCTGTCAGATTTGCAATAGCGGAGGTATGGATAAGAGATTAAGAGTACAATGTAGCGATTGCAGAGAATGGACGCATATCAACTGCATTGGAATGTCGGTGAAAGATTACCAACTGTGGAGGTGTAATGAGAAAGACTGGTATTGCAGCAACTGCGCGCAATTCCGCGCACCAAGAGTCAAGATCCAGATACAACAATACAAAAAGAAGTGGGTAGTGACTACTTTTGCCAAATTTGCAATAGAGGAGGAACAGATAGAAAACTGAGAGTTCAGTGTAGTGACTGCAGATATTGGACGATATTACCTGCATTGCAATGCCGATGAAGGATTACAAACAGTGGAGGTGTAGTGAGAAAGAATGGTATTGCAACAACTGTGCAGCCACATGTACTATGTGCCAAGACCCAGTTCTAAATGGCCAAAGAGGCATGGATTGTGATAAGTGTGGCTCCTGGACACACAATCATTGTGGTGGAATTGACAATATGGACTATGACAGACTTATGGGTACCACATTTGCTTATGTGTGCCCAATTTGTGACTATATTGAAACAAAAGATAACAGCCCTGACACCTCTGGTTGCAGCTCGAGCGAAGCAGATAGCAGCTTAGGTTCACCAAGTCGTGAAAGTGGAGGAAATCAGACTAATCGGACTTGTTCCTCACCAACAAAAGTGAGGAAGAATCAAAACAATCTGAAGTTCCTTACAATCAATTTTCAGAGCATAAAAAACAAGATTGCTGAATGGTATGCAATAGTTGAGGATTACAAACCGGACATCATAGTTGGTACCGAAACGTGGTTAAATGGAAATATCCTAAACACAGAAATAGTGCCACAAGGTTATATGATCTTGAGACGTGACAGAAAAGGGGACAGTCATGGAGGAGTTCTGCTTGTATACAGGAAAGACCTTGCAGTTTCTAGAAAGTTAGATCTAGAAAGTGAAGGGGAAAACCTATGGTGTCAAGTTAACATTAAAGGGAGGAGACCAATAATATTTGGTGTTATTTATAAACCAAATCACTCGGACATAACACAGATTGATGGCATGAGGGAAGCTATTGAAAAGATTAATGCAAAACCAAGGACTTGTGACATAATAGTGACAGGAGACTTTAACCAAGGTAACATTGATTGGGAAACAAATACAGTGATACCAGATCACTATGCATCTAAAGCAGCTGCAGAGAAGTTGTTGGATCTGTCAGTGCAATACAATATGCAGCAGATGGTTACAGAACCAACTAGGGAGACAGCATCCTAGACTTAGTTTTCACAAATAATACCAACATTGTCAATCACACCAAAGTGGAACCTGGCGTGGGAGATCATGACATGGTAAGCACTGTTCTGAACCTTGTTATTAAGCGGCCCAAACAACCCAGGAGAAGAATTTACATCAGGAAAAAAGCCAATGAAGAGAAGATCAGACAAGAAATGGGAGAATACCAAAAGACCTTTGCAGATCTTGATGACTTGACGGTGCAGGACAAATGGAATCATCTTGAAAAGGAAATCAAAAGAACGGTGGAAGAAAATGTTCCTACTAAAGTGAAATCAACAAGAAATGATCTACCATGGTTTGACAGAAAGAGTCGGAGAAGAACAAGAAGGAAACAGAGGCTGTACAACAAGGCAAAGCAAGGTGGCCAAGCAAAAGATTGGGAGACATACAGGGAGTACAAAAAGGAATGTAGAAGAGCTCTCAATAAGACAAGATGGGAGTATATCAATAATGATCTGGGGTCAGCGGTCAAGGAAGATCCTAAGGCTTTCTGGACTTTCATAAAAAGTTTGAGGAAAGAAGATAATGGAGTGGCAGACCTGAAGGTTGACAACAAACTTTTAACAGACAGCAAGGAAAAGGCGGAAGCACTCAACAACCAGTTCTGCAGTGTATTCACGCAAGAGGATAAAAGTCACATCCCGTCACTGGGGAAAGCAACATAACAAATATCCCGAATTTGGTCATTCATGAGGAAGGAGTCAAGAAGCAACTGCTGAAACTCAAACCAAATAAAGCACCGGGTCCAGATGGAATATTCCCGTGGATGTTGAGAATGATGGCAGAGCAACTGGCTCCGGTTCTCACCAAATTATTTCAGCAGTCTATAGATGAGGGTTTCTTCCAACACAGTGGAGACAGGCAGACATATGTCCTATATTTAAAAAAAGGTGACAGGGCTAAACCAAGTAACTATAGACCTGTCTCCTTAACAAGTGTCGTGTGCAAAATATTAGAGCACATAGTGCATTCGCACATCATGGATCATCTGGAAGAGCATAATATTCTAGTTGATAACCAGCATGGTTTCCGGGCCAAGCATTCAACAGAGACCCAGTTAATACTGACATTGAATGATCTGACAAAAAGTATGGAAGAGGGAGAAACTGTACACATGGCTATTCTAGATTTCGAAAAGGCATTCGATAAAGTGCCGCATCGAACGCCTGCTTAGTAAGCTAGATTTCTACGGAATCCGAGGGAATCTGCAAAAATGGATTCGTCACTTTTTAACAGAAAGAACACAAAGAGTTGTTTGCGATGGGATCACATCTGAAACCAAGCAAGTCACTTCCAGCGTACCACAAGGTACAGTCACAGGACCTTTGGATTTTTTGATCTATATAAATGATCTTCCAGATAACCTTGCAAACAAGGCAAGAATGTTCGCGGATGACTGTGTCATCTACACAGCAGCAAAAACACAGCAGGACCTTCAAACTCTTCAAGATGACTTGAGAAAGCTTGAAGAATGGCAGAATAGATGGGGAATGTCCTTTAATGCAGCAAAATGCTACATAATGAAAATTAGCAACAAGATGCAACCTCCGGATATGGATTATACTTTTTGACAAGCAAAAACTGCAAGAAGTGTCATCGCACCCATACCTGGGAATAGAAATTGATAACAAGCTCAATTGGAATACACAGAGGAAAAACACAATTTCTAAAGCAAACAGGGTGCTTGGTTGTCTCAGAAGAAACCTATGGTTCTGCACCAAGGAAGTTAAAGAAACTGCATATATGGCTTTAGTGCGACCAATACTCGAATATGCAAGCACAGTCTGGGGGCCATACCAGGATGGAGCAATAAATCAACTTGAAGCCGTGCAGCGTAAGGCTGCCAGATTTTGAATGGGGACTTCAAGCAAAGAAGTAGTGTGACCAAGATGATACAGGAGTTAGGATGGGATTTATTGGAAGATAGAAGGAAGCAAGCAAGACTGGCAATGATGTATAAGATAACAAACAACATGGTGGGCATAAACAAGAACGACCATATGGAGCTAATAAAAGAAACAAGAACCAGGAAGAAGAACAGCAGCAATTATAAACCAATTTATGCAAGACTCAACACATACAAGTACAGCTATTTTCCAAGAGCAATTAGGGAGTGGAACGCAACAGGAGAAGAAACAATCAAGGCAAGCACAATTGATAGCTTCAAGAACCGCTCAACAGTCAACCAAACAGAACAATTAGATAGAGACACCGTCAGACACGCACCATATATCCGCGACCATGACCCAAAAAGTTGGTGAACTGCAGCTAATAATCTGTATCTACCGACTCAACCAAGAAGAAGAAGAAGATGACCAGAAATGCCAAAAAGGTGGTCAATAAACCGGCCCTTCATGTCCTCCAAATCCATACCTTCAATTGCAGACGCCGACCTCATGTCTGTGAAATCCATACCCTAAACGCTGACCTGTGTTGAAATGTATACCCTTTTTCCCAAAATAGCATGAAATAGCTACCCTATTCCATTCGCGGTCCGTGCGGACCGCGACTATCTATGCGTGAAAAAAGTACCCTTTCCCGTGGATTTCTGCTCGGTGATGACAACACATATGTATTGAGTGGCCCCCCCTGGGTCATCAATGCACCAGGATCATGTCAGAAATTAATATTTTGTTCTGGGTCTGATTATTCGGACTACATGTTATGTATAATTGTATTGACACTATTAAAGTGTAACTAATTGTAAAGTAAGCTTGTCAAGTGCAAGTTTTGGTTGGTATTATTATTTATGACAATTGGGATGACAGCACACAGGGCTATTATCAAATGCAGTAAACCTTTGACGAGCGCGTATTCTTCTTCTTCCTATATACGTGCATACCTCAAATTGAGTATTGTCGCACAGGCTTAACGTGCACAGTTTTGTACCTATGCACGATCCTGGAACCTAGGATTGATTGCAGATATCAGAACCGGGGATGGTCCCCCCTTCTCTTTTCGAATAGCTCTGACACTTAACGTGCACAGGGTTTGACTCTTCCTGTACACGGGACCAACGGCTTTACGCGACTTCGAATCACGGATTTAAGCACATACACTACCTATATCTGCACGTGATAAGCAGTGTATGGGGGCGAGAAGAAATTCTTCAATTAAATTCTGAAATTAATTAACTGAACTTAATTGAAGGATTCCCAACCATATAGGAACTTTTTGGGAGGGAAGAGAATTTTCACCTTTAAGTATACATCGCATATTTACTGCGTTGGACACACTTGTCTCTGATTGGCTGCTGAGGCGATCTGTTGTTGCCGAGTGGAAATTTATGAATGAACTGTGCGGCGACGCGTTGTTAGCGCCAATTTGCAACATCACGGTAGTCGTGCTCGTCAAAGGTTTGCTGCATTTGACTATAGGGTGCGATTTACTTTGAGAAATTTGCATAGCAATTTTTAGCAAAAATATTATTTAGGTGATGTATTGTTCATAATTGATATTACTACTAGCATCATGAGCATATTATTACTAAATATTTAGTTGTTACATTATAAAAAACTGCTATACAAGCTGAAATTTGTGTAACACTAGTTGGTTGAGGTTGTCCAACATGTGGGGCATTTATTTTGCTCTGCTACACCTGGTAAATCGAACGCTGCACATACACACGTCATCAAAGTAAATTACCTGTACATTTTGATGAGAGCGTATTTTAAGTGTACATCGCGTATTTAGTAACTGTGTTGAAATGCACTTGTCTCTGATTGATTGCCTGGCAGAGGCGATCTGCTGTTGCCGAGTGGCAATTTATTAATGAACTTTGCGCTGTATACCTGGTCCCATGTACCCATACCTAGTGTATGGGTACATGGTATAACCAGGCATTCAAACAGGCACGGAGACCCGGTCCCCGCACTCCGTGCATCCGCGGGTATTCATGCTCGTCGAAAAATTTGCGAAATAAGGGGTGTATTCATATGAAGAAACGCGATTCGCGAAACACACAAAAAAGGGGTGTTTTTTCAAACCACGTGTTCGCGAAATTAAAAAAAAGGGTATATCCATCGAGCAGCCGACGCGTTTCTGCCAGAAAAGAGTATATTAGAAATATCATTCGCGTTTTAGCGAAAATAGGGGTATTGTCGAAGGGCAAATAATTCGCGAAATCGCTAAAAAAGGGGTATTTTCCCCTAAAAACTTCGCGAAATGAGATGCAAAAGGGGGTGTTTTTAAAGTTCACCGACAAGCATGAATACCCGCGGATGCACGGAGTGCGGGGACCGGGCACGGAGAGAGCTGTCAAAGAGTGTATATTTCAAAACATGATAACTGCACCAGTTATAAAAATTCACACAAACCCATCATTTTCAAAATACACTGAAACCCTGTAATCCATTTTTGAAAAATATGATCCCTAATGTTTACTTACTTTTGTTCAGCAAAAACCCATTTCCAGTAAGTCAAATTCTGTAATTGTACATGTCTCCATGTTTACATTTTGTGGACTAAAAAAAAAAAAAAAATACCCGTTTCCAAATATTCCGCCCAAAGTGTTAAGTGCCAGACACATGTGTTGGGGCAAATAATATTAGAAGTCATGAAGTATACTCTTTTGACCACACACAGCTGTACATAATAGATTAAGCTATTCTTTAATCCACCATAATGTGGTGGATTTTAAGCATGAGTGGCAACTCTTTCTCATGCCAAGGTTAAATTGATGACATGTCTTGACCTAATTGGCCAATTTACCAAACATATCATAACAAGATAGACTTTAACCAAGCCTGAATGTGCTCCTATCTGTAACCATGCTGTATAGGTCACCCCGGTCATCCGGGTACTTATTTTACATGACGCTACAGTCGGCTACACTTACGCTTTTCAACCCACAATAGATCGTGCAGCTGAGCGACTACTTGAAGACTTGTAGCAGAGCTCATTCGGTTGTTTACGTTCTGTTTTGATCTCGAATCAAGCAAATTTCTCGGCCGATTTCGGTAAAATAAAGGTTAAATACTTGGCGAAAATTGCATTTTATGTGAAGCTGAACACATGAACATGTAGAGGAGAGTCTTTATTTTTGTTGTTGGCTGGAGGCCCCATGTCGAGAAGTTTAGAAATGGTAGTATTTTGGCCGATTTGAAAAGGGACAAACCACAGAAAACTACAAATTTGACTTCTGAATCGGATTTGTTGTCAACGGAGGTCAACGGCTTGTGACGTCACTCCGGGGTCACCTATACACATGCCTGTAACAGCTTCTATAAGCAGAGATGAGGTTACATGCTATGTGTAAAGGGCTACATGCTGGAGATAGCACATTCTAATGGTGGGAATTTTGATCACAAGAATTTATGTGGTGGAATAAACACATTTAAACACAGTTTTTGGCAACAAATTTCAACCAAATTGATATTTTAAGTGGACTATAATGCAGTAGGACTTTAAATAATCAAGTTTGGCCACAGAAGACATTGGTGAGTAAGTCATTTGTTGTGAAAAAAACCAGCTGTACATTGAAAGTATGCTTTCCTAGTTTGTATGTGGATTGTAAGTATGTACCATTTTCTGCGTATATTTGCGCTGTACGTATTGTTAATAGCTTTGACTTTGCAACATCACGGTAGTACACCCTCGTCAAAGGTTTACAGCAGAATGTTATAGGTGATCTTTTCTTGTAGACGACCTGAGCAAACTTTCACATCAAGGTTAAACATGTCTTTATCTAAAAATATATGCTTTATGAAATGATTTATATTTTGTTCCAAAATCAGAATATTCATGCTTGGACATAAAAGTTCCAGCAAATCCAGTGATGCAAGTTGCAAAGCTTTCACATGGCATAATTGTACGCTTGTTTTGACAGTAATTTACGCTAGTGATGCATTAATTTTAAAGCATGTTTGACATCTTTATTACTGAGAAGTGCTTGATGTACACTTGATTTTGGATCTGGAAGATACTCTCAACCCGGGGGGGGGGGAGGGGGGGGTACTCAGTACAAATGACCATACGGGGACGTGCCGCAAATAGTAGAATCATAGGCTCACCACGACAGGATTTCGAGACAGTGTACACTGATCTTTTGTTAAAGAAGCTCACCGATGTGATGGAGGATCCCCAACATCCACTCCACCATCGCTTGTCATATCACCATAACTCAAAATCTGGTCGTATGCAACTGCCAAGCGTGCAAATACAGACAGGTACCTGAACTCATTTGTTCCTCAAGCTATTTTCTATCATAACTTGAAGTACCGTCGTTAATTTATGTTTTCATTCCATTTCTAGGGAGTGCCCTTGAATTTCATTTTGCTTATAATATCTGTTTTTGTATAATGCTTGTTCTCTAATATAATGTAGTTTTATGATCTCATATGTGCATGTAATTTCCAGAAATGGATTAATAAAGTTTAACTTATATGGGTAGCATTTTCAGCCTCTTGGTATATCAATGACCCCTTTTTCAAACCCTATTTTGGTATATGAATGGGTCCTTTTTTCAAAATTTTCTCAATTTTTTCTGAAAATAGCCCAATTTTTCCTTAATCTAGCTAAAATTTCCCCAAAATTTTGGGAAAATTTGTAAAAACTACGACAATTTAGGTTAAATTTGGCCGAAAATTTTGACTTTTGGTATATCAATGGGTCAAAATTTCTTGAAAAATTGGTATATTTATGGGTCCACTTTCAAATTCTCAGCGGCACGTCCCTACCAAACCTGAGTACCCCCCCCCCCACCCGGCTCTCAACACTTCTTGATTGAAGCCAGATGAGAGGGAGATTTGACTGACAGTAATTTATGCTAGTGAGGCATTAATTTTAAAGCGTGTTTGACATCTTTTTACTGCAAAATGCATTTATTTAAAGTGGCACATTTCTTGAAAACGTGATGTACCGTATTTTTCTTTAAAAAAACCCCATATTTCTCAAATTCTTTGCCACTTTCCACTCATTTATAAAAAAAACTTTCTACAAGAATAGCCATTTTCACTTGTTTTCTATAAATTTGTACCCATAATTTTTCTCGTTTATAGAAGCCATACTCTC
This sequence comes from Amphiura filiformis, assembly GCF_039555335.1. NCBI lineage: Eukaryota > Metazoa > Echinodermata > Ophiuroidea > Amphilepidida > Amphiuridae > Amphiura > Amphiura filiformis. Next base: position 34,983,561 of record NC_092636.1, on the reverse strand, counting down.
CTTCTGATACATTGGGCTATTACAGAAATTAAAGGTATACCCTATAGAAGACAAATTTGACACATCTGACCTCGTAAATCAAACTTTTTTTATTTTGGGAATCCCATGTCTTCTATAGGGTAGGTGCCGTTAATTTCTGTAATAGCCCATTAAACCTTGACTTTGGCAGCTCTTTAACCTTAGCAAATTAAAGTAAATCTTGATTGAAAAGTACATTTCAAAGGCTTCCACACTTTGCACCAGAGGGGGCACCTCCCTCCCACACACTCACCCACCATTAGTACTTTGTGCCTTGGATGATGCCTCAAGCCTTATGGAAGCCCCCCCCCCCCCATATTTAAAATATTCCTGAGCATATAAAGTATTGATTTTACAATTATTTTCTATATCCTTGTTTAGGCATTTGGTAAGAAGACATTTCTTTTTATTGAATGTCACCTTTGCCATGCCAATCCTTGTTCTTATCTGTGTCCGACTCCACCCATCCTCCGTAAGTTTACAAACTCACTGCTTGACCTGCTACAATCTGACCCTCCTTTCTTAAAGCCTCAATGTACGATCTTTTTAAATTTTTTGATTTTTCTTTTTTTCTTCCAAAATGATAATATGCAATCATTATGAAAGTTCCCAATACATTTAGACGCTAAAAACATTGGGAATTTGCAAAGAAACAACATCATAATCTTCACCTCTATCACTCGAAATATCTCGCACTATTTGGATTAGGACGGCGAGTGCGGCCTCAGAGTTAGTCTCCTACCCAGCCAGTTTGGTTACGCTCCCTCCACATGTCGAGGGAGCGCAACGAAACCGGCTGCGTAGGAGACTACGATTTGAGATCGTTCCGACATATTATCATAATCTAAAAATTATGATATGTCGGACCAACAGAAAATCATCCCCGCGTTTTACTACAAATAGGGCGAATATGACAGTTTGCTCATAGATTTAAGTTGGAACATAATATGTCAAAAAATCGGTTTTGAAAAAAATAAAGGTATATTCTGAAAAAAGATTGTACATTAAGGCTTTAAGTTTAATCACTCTGGTCTTCAATATGTTATATTTCTTTTGCCCTTTCATTTTCACATCCTTCATTAACTCTTCTCCTCCCTCCATTGCCGTATATCATCATCATCTCCACTCCACATATTGATATTGAGAAGAGCACCGGTGGTAGTAAATATCAACTATATTATTTTTCTTTGCTATATACAGAAGCATGAATTCACTGTTGCAATGACCTGTGAAGGGTGCTCTGGTGCTGTGACAAGGGTACTCAATAAACTCAAACCAGGTAAGAGACCACATCCCAGACTTATTTAGGGGTCGACATCACCCACCTCAAGTGGAACACTCGTGTTTCAAGAATAGTGAATTCAGCGAGTAAGACCCTAGGTTTTATTTGCAGGAACCTAGGCTCATGCCACCTACAAGGCCCTAGAATACTGTTCTGGGGTTTGGGATCCCACACCAATGAGCTGATTAAGAAAGTGGGCAAGATCCAGAGGCGAGCAGCGAGGATGGTTTGCAACGACTTTGATTGGAAGACGAGCATTACAGCTTGATTGGGAGATGCTTTCCACAAGAAGAAAGATCAAGCGTCTAACCATCCTGCACAAAGCCATAGGGGGCTACCTGGCACTGCCACTCTGCCATTCTTTCATTCATTCATTCATTCACATTATTTATACACGGTTACATGTTCAAAAATATTTGTTCTTCCACACGTCCGTGGTGTAAAACATCAAACATAAAAACAAGATTAAAAGATAGATATATAAAAGAACATTATTATATACAGGTTATTACAAACATGATAAGAGATCGTTTTAAAAACAATTATCTTACAGATGTAAAGAACTTTAAGAAAAAAATACATAAATCTTTAAATAATTCAAAGTTAAATTTAAAATTTTTCAAAATAATAACACCAAAAACAATTACACAAATAATATCTAGTTAAAACATAAAACATATTGAGATGGATTGCATTTAAAAATAATGTTTCTTAAGTAACCTGTTTTGAAATTGCGAAATATTGCACGCTTGTTTAGTCAAATCAGGAAGAGCATTCCAGCATATTGCACCTTTATACGATAATGATCTTTTCTTGAACTCTGTTCTGGGTTTTGGGATGAGAACGTTTTTGTGGCCCCTTAGATTGTATCCAGAATTTCTTATAGAAAATCTATTTGTCAGATAGGAAGGCACATGGTTATTCATTATTTTATACATAGTACTTGCAAGGTGATTATCATGCCTTTTTCTTAAATTGTGCCACTTCATAGTGCTTAATGCTGCCGTCGCAGATTCATATCGACCAACACCAGTAGATATTCTAGCAGCTCTGTTTTGGAGTTTTTGGACCTTATGAAAAGAAGATTGGTTGCATGTTCCCCATATAACATTACAGTAATCAAAGTGAGGTGCAACGATGGTCTTATATAACACATCGAGTGTCTTGGATGGAATAAGTGACCTTGCTTTATTAAGATAGTACAGGCCTGGTTTTACCTTCTTTTCAATATGATGTACATGGTCATTCCATGACAGATTTTCGTCAATTATGAAACCAAGATGTTTAAATTTTTTAACACAAGTGAGCTTGGTTCCATTAATATGAACATTTATGTTCTCATCGTTAATCCTACATAGTCTCTGCTTAGAACCCATTACAAGAAGTTCTGTTTTGCGTACATTGAGACTCAGTTTGTTACGTATTATAAGCCAATTAGATACATTTTTCAAATCAGTATTAAGGGTACAATTTAAGTCATTTACATCTTTACAGACAGTGTATAAGGCAGTGTCATCTGCATACATACTTACTTTAGTTCTAAAAGATACTACATTCGGGAGATCATTGATGTATATAATGAACAATAATGGTCCAAGAATTGACCCTTGTGGAATTCCACAGACACAGTCTGCTTGTCCATTCGTACTTGTCAATGGCATACCAGGCGATCAAACGCAAATTCATTTACATAACTCCAATTTCGCACCAACATCTACAAATTTTCTTATGTACCGTGGACAGTAAGAGACTGGAATGATTGACTGGATACCGCACACCATAACTGATATTGGCAACCCAGATCAGTTTAAAGAGGCACAGCACAACTACTTTATATCAAAGGAAGCTAACATAAGAGACTAATCTCAATTTATGTGTGCGCAAAAATCCTTGATCTAATTTTGTTAAATTCAGGGGCGTTTATTCTTCCATTAATCGCCCCCAAAGGGGAGGGAATAATTTTACCCCTTTGGGGAAGAATTTTGCATTTTGAAAAAGGAAAAAATAGAGGGAAAAACAGAAGCAAAGTCATCAGGATTTAAGGCAGATTAAAAATAAAATTAACTAATTTGGGGAAAAATGTATAACTGGATTATGTTTTATGGCTATTTTTGGAATGAAATAGATGGTCACTGGGCACTGACTGGCAGTGACTGCTCTACAGGGTAGTATCAATGTGTCATTTAAGGAAGAATTATAATGGGTACATAGCATTAGCATACATGTAATGGTCCCTTGGCTTTTACCCATTCCCATCCCAACAATAATTATTTTGAGGGAAACCATGGACTTAAGCATGAAACAGGGAAAAGATGGGTCATTATTCTTCCCTGCCTGGGCAATAGTCACTAGTAGTGACTAGTGGTCATACTATAGGTAATAATGCACACAAAGAATATAGGAGCTCTGCTTTTAAATGTCATACAAAATCCTTTTTTTTTAGTTTGGACATCTGCCTATCTAGGGAAGCATTTGGGATTCTAAGGGAAGACAGAACCATCAATTAGTTAACAGCTCTATTGTCCAAGTTTATCTTCCCTTTTAAACCTCAGCTTCAGATCCAAATCCTTGATTATCCTTCCCTAGGCCTATGCTAGATGCAATAGTCCAGTGGCGATCTCCAAACTCTGCTGCAGAAGAATTTTAATTCTAAGGCTTTATAAATCAGGGGCATGTAAGTCACCACATATAAAAGAGCTGAAAATGCTGAAAACAGTTAGCAAAAAGCTAAAAACACCTAGCAAAAAGCTGCAATTTGGGAAGATCCTATACTTTTGTCAGAGCAAGTACTCTTGTTTCTAGTACAAAAAAAAAGCTGAAAATCAAAACAAAAAAGATGAATTCTCAGTGAGCCCTGTAAATAATAAATCACAGCTAGCTCTGAAAATAATAAAGAGCCTAGAGGTATTTGACCGTCTGAGTTTGTCTTCCCTTTGAACCATTAGCCCTTAGATGCAATGGTTCAGTGTCCAGACTGTACTACATTGTATCTGGGAAAGAATTTGATGTTTTTTATGGAAGACAGAATAGAACAACTCAAAACTTAGCCTAATGTTGTATAAAGAAGTTTCTGGGTCTGACAACACACCTATATTCAGGCAGGGAAGGGAGGGAACAAGAAAATAAGGAAAAGTACATGTAGATAGCAACCAGTCTAAAAGTTTTTGGGGATCTCAGTTGGGGAAGAATCTGGGGGTGGATGTGACACAGCACAGTAGGGTGAGGGAATAATTTCAATTTTCTGGAAGAATAGACACCCCTGGTTAAATTATAATATTTTGTTGTTTTCACAGATAAAGTCAAAGATTTTACAATTGACCTTCCTGGCAAGAAAGTAGTTGTTGAAGCCACTGTGTCTTCCGATGAGCTTCTAGAAACACTGAAGAAAACTGGCAAAGAAACTAACTATGTTGGACCAGTCAACTAGGGGCGAGTTGTAAGCTAAACAAACTTAAACTTTGTTTGTTGGTGCACCGTCTGTTAATTCGTCTTTGGTAGATCAGGAAAGAACCAATGGTCATTTAGCAACAGCGCCACAGATTAAAGAGGAACAGATAGTGAAATAAACAGGCAAAGTCTGTATGTAGCAATAAGTCTTACCTATTCATGAGGGCAGATTGTTCTATGCCTGTTTCTAATAACTTACACATGGTGTTGGGTGCCTTCATGGAATGATTGGCCCTCATTAACATATTGATGCTGGACTTTGCCAGCTGGTGTTCCACTGAAACCTTCAGTCTTCAGTTTGGTAGTGATGCAAATGACCTTAAGAACCGGTAACTTCCAGTGTAGATGACAAGCGATGAGGAATGTCTACATCTATATGCTGGCGGTTATGTAATAATCGGATAACTAGCATAGCAATTGGTGAAAACTATTTTGAATATACCTCTGCATTGAACCATATCATGCTGATCATTCGCACCTGTAAGATTAGTATCTTTGAAAAGACCGGTATTATATTCAATCTATAATTGCAGACATACACAGATGATGAGTGCAACCTGCTTGTAGTGCAGCACGATATATTCAAAATTGTTTTCACCTATTGCTATGGTAGTTAATCTGATATATTACATCACTTCGCAAGCGTATACCGGAAATTACTGGTGGTCAAGGTCATTTGCATCACAACCCAGCTACGACCCTTCAGTCGCAGTGTCAGTATGTCTGGTACCAGATTTAAATTTACTCTTAATTTCACCATATACCCAGATGAATGAGAGTCTACACAGTTTGATCTGGGCATTGAGTTCCAATGGATTTGACATTATGTTCTATACAAGAATAAATATATAATGTTCTTACCTATTTTGATCATCTTCAAATAATATTGGTTTCTCTGATTGAGCAGATTCATCAGGTACGGTATAGTAAATTTGTTAACAAAGTTCTTTGTATCTGATCCAGAATGTTCACTTACTTGTGTACATTTCAACAACACCTGTTGTCTTTATCAACACTTAATTCTGGATCAGATGCAATTATGGAAATTGTTTAGTTCAGCACTTTAGAAATGAGTTCTCCCATGGCAAGTCTATGTTGTAGATCATAACAATTAGTGGGTTTTAAGCGGGTTCACCGTCGGACAAGTTTAGAACTGTCAAGCTTTCATCAGGAGTAGCTCTGACTTCTTCAGGACAAAGTACCTAAGAATGAGACATGTAGGCTGCCCCTTGCCTACTGATGGCTCTGAAAAGAGCCGTTCACTGAAGACTGCCCTTGTCAACAGAAAACAAGCAGATCTCGCCTATCGGGGCAGTATTCAGTGAACGGCTCTTTTCAGAGCCACCAAAACCTGTAAAATGAGCAGATAGGCGAGATCTGCTTGTTCTCTGTTGACAAGGGGCAGTCTTCAGTCAGAGCTACTCCTGATGAAAGCTTGGCAGTTCTAAACTTGTCCGACGTCAAACCCGCTAAAAACCCACTAATTGTTATGAATTCCCGTCGTAAAAGCCTATCCCACAAGTTGTAGATCATGTTGCATCCTAAAAAGTTTTGCTTCATATTTTTGTTTCTTTCAGGAGAATTCCGAAGGGCCACACTGGGATCATGTCTTCTTACAGTGTCAATAGTGGAACATTGCATTTTGTACAAAGCTTTTGGTTTTAGATATTATGTATTGGTATGTGCATAAAGCAATAGAAAGACAAGTGCGTATTATATGATTATTTATATATAACAGGGTTACACATCCTCGGTCAAACATTAATTACATAAAAATACTTTGGATGTATGAATCATGGTATGTAAAAAACACTTTAAAATGGTAAATTGGAGAGTGCATACTGTACAGATCCATGCATAAGATTCCCCTAATGGTGCACATGGGCTACTTTAAAATTTCACATATAAAAATAGAGAGCTCCCTCCTCTGAAATCCCAACAAGAATTAAGGGTCTGTGCCCTTATTTGCTGGAGGGATTTTTTACAGGAGGGCACTTTTAGTTTGTGCCTAAAATTCCAGTCAAGGAAGCCCATGTGTCATTAGGCTAATCTTAACTGTATTGTTATTGCTATTAAGATTTAAATATATTGTCAAGCATGGGTTTTCTCCACCTCAATTTATTAGTTGTATACTGCTACATTTAGGCTATTCCAGTTGAATTCCACACACCCCCCTATGGAATACAAGATGTTAATCTCCCACAAAGGGAGTGTAGATTTCAAGTGGAGTCACCTATCAGGTAACCGTATTTGAAATTCACAATCCCTATGTGGAAGATTAAGGTCATGTCTTCTATTAGGGGTGTATTTGCTTGGTCAGGCTGGCGTCACACAAAAATGCTTTGCGAAACCAGTGTGTGCGTGTGTAGTTCCCCTTCATAGAGCTAGTTGCTATGCACTTGCTTGTTCAAAGGGGACAATGATCCTGAATCTCATCAAGAATAGCCCATTTAATATTGATTATAACAACTCTACATGCCCACAAGTAAAATTGTAGCAATTGTTTCTTCTTTGATATTGAGAGCAGTGGTATAGCATCGCATAGGTGATGAGGATGGAGAAGGGGTCATGTCAGACAATTTGAAAATTCTGTCAAAATGCTAAAGGCCCTGTTAGACATGCTTGGTGTCTCCCTCCCAATTCAATGACACCCAAACCATTTTTCACCCAGACGTGACAGTGACGTTAGTGTGCATGTCACTGGGCACATGTGCACATGCACACGCTTACAGATGCTGCATAGATCCGTGCAGAAAACAGTTGCCTCAACACTTTGACGTCACTGCCACATCAGGGTGAAAAGTGGTATACACACACACATTATGTCACTTCAAATGTTTGATAGGTATCAGTGATTTTTTATTCAGTATTACTAGTAAGAATGCAATTTCTTGCCACTTAAAGGAATATTTCGTGATCCTAGCATCTTCTATTTATGTCATTTTTCATTAGATATCCACGAAAAAAACCTATTCCCAAAATTTCAGTTCATTCCGATTTTATGTTCATGAGTTATGCATGATTATGTGTATTACACTGCTCCATAGACAATGCGTTGTAATTTCGTTCTGGTGCACCAGAACGAAATTCAAATTTCACGATATCTTTGCTAAACGAATTAATCTGCAAGAAATATTTTGTACATAAACATTATGTAGCCTGAGGTTTCCAGTGATATAAAAATCTCAACTTTTTTTTAGAAAAGTGGGGGGATGAGGCTGTGGATCACAAAATGCCCTTTTAAGCAAAATGTACTTTTTAGATTCTTCAATTAATTACATTCTCCAAGCTTGCTACCTGAAACCAGAACTGTAAACTTACATGTATATCATAATGGACAAAGGGGTGAAGATTTCAAATGGAGTCACCCATTCAGGTAACTCCATTTGAGATTCACACTCCCTGTGTTTAAGATTAAGGACATGTCTTCCTACAGGGTGTATGGATTTCAACAGGAATAATTAAAAAAAGAGGCTTTGACTTTTGAGAATTGCACGAGAGCTTCTCCTGAGTATATTAATGAGAGCTGTAAGCTGTTAGGAGAGTGATTTAAATTGGACATTTAATTTTGAAACTGGTAGGTGACTTTACATCTCTCCTGAGGGAGTTTTACAGAGGAGTGGTTGGGCTATACCAGTTGAATTCCATATATACCTTTATGGACGACATGACCATATTACCTTACACAGGGGGTGTGGATTTCAAGCGAAGTCGCCCGTTTGGGTAAAATGAAAGGTGCATGTAATGACTTCGAGTATCACATTATAGTCAATATTTGGATAGGGACCAAATAATCCTAATTTGTAATAAAAATATTCATGATGCAGCAAATTTGTAACAATATTCTATATTATTCCATCATGTTTCAAATGCAGATTTTCTTCAATAAATTGATAATAAATAACTAGCCAAGTGTAGATTGACTGTGTTTTATTTTTTCACATAATTATGAAATGGCATGTGGTTTTGGGCATTTTGTGATCCATAGCCTTGTCCCCCACTTTCGCAAAAAAAAAATTTGGTTGTACTACAACTGGTCCAAAAAGGTAAGGTCAGTCAGTCAGATCCCCTCCCCCCATATGGCCTTGTGGACGCAAGAGAGGTAAAGCAAGTTAAAGATGTTGTTTAATGTTTAAGGTTTATTAAAAACTGATGCAGCAACATGAATAAATTTATGAATTAAGGGATGGGGTATGAACATTTGGACAGTATTTATTGTGGGACATTAGAGCACATCAGACATATCGAATTGCATTCTGAATACTGAAGAATGTCATTCTGATATCAAATAATTTTGATTTTTTGAAATTAAGTAATGTAATACACATTTTATGGCAAATCATTAAAAATTGATATTTTTGATATCTAACAGTACTTGAAGTAAACGTTATAAATCTGATGATTTATACTTAAAGTGTATGTAGGTGGGATGAAAAGCCGACGATCAACTGAAAATTTTGACCTTTCGTATTGAAGATATGGATTTTTTTCCCCAAAACACCACACAAAAAAAAATAGGTCTGTGAAAAAATCCATATCTTCAATATAAAAGGTCAAAATTTTCAATTGATCGTCATGCGTTTCCTCCCAGCTACATACACTTTAAGAAAATATCATCAGATTTATAAAATTAATTTCGAGGACTGTTATATATCAAAATTTGAAAAATATCAAATTTTAATAATTTGTCATAAAATTTGTATTATATCGTGAATTTCAAAAATGAAAATTATTTGATATCAGAAAGACATGCTTCAGATTCAGAATGCAATTCGATACGCCTGAGGTGCTCTCATGTCCCACAAAAAATACTGTCGAAACGCCATAAACGCTCATTCTAGATCCCTTAAGGCCAGAGTAATGGAAGACACATTCGTCCACGAATCGAATTTGAGATTTTTGATATTTATCAACACTAAGATGTATTCTTTCACTTGAAACTGATAAAATACAACTTGCTAATATTTATTCGTATTTTTGCTTGATTTATTTCACTCTTTTCAACTCTAAAAAGTCACATGGCTCAAGACAGCTTAGTAAATTGGCGGGAAATAATGAGTCAGAAATGCGCGAATGCGAAATATTGTGATTACGTGCACGATTCGCGGCGCGTGACGCGGCGCAACTCTGCGCGTATGTCCAACGGAGTCAAGGCGCATTCGGTATGTTGTTAACGCCAGCAAATGTGGTGTAAACAAAACAAAAATTTGCAGTCAAAATGCCACTTAGATTTTTAATTATTTTGAATTTTGGTGCACTGAAAGCAGACATTATAAGATTCATTGGTGCAAAAAGATGCATATTTAGACCATGCACCAGATACAGCTTTTACAAGTGTGAAAGTCTTACCGTTTTAAAATTTAAGGACGTTTTGTGCATAATTTTGACATTTTTTTAATAAAACGTCGATTTCTCAGAGTTCACTTTTGACAATATTATGCGATTTTTGTGACAAGATAACTCAAAAATATGCAAGCAAAGGGGAAACTTTTGCACTATCCTTTAGAGTACATCAAAGTCTAGGGAAGGTTTTTAATTTTTCAAAATATTTGTTTTAAACAAAAATATACACCATTATGTGCAATTTTTAGCTTAATAGACAAAATGGCTTTTTTCACATGTTTTTTTTTTTATTTTGAAAAAAGAGACGAATTTCAAAAAAATAAAAAAACCTTCCCTAAGTTCATGTCTCTTCTTCATGAAAAGCTAACTGACTTTTTTTTACTCCGAACGGCTTTTTTTCTAAGTTGTCACAAAAAAATTGGGGTAAAAAGTGAATTTTTGTGATTTTTTCAAAAACTCGAGATTTTTTAACAAATCTGACGTCACCATGGGATTCCTCGACTCATTTCCTTTCCAAAAATGTATAGTTTTATATACTTTGGACATACAATTCAGAAATAATGAAGCTCGAAAAGGTCCATATTCTCTCCCATTACTCTGCCCTTAAGGCTGTCAATTTCCATTTAATGGGCTAAACGGTAAGAAAAAAAGTAGCATTTTTTTAGTAACAGTATTTCTCCAGTTTCCAACCTTGAATAACAAGTAATTTAGGGCTATACCTTTTTTCAATATTTGTAAAAAAAAACATTGGGTCGGCCTCAAACATCGGGTCGGTTAGTCGAGTACAACCAAACAGCTTTTTTTTTGGCCTAACATTGGAAACCACTGGCTGCATGTTTGCGTGCAAAAACTTTCTTACTGATTCATTACAGCACAGTGGCCTATGGAGCAATGTATAACATAATCATGCAGAACTCGCAAATGCAACATCGGAATCAACAGAAATATTGGGAATAAAAATTAAACTTCTTTCTTGGACATTTACTCAAATATACCATGAAAAGAGTATGATAGAATCACAAAATACTCCAAAGTTATTATAAGGTATAACTCAAGGCAGATAGCAGCATGGATACTGATATTGGACTCTGTCATGTTTTTAAGCAAATGTCAAGGCAGATACTTTCTGCGAAACAATTTTCTCTTTTGATCTTGAATTTGTCTCAACATTTCCTCCATTCTTGTTTCCCTGGTCTATAAGATGGTTACTATTTTATATATCTAGACTTGCACAATTTCCAAGGTTTCAAATATCACTTTAATATTGTCTTCAACTGATATAAATTCATAGATAAACTATTTCTTTTTCATAGACAACAAATTTCAATACAGTATATATTCAATTCCAATAAATTGTGAATATAATGGGCTTTGTTTTGATGACTTGTGTCATTAAAATTAGTTCTGACATATATTCTTAGAAAAATACAATTGCTTTCCATTATCTGATAATTATCATCATAATGGCAGAGATATATCAATCACATTGAAATCCATACCCCCTATGGAAGACATGACCTTAATCTCCCACACAGGGAGTGTGAAATTCAAATGCAGTCGCCCATTCGGGTAACCCCATTTCAAATTCACACTCCCTGTATGGAAGATTAAAAAAAAAAAAAATAAAGTTTTTGTCAGAGAAGAACTGCACCTGTTTGCATTTTGAGAGCGTGCAGAGCGTAAACACAGAAGTGCGGCACTGATTAGCTGAATCAATCGTCTGACAATCATAGCAACAGACCAATAATCTGATTGGCCGATTGTGTGTGAAATCGTTGGTCGGCCCAGATCGGCACCCTTAAAGTGAACACAAAGCTCTGCGTATGTTGCTCATTAACAGGGTGCTCACATCAATCTGAGCAAAGGAGTGACGTTCTTTTCTGAATCCCAGTGTAAGGTCATGTCTTCCATGGAAGAGTCCATTTGCTCTCCTATGTAGATTTGTTCAGACCCAAGGAGAACAAAATTATCCTGCGCGTACTGCGTAACACTATGGTAAATCCACCATATTGGTGTGTCACCCATGGAGACTAAAATAATATACCTCTAGCATTTGACAGCAAGAGCCCAAAATTGAATAGAACTTTGGTTTGGCAGAAACATATTACTCGCACAATGCAAAAAAAAAAGTATGCATCTTGAGTCAAAGTTGACCAGGCATAAGTCAAAATAATCAGGGGGTACACTATTTTACTCTCCATGAGCGACAAGCAAACATTGCTGCATCGGTACTCTTTGGGTCTAATCTCTTTCCACTTTTGCTATTGTGAAATTTTAAAAAGATCCTTGACATCCTTAGCCCCTATAGAATAATCTCCTGGCATCTTAAATGTGGTTTGCAAAGAAATAGTTAAATGAACTCCAAGCCAGTCTATATCTTTTCTTGAACAGTTTATCTTTTCTTCAAACAGTCTATATCTTTTCTTTGAACATCCATCTTTTCTTTGAACAGCCATCTTTTCTTTGAACAATCTAGTATCCAAGGGTGAAAATAAGAGAGCTTGTACCAGGGGCCACTTTGGCAAAAAAGTGGCCCCTGGTTCACCAAGATCGGGAGGAACCAGGGGCCATTTCCAATTATCAAGGAGCCAATAAAAATAAAGATGTGCTGGATGAGTTAAATAAGCATTAGTTGCTTTGAATTTCATATTTTTGGTTCACTATCCAGGGGGCCCGTTTTGTGAGAAAAGGGGCCATTTCAGAGTTTCTGGGGGCCAAATGGCTCCCGTCTCCCACTTAATTTCACCCTTGCTAGTATCTTTTCTTGGTCCATCTTTTTGAATATCTTTCCTTAGAACAGTCTATCTTTTCTTTAAACAGCCTCATCTTTTCTTTCCTCCTAATTTCTTCTTTGGTGTGTAAGTTATTCTTAGAGGTAGTGACAGTTCAGCTACTTTTTGGGCTGTTGGGCTCTTGCTTGGTAAGCTTGCTCCTCCTTCTGCAACTTCTGCTATTGATGTTACTCTGCAACCTAAGGCTCTGGCATGGCTCTCCAAGCTATGAGAAAAGAAAGAAAAATTGCTCACATAAGTCTGTAGTGCTATTGACTTTGAAATTATTACATCATACACAATAATATTTTAAGTGTTCCATATTTATGACTGACTCAGTTGTGTCATCAAAAACTTTGACACTATAAAATAATGTGTTGGCCTCATGGACCCAAAATAGTGATGTCCAAAAATTGTCAGCTAATATGATTTTGTGTAATAAAAGGAGTATTATTGCTATTAAAATTTACAGAGCCTCTATAACTAAATTGTGTGTGCAAATTTGACGAGGTTGATGGCATGTAGCCAATTCCAAACACATGGTACAACATACTTTGCATTGAATTGAGACGATTGGCATGCTCCTGTAAAACCACACCAGCACTCACAACAGAGGAGGATGTTTGTTGGGGGGGGCTTGCTCTAGTGTTTTCATCTAAACCATTGTCTCATGGTAGTGACTTCCAAGCTTCAAAATAAGCAGGCACCCAGGAGCTATTTACCCACTGGTCATAACATTTTGGCTCTACATCTTTTTTTCAAATGGAGCCTGGTAGTTAAAGCAGGTTTTGTATTTAATGTGTACTATTGAAATTTAAATGACTCTTAGCTCTTTAAAAATGGCTCCTGCTCCTGGTTCACTACATAATCACAGGACAAGGAGCTGGTTTTGTCCTCAAATGTGTGGCTCCTGGTCCAGATCTGCTTATTTTGAGGCTTGGTGACTTCTGACAAAGAATGCATTTTGACACTACAGTGCATTCCGCATGTGCCTATTCATACTCATTGGTATGTTTGCAATACAGAAACAACCTTGATACTTACATTCTCACACCAACTTTAAAGGCACTCTGAAGGGGAGAAAGTTTTGTCTTGTAATCATCTAAGATAAGAGCAAGTACCAATGCGTGGGATATCATCTTATCCTTCATCCGTTTGGGTAAACACCTGAAAAAAGGGAAAATAGATCAATAATAATTAAAAATAGAAAAAAGATACTGTACAGACTGGTTCTCACTAGTCAAAGTAAATCATCTTACATGATCACAAGAGGGTTTTACTGGTGTTTTATGATCAGAATGGTTTTCACCTGTCATTTACATAATCTTACATGATCACAACAGGGTTGTTACTGGTGTTATATGATCAGCCCTCGGAGACCTAGGGGATTATGGCAATGTTTGGATAGGCTCAGACACTTTGTAGTGACATGTTACACACCCTAGGTGCCTATAAGCTCTGCATAATTTTATACTGCGACCACCGAACTATTATAGCCGGTGTGTCTACCGAATTTGAGGTGAACAAAAGTACAGCATTTCACTTGCTATACCATAGCAATAGAATACAGTAGACTGGTCTTACAATAATACATGTTTGTACTGCCACCTGAATCAGTAATATAGTTGCTCAAGTTCAAGTTAAAAAAATGTTTGTGGAGGGTGTCTGCCTTTGGTCTCTTTTGTCAAAAGAACCATTATTTAGAGGCATACATGCTTGTAGATGGACTTCTATGGTATTTTGTTAAACATTCCTGATAAGATATTTTATGACCCTCAAAGTGCAGAGCAGGAAAATGTGAAATTCTTAGGACTATTACCTCCTAATTTCCCTCCAAAAAGATAGGACTTTCCTTCAATTTAAGTATATTCATTTTCAAAACTTAAATTTCCCTCTAAACACCAAATTTCCTAGGAATGAGGTACTCAAATTTACCATTTTTTTCCATCCATGCCTGTGAAATGAGAGAGTGACTACATGGGCTATTCTAGTTGAAATCCATACATCAAGGGACTGCCTTTTGAGGAGAGCGAGAGCAATCACTCTCTACTGCTCTCCTTAAATCTGATATAGTAGTTGACTATTCTCTCCTTATATTCTATTGGAAGAGCTCTAAACAGCTCTCCTTGAAGGCTCCAGAAGAGCTATTTAATGCTCTCCTATAAATTCCAAAGGACAATCCCTGTAAAATAACATCCACTATGGAAGATATGGTCTTAATCTCCCACACAGGAAATGTAGATTTCAAATGAAATCACCCATTTAGGTAAACCTATTAGAAATTCACACTCCCTTTGTGTAAGATTAACATCATGTCTTCCATAGGGGGTGTATGTATTTTAACTGGAATAGCCCAACTCAACGTACCTCTTTTGTCTACTTCCATCTCCAACCAGCGTTGATTGTGTAAAGCTATCTAGCAAATGTTTCTTCACTGACATGGGAGTGTCACCTTCAAATGGAACTGCATAATAACATCAAAATGGTAAATGAAACAACATAATGGGGAAGAAACAGACATTAAACGGAGTTATACAACAGCCACAGCTGGAGTGAACTTAGTCTTGTTCAAGACGGTCTCAATGTAGGCCTACTATGGCCAGCTAATTTCCTCAGGCCCTGGACGCTTTATACGGCCAATAAAATCAACTCACATTTCTGCACTGATCATTTATATTTCGCACCATTGGCAAGCGAAGCGGGCACACACAGCTATTGGCACTATCAGGTTTATCTTCATGGTTACAAACGGCGATTGGGGACTGTCTTGTACAACTTGTTTAGCTCATTAATGTTTGTATGTAAATAACCCAATGCACTGACGAAATATGCTGTTTTCATTGGATCAGACCGCCTATTTGCTGTCAATCTTGCGGTCGAGAAGGTTGTTATTTTCCAATATGAAACAGCTGTGCTGCACATTTACGTGCATGAATGTGTGTGAGTGTTTACGTTTCAAACAATAAATGACAAACAAGATCTCGGTACATAATTGGATGGCTAAAGTCATGAATATTCAGCGGCATCTCATTATTTTCTATATTTGGTAGTCTACATAAAATCCGGAATCTCAGAGATTTGATACAGATTGATCAAGACCGTATATTTGAGCACCCCCATCACTAGAGAATTGATCACCGTCGTTGGCTGTTACTTACACGCGTAACATACAGTATGTGGCTTCGGGTGGATACGGGACTGAATCATGACTAGCAAGAACTATCACAGCTATAACAATTAATATCACTCTGCTTTATTTAGAAGCAAAAGGTCATCTTGTTTCATTAACTTGTAAGCTGGTACACTAATGGTGAACAAACCAAAGCTGATTTTTCAAATAAGGTGAAATCAGATGATCCACTTGACTTACTTTTTTTATTGAGATCAGAAATCTTAAGTGCATACATGATTGACAGGTTATGAAGGTAGAGTAAAATTGCTGCCTTTTTCTGTTTCTCATCCGTTGGTTCATTGGCTAGTGTCCTGAGGTGATCCAATACAAATGAAGAGTATCTGAAGGGAAAAATGCAAATTTAAACAAAAACAAGAAATTCCAATCGGTCTGTCGGTTCTGTATGACCCACAGAATTAGAGAAGGAGAACCGGGACTCCCTATACCGCCACGTACAATCGCATCATCAGCTATGGGGAGAAAATTGGGGTATTCAGGTCCTTGCTGACGGTGCCCGGAGACGAACGAAAACAATTCTGCATCTCATCTGAAGCGTCTTGGTACTCGCGTGCAGGTCGCATCAAGTGAGTCTCTCAAATGCGCCCTTCATCCATGTCGCGCTTGCATGACAACAAATGCCTCGAGTGCATTCCGAGAGAACCTGAATACCCCCAATTTTTGCTCCATGCCTGTATCAAGATGGCGGTCTAATCCCGATTCTCTGTCTTTAATTCTGTGGTATGACCAGCCATTTGTGATATGTAAGACACTTCACAAAACTGACAAATTCATTAATTATTTGTCACAAAATCATTTCATAATTAATCAAAGGCCATTTTGAATTGCTGGTGGACCTGTAGATGTGATTTATAATGAAGCCTCATCACAGAGCCACAACATATTACATGCTTGCCAAAGTGGTGCCAGAGTACTGATCCTGTCAAATATCCTCCGAATATAAGTCACATACGAAGGTCAAAGGTCATTTGAGGTTATGTTGGTTTGTTTGTTTACCACTCATACAGTTTTACATATAATAGCTGTTATAATATCTTTCCAAATTTAAATTGCCCCATGTTGGAGGCATCCCAATCGACGCCTTGCATTTTAGTTTATCCATCCATTTGAGTGTATACCCTTCTTTCAAAATCAGTTAGGCATACTTACGTTTTCTGTTTTTGCCATTCTTGGATACGTTGGATGTTTGCATTGCAGAATTTTCCAGATACTTTCTTAAGAGCCTCAAGTAGATGAGGTGCAACAACTAATACATTTATTAAGGAAATATTACAATTAAAGAAGGGCCGTGGTCAACATGTCATTGAATGGTTGTGGGTTCAAACTAAAGCAGTGTCTTCGACCAAGCTCTTTAACTCTATCATGTCTCTCTCCACCTACAGGTAAATTAAGTAATTCTTGGCCAAACTCGCACATTATGAAAGCTAGTGGCACCGCGATAAACACACACACAGATAGCGAGGTACAGAAAGCATACACATGCCTTACATTGCGTACATGCTTAGTACGCTACACCGATGCAACACATGTTCCAGCTTGGCCAAGAATTACTTAATTTACCTGTAGGTGCATCAGTGCTCCCTCAAAGGATTTCAAGCTTGGACCAATTAAGTTATTTTTAAGAGAAACTGGCCTGGTAACAAATTAACATAATGGCCCTGTCACTCAAACTTGGTGAACAAAAACCTGAGGAGAAGGTGGACATATTAAAAATATCAAGTGGAGTTCATGCACGGATCAAATGTCATGCAGGGTCAAATGTCATACAGGGTCAAATGTCATGCAGGGGTCAAATTTTAATTACCTACTTTATCCTCAAAGGCATGAATAAGGACAATATAATTGTATATTGTAATAAATGTACACTGCAAATTGTTTTACCCCCAGGTAAATGCTTTTTAAATTGATCCATGTTATGCTAATTATAGGTGTTTGAGAGCAAATGCAGCAGTTAGTGTGTTTGGGGAGTTTGTTATGTTGTTTGCACTAAAAAAAAAAAAACCCACAGTGATTTATAGTGCGCTACGCACAGGCACAATGCCTAGATGCTGATCCACAAGCCTCAGCACACTACTCATCATCCATTCTTTTTATCATTTGTTCATTTTTGGTTACCTTTAAAATGCAAATATAGTCGATAGCGATCAATCACACTAGCATGCAATCACGTGGTGTCCAAATACAGCAGACAGTGCCCGCATAAATTGTTCAAACACATCACAAAACACGGTCATTTAACACATACTTAGGTACTAGGTCACAAGACGCTGTTATACTTTTCAGCAATTGCATTCTGTGATTGGATTAAACACATCGCATCAATTCATGAGTTTATGAATAAAGCTGAAGTCATGCAATCCTAGTCTCCATATATCCCCATTTGTAACCATTATGAAATTCATCATATGTGACCTGCTACCACGAAATCAGCATAAAGTCGCAAGGTGTTGGTCACTCAAAACACCCTGGCTACTGCGTTGGTGTTCACTCAACTGTTAAAGCCACTAAGTATGTCTGTATGTCCTTTGTGAATGGGGGTACAATGGGCCATTCACGAAGGATCATACTACTGGCTTGTACATGTACAGGTGGCGGTAAACAAAGAACATCAACTTAGTCAGACAAAAATGAGCATAAAGTCGCAGCGACTTTACGCTGATTTCGTGGTAGCAGGTCACATATTAGGAAACTATTATCTCATCATCTGTGCAGACAGCGATGATGACCAGCAAGTTGATGTGCTGAAGATTTGTGAATATATTGGATTATATTTTGTTGTAAAGGATACGATCATCAAGCTTGTAAACGTCTTCTACTTTGGTTGCTTCTCTGTCACAACATGGTAGAACACCTTCGCTGTCCATAGTCTCCTCTGTAAGGATATAAAGAGCCAAGAATGGATTATATTTTTATTATACTAGCCTGTAATTATAGTATATGTTGCACTTGGTACAATTTTTGTGCAATTACTGAATGTGAAATGAATGATATACAGTGGCGGCACCAAGAATTTTTTTTGGAGAGGGGATGAAATTTGAGAGCAGGCAAAAATCCCAAAATTTGCCATTTTTATTTTTTAGGCCTTTCTTGACGGGGGAAAAGCCAAAGATTAGGGGAAGGGGAAGTGTCTCCGTCCCTTCGGCACCACCACTGGATATATACCAGTAGGTTCCAAAGAGCAGGTACTGTCATTTATTAGGACATGTTTCTAACGCAGCAATTAAAAAATCCTTGGCAACTCTCTTGTGATGTTACTGCATAACCATTCACAGCAAGATCGACCTACAGGTGCATCTAAGATGACGCATGATACAATAGCCATCTTAAGGATGCACACAGGATCACTGAAGTGTTACATGGCCAAAATTGAGTTTTCATCACTAATGTCATCGTCAAACCGTATTTTATCTAGTCATTAATAGATTTGAAAGAAATCTTAAAATTTGAACCATAAGAAAAGCTATTTTAAAGACCCTTTTTCATTAAAAATTCGTCAAAATGCAAAAGCAAATAAATCATTGTTTTCCAGCAATATATCGCGTTCTCGTAACACGTACTGCGCCGTACAGCTATCAAAGACACGCACACATGGTAAACTGGCGAGGTGATTGCTGATTGAGGCGCTGGAGTCTCCAATCGCGATCACTACCGTATTTTATCGTATTGATCTCTTCCAAGGTAGGTATAAGCTTGCACCATTGCATTATGAAACTGCGGGCCGACAGACCACCACCGTCCCGTCCCAGAATCAGTAGGCCTACTCGATAAATTTCGCCAAAAAAGTGCTGATATAAATTATAGGTTTTTTTATATGAACATAATAGTGAATTTTTTGTTTGTTTTTGTTTTGTTTTTCAAGTTTCATTTTGAACTTAAAAAGATGAAATTTATCTGTAAGAAGTAGTTACCTGTAAGAAGCCCTGTAATGATGACGCAATCTGGTAGATACGATAGAAAACGTAGGCCCTAAATATTTTGCTAGTAGGCTAGACTTAGCCCGTATAGTACATCATTAGGCTTATTATTTTATGTTTAAAACTTTGTTTTATTTCATTCATTCATTCATTCATTTCATTGTTATTATTTGATTTACCAAGTTGGTGTAGTTGGACAAGAATATAGGCCTATTATATTAGCTTATATTTTATGCAGTCCCAGCCTTGGTTCGGGGGCCTCTGCGGTCGTTCAGTCTCGTCTTAATTTTGAAGACCATAAAAAATAGGCAAGCAGTTACATCCGGTAGGCCTATATTAGATACCTAATAAGGCCCTGAATAATGTTTCAAAGTGTTTTTAAAACACGGAATTAAGATTCGTTTTCAAACGTTCTCTACTCCTGATTGACCATTAACGCAATGTCAAAAACGTTGACATTTCAATACATCATATCGACCATCTAGGCATAGGCCTACAACTCTATGTCAAAAATGTCGATATTTGAAATCGGCATAGCGAGCACGCGTTTATGAAAGCATTTTCATGAATGTTTTAATGCTAAATGATAATTTCAAACGAGAAATATAATCGAAAACGCAAATTCGTGCTTTTTTCATAACCCATTTTAACTACATTTCCAATAGTAGGCCTATTAGGTCTACCATATACCATGATTGCGATAAAAGCAACACTTTTTGCGAATGTTTTGGCCGAATGCCTTTTTATTTGCAATGTTTGTCTGGCTTTCAACTTTCACGTTTATGTTTTCTGCATACTTTAAAAGGTAAACTGCTTTAAAACATTTGTTCGTGAATGTTTTCATGCAGTGTTTTAAAACGATCTTTATAGCACGATGCCTATATATGGCAGGCCTACTGCATAAACCACAATCTAATTTAGAGCCATAAGTGTTCCGTTTTCTACTTTTGAAATTCGGTTTTGTTAGGCTATGTCAATATCCGTGTTTTTCAGTTTTCTTGTGACCTCTCCGTGTTTTGCCCGTTTAACATATATATAGGCCTACTTTTTGTCCGTTTTACAAGAAGTTTATTCAAGACATATTACAACTTTTACCCCACTTTTTACACGTTTATTTGATTGAAAACAACAACAGACACACTTTTTGTTATTTTTGTTGTTGTATTTTATTCACTTTTTATGCGGTACAAAATATTTTACAACTTTATTGTGGCTTTAGGCCTATAATAGGCCTATGACTTTTGTACGTGTTTGATATTCCGTAAAAAGTTAAAAATTAAATATGATAACAACAAACAATTACAATAACAAAAACGGAATATTGAGTAATGCGACACATCAGAATCTTTTAAAATTTTACTTGGGATTCCTGTGGTGTAGGCCTAACTATAACGGGCGTTAAAATGCCTATCTTTGGCGCGGACGGACCGCTGTGGTGCCTCTCAAGCACCAACTAAAAAGAAAAAGCAACGAGTGGTAACAACATCATGTTTGCGGTTCAGAAAAGGACAATGAACATAAAAATGCAATATTTGTCAACACCAAAAGAAAAAAAGAAAAAAAAAAGAAAATCACCAAAAGCGATAAATTAAAAAACATTGCATTTTTAAAGCAACATTATGAAAATTAGTACAAAACAGAAATCGCAATTATCATGATTTATGTCTCAATTTATTCTTCATTTCATAAAACTTCCTGATTATCTGCTAAAATAATTGCTTGTCAGTTATTCTATGCTACTTTTAATGTTCTGATGTCCGCAAATTTTAATACAGAGCATGATCTTTTTTTATATGGAACAGGACAAAATTGTGCTTAAATAATCATGGTTTCTTTCATGGCAACACGATGTGCAACTTATTCGCAGAACCTGTCTGTCTGTCCATGCTACCCTGTCGCTTCCTCAAACGCCGACGCGATCTGGCGGCCTTGCCGGAAGCTCTGCTGCACCATGGAAACAAGACTGCAGTAAATAAAATGGCTACTCCATGTGCAAAATATCTGCCGAATGTGCACAGATAATTTTGTCATATTGTATATTCTACCTTCTAAATCACCAAAAAAATGCCAATCTGTTGCAGTTGGACGCCCCTTCTCATTTTCTAACTTGACCAAACGTCACAAGCAGGGCTGTCAACTTTTTGGAATTGCTTGGCGTGAGACAGGGGCGTACCAGGATTTGCCGACTCCAATGTTCATTTTGCACCATGATTATTTGAGCCACGGCGCTCGGGAATGTGAAAATCGGGGGGGGTAGGAGCAACAAATTATTCATGAAGATGCGTGAGATTTACTCATTTTCCAGCTTTTTATGCGTGAGATTTACTTCCTAGGCGTGAGATTATACTACCTTGGCGTGAGACCGTGAGAAAGTGACCCAATGCGTGAGACTCACGGCCAATGCGTGAGAGTTGACAGCCCTGGTCACAAGTCACCGGATTATATATTTATGGAATAATCTTCAAAAATGGACCTAAAATCCGCTGTATTTTTCTAAATCGCGATTTTCGGCAAGTGCACTTTTGACCACTTTTAACCATTTTTGGTCCGCCATAGCGTCTAAATGAAGCATCACTGAGGTAAGTTTTTAAGTCAAACGTTTAGATATGGCCAAAATCATTTTTTTAAATTAGGGCCTAGAACTTTTTTTATCACCCATGATTCAAAAATTTGAACACGGGTCACGCGTTTTTACTGATTTTTTGCCTATATTTTAAAAACCAAGCAAAATATCGAAAAAATAAAAAAACACTTTCTAGATTTATTTGTCTAAATTAATAAAATTCATGTTTTACAGTTTTGATTTTCAAATAATTTTTTATGGCGGTCCAAACATTTTTGGTCAAAAAAGCCGTTTTGGGGGATTTTCTCGAAAATTGTACTTTTTGACCCAAAACTGACAATTTAAATGGATTTCTGAGCTCATTTCCGTTCAAAAAATGTATACTTTTATATACTTTACATAAATAGTTTTCGAGTTATGAGGTGAATAATAATGGATAATTATTGATCCTGTGTGCCTCCTTAAAAATAGCCCAGATCAACAAATTGTATTCTATGTTTTGTTATTTGTATACCTGATTTCCAATTTCATTACAGAGAATATGCAAGAAAATTATTTTCATATTTTTCATTTTTCCAATTATTAATTTGTTTTTACATTCTTCACTTACTAATTGGTGTAGTTGGCTGAGATTTAGCTATTGTTACTGCAACTTTGGCAGACTTCTCGATGGCTTCGTTGCTTACTTTACTTTTATGTCTCGAGTCCACTGCCCGGCGCTTACGTAGACTCCCAAAAGCCTCTGTCAGTGCATCTTGCTATTATAAAAAGGTGCAGATTTAAAATTAGGAATGATTTTAATTGACTTTTAATTTTTTAATATATTTCAACTTGAGCCATCCTCATACCCAAAGGTCTACCTGAAATCCTGGGTGGCATCTTTGGAGAAGATTAGACATGACCATAAAGTTGGTGAAGTACTATAATAGCCACCTCAATAAGCACCCTAGTTGTTTATGGAGTTTTTTGACATGTCACTATAAGTTAATCAGGTAAATGTCCTAACCCGGCCTTATGTGATTGTGATCATCAAGCTTGTAGAAGAGGTCCACCCCTTCTATGAGCTTGCTGATCACCATCAACCAATGGTCAACAGTCTTGTTGGCATGATTGTTGATCACAGCCAACCACTTCTGCATTAACACTTGATGCACTGAACATAAATCTGAAGAATTAGGAAATTGACTTTAGTATACATGGGACGAATACAGGTCAATAAGGGTATTTATTACCCTACCAGGTTCATCAGTAAGGGGTTTGAGGACTTTTTAAAGATATCCCTATAATAAGCATGGGACTAGTCAGTGCTCACCTTCTCAATATATGTTTGCTCTGTAGGCTGATCAGTTTCATCTTGATCTGGTTGCATATCATTATGTAACCATGGCCGTAACTGGTAATATTGTGCATCATATACTTTCATTTTGTTTGTTTTTTTGTCCAACACACCAACTAGATATCTGAGATGATCATGAGATAAACAGAATTAAAAAGAAACAATAAGAATTATATAAGGTCTATTGTTACTACAGAATCAAAATTTTTACAATGTTGAATGATTATACAGCTTTATTCCAGGGGGGGCTTTATTCCATAAGCTGCTTAATTCCTCAGTCTTTACACTAGTCTATTTCATGAATATCTTACACCAAGGACATACCCAACATTGGGCCTTTTGAAGTTTTTAGTTTTGGTTTCTCTATTGTTTAGAAACTAAACATCAAGATATTAATGCTGACAATACTATAAACCAAAAGAAAGCTACAGTGGTTGATGATCTGAAAAATCCTTAAAAAAAACCACACCCACTTTCTAAAGTAGCTGTACACGCTGAGAAATTTTCTTTGTCTACTCTGATCAGTTGACTTCCCACCAGGAAGATTTGAGGTTAGACGATTAGAAAAGTCCTGAGAGGGACACACAGAATACTTTCTTCAAGTTTTCTGTTTGTAACAATGGATAGAGACAAAGCTATCGATAGCACCTTCTGAGACGAGCTTAACTACAACAACGGGAAACCATGTGACCAAAACCAAAACTAAAACCAGGAACTTGAAAAGGTGCATTGTTTGAATCTCTTCTTGAACCTTAATATCAATATCGCTTGTTTATTTTGAGAATTGTCTTTTGACATCTCACCAGAAGTATCACAAATCAATCATTAATTCAAGTCCTATATTCTTCTTTCTTTAACACACACAATATAGACCAGATATATCACTCGTAACATGGGACTACTTTTCAGCGTAGTGGTAAAAGCCTGATAATTCCCACCAATTACGAGCTGATGGGGTAAACCAAATTCAGTGTACAGATAACAATAAAAGATTATGAGCCTTGGAACAAAGCAAAAGTTTGATGACATCCTATAAACAAAAGTGGGAGGGGTCAAAAAGTCAGATTCCTTTTACACAAAACACTAGTTAAAATATTGGTCAAAGTTGGTCTTTTGAGATTAGAATTTTCAATATTTCACACAAGTTTACATAACAGGGAGGGGGCCAGCCTCCTAATGAAAGCACTTTCATTTATAGGGCGTCATCAAACTTTTGGGTTGTTCCCTTAATTGTTCTAGTATCTGTACAAAACTGTATTGTAAACTTGCTGTTAGCTAGAAACATACTGTAAAGCATGAAATGTTCGCACACATGTAAATGTTGCAAATTTCACGAGTGACAAAATTGATTCGCAAAATTAAGGAAATGTATAAATTTGATGAAAATTATATGCCATATAAACTGTGGTTCTTTTCGCATTGCGACATTTTGTGCTGCATAAATAATGTACCCTAAAAACTTGATAGTTAGCATATGTGCTTACTTGCCTTTGAAAACATGAAATTGAACTAAATTCTGGTGCTTTACCAACTGAGCTAATGGGGTTTAGACACACATTTGCAGGTTTACTTGTTCGTATAACTATGTGTATCGATGATTTGCTCACAACCCTTTACACTTCTGTGGGTGGGGCTCTTCATGTTTGCATGTTTTAAAAGGGCTCGATAGTAAGTACATATGCAAACTATCGAGTTTTAACGGTATACAACTTACTTGCATGCTGAATTAGCCTTAGGAGCTTCTGGTCCATGGTTATAGCCAACATATTGTAAGCTCTGTGACTTTGCAACCTATATACCGGAAACAAATCAATAAATATGTACATATGTATATACTATTATTAGCGATCCCGGCGAATATATTTGAAAATGCAAATTTGAAGGAATAGCTTGCAAGTGAAGGAATCAATTTATTTCATATTGAAAGCATGGAAGAAAATGGCAGTGTTAATAAATATGGAGGTCCATCCGTTCAATGCATAAAAAGTGTCCTTATGGATAAACTCCCCCAAAATTAGCCACAATGTGACATTTTACCCATATCATGGAGTGGTCGGTCTTGTATCCATTCTTTTTAGGGCTCATATTGAAATACCCTACCACGTTTTCACACAGAAAGAAGGCAGGATTCCCCTCGCTAAGCGCGCGCCTCAGGAAAGCTCGGTCATAAAACGGAGGGATTATATGCATCAGTGATACACCCTGCCTTTTGAAGTGGTCCATACTGAATGGGAAGATTTACTCTGACTACGGCTCGTCGCACAACCCAGGAAAGCACGCTCCTAATTTAAGTGGCTAATTGCAGTGTTATAATCACACAGGATTTTAACAAAAGAAGGCTAGCACAGGAAAGCTGCAGGATGGCGCACACCTTCCTGTGTAAGGGAATTTCAATATGAGCCCTTACAAAAATGCAAATCTTATTTTCAATCATTTTTGTTGTTGTCTGATTTAGCATATGGTATCGCTGATAGTGCCTTCAATTCAGTGGCATAGCTAAGGGGGAAGCTGCCCCCTGTGAGTCTGCCCCCCCCTACCCAGAATGGAAAGCTGCCCAGATATTTAAGATTTTAAAGCCTTTATTTGTACTTTTTAGACCATTTTGATCCCCACTAAAAAGTTGCTTTTCCCCCCTTCTGAAAAAGTCCTGGCTATGCCAATTTACTTTAATTATGTATAGTCCTAGTCATTGCTATAACTTTGAGGAAGTGATCACAAACTAGTGGGTGTACAACCTCTGTTACTTTCTTATTAAAGCAAGGAAGACAATTTTTCATCCTTGTCTGTTTACAAACAGAGAGATAGACAAAGACCTGTCAATACTGCTCAAGTATCAGAAGGATGGTCCACAATAGAGTGATTCACGCAGCATGAATAGAGTATTCAAAAGCTGTGAAGTGTTTCTATGTGCTTCTTTCGATCATTTTACCATCAAGATTTCGAATGGGAAACAGTTCAGGCCCAAAATACGATCATGTCAGTAAATGAATATTTGTTCTGGGACTGATTATTCGGAATAATCACAACCATGGCTGCACTCTAGAAACCCTCCTGCAGGCCAATGGTGGGTAAATCTGCTGAGTCTGTTTTAAACTTACCAGAATTCTGCGTTTCCTGAGCCTTTCATCTGGAGTATCAACATTCTTATAGTAGGTAAATTCTGGTGAATTTGAACTGGGCCCGGCCTTATCATTGATTTGCAATTTGCCGTTTTTAAAATTGGCTGCAAGAAAATACATGTAATAATAACAATAATAATTAGTATTAATACTTACAATAATAAATAATTGCTTCTGGACCAGAACCAAAATACTGTAGAGTATGTACCTCAGGATACTAGGAAAGCAGCATTGTTCCAAGTCTGCATAAATGCTAGACTATGCCATAGTCAATATTTGATAAATAAAAAATATGTTATTTAAATCATGATGAATATATTCAGTTGAACTTGAAATTATACAGATGTTTGTCGCCAGAAAAGTAATTTCTAAAAAGGTAATATTAATTAGTGATAGTAATTTAGGTCTGGAGCAAATTCAACATAGGGCCACAAGACTCATTTTATGTCAACGGAGGGGGGAACAGTCATACGAGGAAAGACTCTGTACTTTAGAACTCATCAAACTCAATCACAGAAGAACTTATATATCAATATGTTTTGCATGTTCATGTCTAATTAGTACTCATGTCTTTTATTTTTGTAGGTGGATTGTAAATGAACGGCATGGAAATCTCATTTTTAAACAGGAAATCACAGCCAAAACAGATGCATTTAAAAACACATTGCTTGTTTCTTTTCCAGCCATATGGTCAAATATAAATAATGATATCAGGAATTCACTTGTCACGTGCACCTTTACCACATTTAAAAAACAACTCAGGGCTTTTCTAAACAACATCTCATAGCTTCAACTTCAATTTTTTCCATCATCGTAGCCATTTTTTTCTTGTCTCTTGTGTTAAATTGTATATAACTTTTGTGTAAACTTATTTTGAGGTTTGCTGAGTTGGGGGCACTGCGCCTTTTGGCGACAGTGCTTTCCTGTGCTTTTCAGTGCTCCCTGGCAGCTCAGGAGGCCTCCTTTATGTTATTTTCTATTTTTTTTAATGTTTGTTGCCAAATGAATTTAAAAAAAAAAAAAAAAAATAAATAAATATGATAATGATGTTAGAAATTTACATATATTTAAAGAGGGCTATGATAGGAAAAAATTATTTCTTTAAAAAAAACTTGTAAGATAGTCTTAATATCATCATATTTTATTTTCATTGTTTTCTTTTAAAATGGCATTTAAATGATCCACAGCCTCATCCCTCCACTTTTTTTTCAAAAAAGTTGAGATTTTTATACCACTGAAACCTCTGGCTACATAATGTTTATGTAACCAAAAATTTCTTGCAGATTAATTCATTTAGCAAAAATATCATCAAATTTGAATTTTGTTCTGGTATCAGAACAAAATTACAGCAGTGGCCTATGGAGCAATGTAATAAACGTAATCATGCGTAACTCGCAAACGCAAAATCGGAATCAACTCAAATTTTGAGAATAAGCTTTTTTCGTGGATATCTACTGAAAAATGGTATAAAAATAGGATGTTAGGATCACAAAATACTCCTTTAAGTCGTAATAAAGAATCAATGAAGTAACCCATAATCACCATGGTTTAATTCCACGATCATATTTTCATCGATCACTTATATCGGATGTAGTATTGGCCACAATAGATGAAGTATTGATTGACAAGGTTACTCTGTGACGTAGCTCGAGATACTCTAGCTAAAATACAGGTTTGCATTTGCACTATCTTACATTATCTTGCTGTATTTCAGCTAGAGCGCCACAGGTAGAAAACCTAGGTTTTTTCTGAGAAAAATACAAACACATAATCTTTTCATGACTTCAGTGACGCAACCTCGATGGCAATCATTTCTATTCTCCATGTCAGAGAGAATTGAATAGATGCGTGTAGTGCGTGTTCAATGTTCATCACAACAGAAATTAACACAATAGAAATTAAGGGGGTACTACACCCCTCGATAAATTTGTGTCTATTTTTGCATTTTTCTCAAAAACTAATAACACAGTGGTAACAAAAGTTAGCTTAGTACCCCCTTAAACTTTTTATCATTTCAACCCTCCTCCCCGAATCTGTGATGAAGTGGTGTTTTTTTTTCGATGTACCAAATTGAGGATCAAGTGAACAAAAGATGTGATAGTATAAAAATCAAAAACCATTGATGAAAATAAGGCTACTTGAGTTTAGCACAAAGCGCCTTCAAGGCTCTGAAAACATATGTGTGCTTTACTCATCATACGCGTTGTTAATTTCGCTGCCATATCATGCATCATACGCTTTGTGAGTTGCACCTTGTCTATATCAAGTATGCTCGCGTCAAAGGTTTACACATTTATACAGCAATTTACTAGTACCGTACAATAAATAACAACAACTACAATTTCAAAGCCAGTACACTCATGTACATTGAAGTATCCTACAGCAAAAAAACTTTTTTTTGTTTAAATATTATAAACCACTTTTGTAAAATGGCCAGTGTTAGGCTGTTTATAGGCCTATAAAATAAATACAGATACAAATCTTCATTGCATGCATGATTTAACAACTGACCATTTCATTCAAATTTCATTAAACACACAAATACATGTACACAGGTAGTTACAGGGAACCTATAGGTACCGCAGATCCATGTTTTAAATCTGACTATATGGCTGTCACCGACGGTAGGCCTTTCTGTACACAGAATGGGTGCAACGCAATTTCAATCAAGTTTGCACTAAAAATACAAGGCTCCTCATTTCCTATCATATATACTGAACCGCTTGCCTTGAGTCACTGAAATTTCAGTGTAGTAATTGGATTCCTTGCCCCAATAATAGGCCTAGATACATAACTTTTGTTACCAGTGTGTTATTATTTTTTGAGAAAAATGCAAAAATAGTCACAAATTTACCACAGGGGTGTAGTACCCCCTCTCATGAATGCGCTAATGCGCAAAATAAGAAAACCCGCTTTTAGACAGGATGGGCTTGTGGAAGTTGTGTCTGTCCCCTACATTGTAGCTGCTTATCCCTGATCTTGTCCGAGTCTGAGAGGGAAGTCGTTGTTTTCCAGTGCTTAGGAGGTAAGGTTTTTAAGGGGGTACTACACCCATTGCATTTTGTGTGTGTTTTTTGCATTTTGTGAAGAAATGAGAAAAAAATGGACAAGGTGGTATGCAAAATGAAGGGGCAAATCTTCTCGTTTTTTTTGGTGGCATCAGTATCAATGAAGCTTAATACTTGCTTTTAAAAGTAGAAGCCAAAAGGTGGTACATCAATTATGTTTTTAATTCACTTCATTTTGGAAAGCTTACATGTACTATCAACAGATGTTGTTAAAATTGTGGATACGTGTTGCTAACGCATTAGAGAAATAATGTTGATATGTAAAATGGGAATAAGTGGTTCCTGATGGCTTCATGAACTTCAGTGATTTTCAGTGCTCCACACAAAAACGAACTGGTTAAAATGCTTCTATTTTCAATGTTGAGCTATATTTTGTATTTTTAACTAGCGACATTATTTCACTGAAACTTAATTAAAGGAGTATTTCGTGATCCTAGCATCCTCTTTTTATGACATTTTTCAGTACATATCCACGAATAAAGCATATTCCCAAAATTTCAGTTGATTCCGATATTGCGTTTTATGAGTTATGCATGATTATGTGTATTACACTGCTCCATAGACAATACGTTGTAATTTCGTTCTGGTGCACCAGAACGAAATTCAAATTCCACGATATCTTTGCTAAAACGAATTAATCTGCAAGAAATATTTTGTACATAAAACATTATGTAGCCAGAGGTTTCCAGTGATATAAAAATCTCAACTTGTTTTGAGAAAAGTGGGGGGATGAGGCTGTGGATCACGAAATGCCCCTTTAAGCCATAGGTAAGGCCAATGAAAGTCAATGCCTTGTTTCCCGTTACACAATTTTTCATGACTGTGTAGGTGACCATTTCATTTTTCATTATTCATTATTTCATAAACCAATAACTACCCATGTATACATGTGATAAATCACAGTTTGTAGTTTACAGATGTAGTTTACAACCACATGAAGGTGATTGTACAACTATTATCAAAAGTTTAACAATATTTTTACGGGACGAGATCAGAGCAGATCAAAATTGCGCGGGACAGAGAAGTGAGTAGGTATTCATTATTAATTCATTATTAACCATTTACCATGCTCCTACTGCAAAGAAAATCCCTGAAAATCAACAGAAATATATTTATGATATATTAAAAACCACAATTATTTATTGGTGTGTTAAAGTTTGTTAGAAATCAACATTTTATTCAAAATAATGAAATATTTGGCCAGCAATTAGTTTTGAGCGGAGTAGGGTAACGGGAAACAAGGAATCAACTTTCATTAGCCTAACAGGTTACCACAACCATTACCATACTACAGCAATGTTGAAAAAAATTGCATTTCTCGTCACCTATAGTATACCACCATATTATGTAAATTTTCGTAAGCTTCACTTATGTGGTTTTGGTAACTATTTTACCTTTGGTTTTCCTAGGAACTCCAAAATTGATACAGTGATACCATATTTTAAGCGTAGTCATATTATTTGTATCTTACCTATGATTGTCGCTGCCCAAGGCAAAAAATAGAACATTTTCCGCAGAACTCTGCATGGTATA
Source organism: Amphiura filiformis (assembly GCF_039555335.1). Taxonomy (NCBI): domain Eukaryota; kingdom Metazoa; phylum Echinodermata; class Ophiuroidea; order Amphilepidida; family Amphiuridae; genus Amphiura; species Amphiura filiformis. The sequence goes on along the minus strand of NC_092636.1, from coordinate 34,951,977 downwards.
TGACAAAAGGCCATTTTGACTACTTGCTCTCCGAAGCCCACAATCCCTTGCATTATGAGTTGCCGAGTTATATATATATATTTTTACGCTCAAAATCTGGCGTATGGGGCAATACGAATCCATGACCATGGAGTACAACTACAAATGTACCTAGCCTAGGGGAAAAACAAATTTTGGGCAAGCCACCAAGCCAAGACGGGAGGGGCAAGGAATTTTGGCTTTCTTTACAAGGGCTTTAATTTGTTATATAAAATGATGCAGTTTGATGGCAAATTTGAATTCACCTGGCATACCTAGAACTAGTACATGGTACATGTAGTACTGTAGAGGCTGAGCATGTGAGCAAGAAAGCTTAAACTTCTATAGACGGAAACTTACAATTACATTAAAATGATTGAAAGTTCATGAACTTCATCTGACTGCAATACTTGTCATTTTAGTATTTACCTAGAACAATATCTTCAGCCGTTGACATATGTTGTAAAGTAGCCATACCTCTGCGCTGATCGCCAAAAATACTTCAATTTACGGCATAAAAATCATGGAAATAAATGAAATCAGATTTCCGTGCTATCCATCTATATCTGGTTCCATACAGCAATACAGTACTATCCATCCACGATCCACATCACGGGGGTGACACTAAATTCACGGTTATTCTATTACGCACGCAAACCTATGACAAATCCCGCTGGTTTGCTTGGTAGAAAATGAGTCCAGTTATCGATCGGTTATGGATATTAGCATGTTCGACCCCTTGATTATGTTAATTACGGTTGACAAATAAAGCCGCCATTCAGTTTGCGAACTTTGTCTGTTCAATGCGAGTACAGGCGGCATAGGACACGCAACACGGACGTACGAGGCTGGCGAAGATACAGGGCTGACAGCCCCATTCACAATACACGGTTAGCGATTATAAATGGACAATTAACATATTTGCAGTGGGGTACTTTGCAGAACCCCAGCGGTTTTAGAGTAAGGTAATTTTGCTTTGACACCACATAACAAATTTAGAATTGTTTGTGAAGATTTCATGATTATGTGTTAATCCAATGGCGACGTATAAAATAGCGATATCGCATCCACCATCATCTGGCGAGTACCAAGCTTGAAAGTGCGCCCCCTCTGAGAGCTGAGACCACTGACCTCCACTGACCTCGTTTGTTTTTGTTTCCTCGTGTGATGATAAATATCATTCAATCTATAGTTATCGGATGTACACGTTGTATTACCGCCCTATCAGTTTGTTTTTAAAAACAAGTAAATAATCATTACTCGCCGTTCTATTTGATCTTGTGCATTTCCCAAATCACGTAATAAATTGAAACGCCCTCAATTGAGCTGAGGCCACTGATTATGTAATCACCCGAGTGTTTTGAATTTTGATTTATACACTACAGCGTCTGAGCCGGTTAGTAGGCCTAATATTAATGAAGTGACACACTGATGCACGGCGTTTATAGCACTTGTACATGTCACTTGCTGAATACGTATAGGCCTACTCATAGTATTTAAAATCTATGGCCTACTAGAAGAGTTTAGGTCTATCAAAAGAATGATTGAATGATTTTGGAGATTATCCCCGGAGATTATCAAGGGCTGTGTAATAATTCTGAGCCGGGGGGGGGGGTTTGCACATAGGCCCTATTCATAGGCCTACGCCTATTATTAAATAAAATGCTCTAAAAAGGCTTAGGATAACAGTACGTTACCGGGGTAAAATTTCCGAATGGCCCGCCAAATATCGTTCCCCCCTCTCAGCCTGCCAAAAATCGCTTGCACCCCGGTCATCCAAAAATTCTTAGCCCCCCCCTCTTGCACATGCCAATGATTTGCGGGTATCATGCGGTATGGCTTATTATGTTGCGAGCGCGGCGAGCAGGAAAATTTGCATATTAAAGCGTTTCCGTACTGTTTTCGAAGCCTTTTTAGAGCGTTTTATTTAAAACGCACCCCATGGATGTGTGCCAAAAATCGCTTTCCCCCCCCTCGGCAGGCCAAAAATTGCTTGTCCCCCCTTGCGGCTCGCCAAAACATTCTTGCCCCCCCCCCAATTTTACCCTCCCCCAGGGATCATAACTATTGCACAGCCCCTAATGATTTCAAAAGAGAAATAGGCCTACAGCAATTTTATGAAAACAAAACAAATATACAGATAGATAGCCGTAAACGAAATGGGACATCTATTGCATTGATTTTTCTTGCCCAACTTTTATTTATTCATCTAATAATTAATTAGTTAATTAATGAATGAATGTATGAATTAATTACTTAATAAATTAATAAATTAATTAATAAATAAATAAATAAATAAATAAATAAATAAATTAATTAATTAATTAATTAATTAATTAATTAATTAATTAATTAATTAATTAATTAATTAATTAATTAAATTAATTAATTAATTAATTAATTAATTAATTAATTATTTATTTATTTATTCATTCATTTATTAAACATTTCACGTACTCACTTGCAACGGCTCAACGAATTAATTGATACATCAATTCTTCAAGTTATCAATCAATCAAACAATAACAATATTAATAATTATATAATAGTCAATTTCGATCAATAGACTTATCAAACCATCAAACAATGAAACAATGAACTGATCGACCAATCAAGTTGTCGATCAATTTTAATTTTATGACTTGTGATGACGTGAGACTAAATGACTGACAGATTGACTGATTGATATGTTGATGTATGGGTTGATTGATTGATGAATTGATTGATTGATTGATTGATTGATTGATTGATTGATTGTTGGAATAAAGTGTGAAGGTATAACAGGTAAATGAATGAATGCAAGAGTAATTGAGAGGAGGGGGTTGATTGGTTGATTGATTTACTGACCATATATTATTTCACACAATATTATTTTGTAAGATGGATGATTACTGAATCTGTCATTATGGTAAAATAGACAGTGGTGACGGTAGATTTCTTGGCATTGGTGGATGAATTAATTTTTCTGAAATAAATGCGAGCAATAAATTGCCATTTTGAAATTAAAGTGAGACAGGTGTCAAGAGAAATAAAAAAAATCATCATTATATCAATGTGTTTTTCATTATTAGACACATCAACATAATGCACTTTTCATAATACATTAAACAAACTTTCAAAAGTTATGCAAATCGGATAAAAAAAATTAAAAACAACGTTTTTTTTATTTTTTTAACGCGTTTTTACACATTTCATTTTTTCACCATATTTCGACCTGAAATAAAATGTAGCTCCAAAAGTATACCCACCATAAAAGGCCTTAAACTTTGCATATATTGTCTTTAGACTATTTTCTACTGCATGCACCTACAATCAAATTAATCTTTCTGGGACAATTATAAAAATATTTGGTCAAATTTACAAAATTTTAATAATTTAAATAATATTGTTCATGATATAATTAATTGGGTTGTTTTGTCATCAGAATGAGATTAATTTAAGTGAGTGAGTGATGAAGTGAGTATAAATGTTAGTGATTAAATAATAAATAAATAAATAAATAAATAAATTAATTAATTAAGTAAGTAAGTAAGTAATTAATAATAAATAAATAATGAATTATAGTACACACAAGTTATTGTAATATATTTTTTTCCAATAGAGGCATAACATTCTGTTTCAAAATATTTATTTAAATTTATTTGATTATTTTCTAACTTAAATATTTTCTTAAAAACTGTTTAATATGTACAACAACATCCAAAATTTAGGGTTAAAAAGACAAAACAACCTTTTTTAACCCTAAAAAACCAAAATTTTTAACCCTAAATTTTGGATGTTGTTGTACATATTAAACAGTTTTTAACATTTATTTTCCTTGGTTATGTACACTACTTGAATCTTTTTAAGATCCATTCAAAGTTTCCCTGCTGGTCAGTTGGTACTGTTTTAGTTTGCTTTTTTGCTTAAATATTTTCTTTAGAGTAAAGACAAATATTTTCCCTTTTCTCTAGTAGAGCTGTCTCCAATTTGAGCCCAAAATAAAACTCTGCTTCTTTTATTATTGATTTAATTTCACGATTTATTCCATTGAGCAATATCAAGGATTAAAATCACACGTCTCACAGAAGATAGTTACTTGGCGTAGTGGTCGTACGCTGTGCCATTCAACCGAGAGGTACCGAGATCGATTCCCGCCTCCGCCTACTATTTTGTTCAAGACTGGAAAGAATGAAGCTTATTTGACTTTACAACACTAAATTATTCATGGCTTACCCTACCTGGTGGTGTAAAGTGCTACTGGTAAACATGAATATGAATTTCTAACACAATGGCTAATTTAAATAAGAATGCGGCCTCATGCTAATTAGGGAGTGCCTCTTCCTATCAATTATTCCATGTCCACATGTATGTTGTTGTGTACGTACAACCTGTTGACCCCGGAATAGTCAATGACCTTAAATAGGGTAAGTTATTTTTTTCATTGAGTGTTGAACCATTATATCTTTGCTAAAAATGTAAGAGAGGCTAAAAAACCTAGGCTACTTCTACAAATGAGTTACTGTAACCGGAACAAGAAATAGCGCCGCCAAAACATCGAGGTCATACACGAGTAGACTGAAAGCAGTCTTTCATCAGATATGATCAGCTGTAGTTATATCACATCAGTCTATGCACTCCAAATTTTAGCAAATACACTTTCTATTCTATTTTATAACCAATCTATATTAAAAAAAATTAACATAACAATTAGATTTGTTATTCTTAACAAATGAAACATTCCCACATATATCATGTTCCTTTATTGTATTCTAAATTGCTGTGACGAGCATTTTTGATGAGGTTTCAAGTCAACTTTCAAGTATACGCATTTGTTTTGCCTATTCCTTTTACAAATTAAGTGTAACCTACTGCCTAGTGCGTATTATTTTCGCAATGTCCTATGAGTATGCACATGCTTGATATGTTGCACACGTTCACACTTGGATCATCAAATTAACAGGACACTGCACTGCAAAATATTATAAAAAATACAAAAACAATACACCAGGAGTATCACTGGCATAGCATCATAGGGGGGGTAATAGATTGCAAAATTTAGAAAATCCCATAGGAAAATTGCCAAAAACCGGCCTGTGCCCCCCAATCAGACCTGGTGCCCCCCAATCATGGTCAGTGCCCCCCAATATGATGACCCACGCTATGCCACTAGCACTGAGGATTATTATCCCAATTTAATAATGGCCCAAGGACGGATTTAGGACTGGGAGGTTGGCGGGGAGGTTGGTGGGGCTGGGTGCCTGGCATGCCCCTCTAAAAAATTATTGCAAAATGTTAAATTTGAGGCTCCTCCGACTCAGAAGCTCCTACCCTTGCAGTGGCGTAGGGCACGGAGTGGGGGCATAATGCCCCCAATCGATTGCAAAATTTTAAAAACCCCATAGCAAAATTGCCAAAAAAAAATGGCTTGTGCCCCCCCCCAATCAGACCTCCTTCCCCAATCATGGTTGGTGCCCCCCCAATATGATTACCCATGCTACGCTACTGACCCCTCGGACTCCAATAGAGTCGAGTATAACATTTTGGTGATCCAGATTTTTTTTCCATTAGTGGACCATCCCTTTAAGGGCCTACCATTAAGCCTATAAAAATTAGATAATAGGCAAACAAAAAAGTTTGCTCAGGAATGTCACTTGGATAGTTTTTAAAAATTCACTCGGATAGTTTTTAAAAATTCACATTTCAGCCAATTTCTTTTTTTTCCGTTCTTTTTTTGTTTTTGTTTTAGAGGTTCTTTGTCTTATTTCCCTAAAAATGTGGCCCAAATTTTTGCAACTTAAAAAACAAGAAGAAACAAGCCCATGCATACCACTTTAGGTGATGGGGAAAAACATGTTTTATGAGCCCAACTGACCCAAATTTGTATTTTTGAAAGCATGTAAAATCAGTTGTTGTTTAGCCGAAAAAATCAACCTGACCGAAAAAATTAATCAAAATTACGAGCATTTTCTAAAGTATGTTTGCATAAAATATCATCATAAAATTTTAAAAACCTCGATTCACCGATCCTACTTGAAAAACAGGGTTGGCTCCTTATTTTTTTTTTTTTTTTTAAATGTTCTTCTAAACTGTTTTTTAACTTTTTATAAATAAATTTGATATTAACAAAATAATAATTTTTTGTCCACAAATGGTTTCAACCATTTTTTTTTTTAAACAGCACTTTTTCCAAATCATTAGCCCAAGTCTACCCAATCAAGTGTGTTTTGTGTTCTCACAAGCGCTACTCAAATATGATCGAAAAGTGGCATCCCACGAATGTATACTCCCTGTCCACTACATTGCGAGTACGAAGGCGGAAGTGTTTGCCACCGTCGAGCAAGAAAAGCAACTTTTGACAAGAATTTACATCTATAGATAAATAGTCGGATAAATAGTACTGATTCAAGATTAAATCCAGATATTTAGCAATATAAAAGGTAAGTGAAGTATACAAATATTGTAGATCTGAATTCTGGTGTTTCAAATTTACATAGGCATAAGGTGAAAAAGTTGGCGTTACTGACACAAGTTCTGCTAGTTGTGACAGGTCCTGCATTGCAAAGTATGCAGTGCACAAAACCAGCAAGTAAGCTTACCAATTTTAACAGGTGGGTGGTGGACACTGGGGTAGCACTAATTTGCCCCAAATTTTTGTGGTACAAAGATATACCATGTAATTCACTGTAAAGATATTAAAACATTAACATTTTATTTTGCTATTTTCTGTTGATTATTTTGAGACTGATTGATCTGTATGTACATGTATGTACATAAATAATAAATTGAGAGTGTACCGTATATATTTTTGCAATGCAAACTTAAAAAACTGGGCAAAACAGATGTGTCATTCATCGGTATGACATTTTCGTTTACTGATGCTGCCTTATATGAAAGTTTGCATGGAAGAACCATCTCAGTTTGGTGCGCCAATTTGTCCGGTCAGTGGTCTCCAACCCAGTATGTTTTAAAATTATTGTGACGTACGTAGTGCTGACGCAAAATATAGACTAGGTAAACTTCCAAAACATTTGTGGCTTGATTTTTCTGTGGATTTTCACACTATAGAAAAATTATTCAATTTGTGTACATCGTGTAACATTCAACTATGCTTGTTACTCCGTGACTAAAAATCATTCATGCTATAAATACCGGGGCTAATACACGAGCGTACAAAACTACTCTACAATGTACGTGCCCATATAGTAATCACTGCCACGCAAAGAGTATGTTTCATGATGTAATAATAATAATTTTTCTATTAATTACCGTAATAATTCTATAGATTGTGTGCTAATGAAATTTTTTTCTGGATTAATTACAATTTCAAGCATAGGAGTTTATAAAGAAGTAAAACAACTAACAATCTGTGTACGGTAATTAATATTATGACAAACATCTTTAATTATAAAAGCTACAGGATGCAGGAGACTTGTATTTTTAGTGCAAACTCAATTGAAATTGTATTGCACCCATCTATACCGGCGGTGATAGCTATAGTCAGATTTAAAATATGGAACTGTGGTATAGGTTCCCTGTAACTACCTGTGTATTTGTGTGTTTAAAATGAAATTTGAATGAAATGGTCAGTTGTAAATCATAACATAACATAACATAATGTAACATAATATTATTAGGCATTTAAGAGCGGAGCACTTTACAAAAGAATATACAGGTACATGAACCATAAACTAATACAGCAATACAAAGCATAATGTCATGACAAATGGATAAGATTAAAAACAGGGAAAATATGACACAACATCCAATGGGGGAAAAACACAAGACATAAACAAAGTTAAAAACCCGACATTTCGAAAAGACAAAACTTTTCTTTCTCAAGGGATAAAATTAGAGACCTGCTCTCAAGGGATAAAATAAGAGACCTGCTCTCAATATGCATTGAATTTGAATGCATTTTGATATCATTAAGGGATGGCGTATGAACGTTTGGACAGTATTTATTGTGGGACACTAGAGCACATCAGACATAACAAATGGCATTCTGAATACGAAGAATGTCCTTCTGATATCAAATAATTTAGATTTTTTTTTTAATTCACAATGTAATGGGATACACATTTTATGGCAAATGATTAAAAATTGATATTTTTGATATTTAACAGTACTCGAAGTAAACTTTATAAATCTTATGAAATGTCACACAAAGAATTGTTTTTAAACTTATGTTGATTGTATATAAATGTATTAATGAGATTGCTCCGTCATATTTATCTGTTCAAACTCCTTTCACAATATATGTTCCCACCCGTACGCTTCGATCTGGAAACATGCAACTTCTTCAAGAAAGAAAATCCAACCGCACATGGGGTGACAGATCATTTGCAATCGCAGCTCCACGTCTATGGAATGAACTGCCTATTTATATTAGAACTGCTAAAAATGTAACTGTGTAAAAAAACTTGTTAAAAACTCATCTTATGTCAGAGACATTCTGTAATTCTTAAGTTATGTTTCTTAATTTACTTCCAGTTTTCTTTGTCTGTTGTTAGTTTTTGTTTTTGTTTTAGTGCCTTGAGCGGTCTTAATTGAGTGGATATGTGCCTTGTCGCTATTATTATTATTATTATTACTTAAAGTGTATGTACAATGTAGGTGGGATGAAAAGCCGACGATCAATTGAAAATTTTGACCTTTAGTATTGAAGATATGGATTTTTTTCCCCAAAAAAAAAAAAAAAAAATTTGGGAAAAAATCCATATCTTCAATATGAAAGGTCAAAATTTTCAATTGATCGTCGGCTTTTCATCCCACCTACATACACATATCATTAGATTTTTAAAATTTACTTTGAGGACTGTTATATATATATCAAAAATGTGAAAAATTTATCAAATCTTAATATTTGTCATAAAATTTGTATTATATATCGTGAATTCCAAAACATGAAAATTATTTGATATCAGAAAGACATTCTTCGTATTCAAAATGCAATTCGATATGTCTGATGTGCTCTCATGTCCCACAAAAAATACTGTCAAAACCCTCATTCCAGATCCAAAATAGAGTATGACATGAATACAAATTATCAATTTTCATATTAAAAACACAAAACATCGTGCAATTAAAAAAAAAAAAAACATTTTTTAGGTCAACCATGAATGATCCTAGCATTTAGGTCTACAATGTAGGTCCAGGAACACTACAAAACCAAAAAAAAACTAAAAAAAACCCTTTAAAATGTAGACATGGTGCAACTCACGAAACGTATGATGCATATGGCAGCGAAATTAACAATGCATACGATGCATAAAGCACACATTATATAATACTAGCGGGATACCCATGCTTTGCGCAGGTCCCCGCTAGATGAGTAAATGGGAGCGTTCCCTATACCAGGAAGAATTACTGAACAGGTAGAATCATTGAAAAGGTACATTTTATTTATCTAAATCTGTCTCTTCTTACATTTTCTTTTTTAGTTTCTTCAGCTTAGCTTGTGATTTTCCGTTTCCATGTTATTTATTTATTTAACCCGTTCCCATTATTTTCTAAATCTGTTCTTTCTTACATTTCCCTTTTAGCATCTTTTTTTATTTGCTGCTTGTGATTTCCCGTTTCCATGTTTTTTATTTAATTCTGTTCTCATTATTTTAGCTTCTTTTTTTCTTACATTTCCTGATTAGTTTCTTTCCCGTTTCACTTGGTTACTTTAACCCGTTGGCCTATTAATTTCCTTTTTCTTTATGGTACCGCTTCATATTGTTTATACAACACACATCTTTTCCCTGTATATATTACGTCCTCTCATAGCGTGTCTGCGGACATGTTCACCCGTTATCATAATCCCCGTGACCCGTCCATGTACCTTTGTCCTTTATTTTTCCTTCTTTCCGTATTATCATGTCCACTGGTCTCTGGCTCGCAAGTCGCATGACTTTTGAATTTAAATTTGTATCAATTCCCATTTGTAACGTTCATAATTTGACTCAGTAATTATGTTATCAACTCTATTTCCAATAGAGTTGATTCTTATTTCCACAAAATGTTGGTTTTCGCTATCACATAATTTCCTCTTTTGATTTTGAGCCAAATGCTTGAATTATGCTCAAATTTTTGTGTTGGTCAAAAAAGTGCAATACAAACTTTATTTAAGTCTAATAATATGACTGGGACAGGAGGGAATGAGGAATTCACAATTTTTTCTGATATCACAGAGTTCCCCTTGGCCCTTGTGTTTGTTATTTTCTCATTTTTACCACAAAACAATATATGCTGTTCCCCACTTTTCCCATCAAAAAGTTTAGTCTTCTCCCAAATTTCCCCCATTTCCTCCCTCAACATAAATATTGATTGGTTGTAAGCTAGGGAAAGATCCATGGCATTGTATTACCTAAAAGTAGTATTATCTAGTTAGTACAGTATTTAGTTAGCTTGACACATGAGAAGGGTGGTACTAGATGGTTGAGATTACAAAATATTTTCATTTAAATGCTGACTGCTGATGTGTGTAAACAATCTGGAACTTTATATTTTTGAGCTGGATCACAAAATGTAGTTGGATTCATTTTTAGGGTAAATATGAATATGACAAAATATGATTTGCATAAAATTGTATATATTCTAAGTGTTACATGATCAGGAAGTGTTATTTTCTGATTTCCATGTATTTAGGATTCGATGACTAATGTACCAAGCATTCACTTTCTGTCAAAGGTCAGTGTAGATTTTTGAAGATAAAAGTTCAACCCCAGGAGCTCAACAGCTTACTCAGTTCTTGGCAAGGGAAAGAATGAAAACAAGAAATGAACAAACAAGAAGCTTATGTGTAATGTGCCCCCCCCACTCGAGCTCAGTCAAAATAAACTTTTAAGATGCTTAGCTAATTTAAAGTGTTTTAAATATCACATTATTTTAGGAGGTACAAAAATTAAATTGTCAATTTTTGTCTTGCATGTTTAGGCAGGAGACTATGTAATCACTTTTCCGTGTGTGTGTGTGTGTGGGGGGGGGGTGTATGAGACAAATTTGGTTAAAGTTTTGATTAAAGTTTTGGTTCAATTCCAAGGTCACCCAGGTGTCATCTGAGGTCAAATTACAAAAAACTGTCATATGGGCATGAAACCTGGTGGGTACAGTCAACATTTAAAGACACATTTTTGGAAGGTCGGGGTCACCTAGAGGTCATCTAAGGTCAAATTACTAAAAACTGTCATCTGGGCAAACTTGGTGGGTACAGTCAACATTTAGAGTCAAATTTTTGGAAGGTCATTTTGGGGTCATCTGAGGTCTAATTACTAAAAACTGTTATATGGGCATGAAACTTAATGGATACAGTCAACATTTTGGAAGGACATTTGAAGGTCACCCATGGCCACCCAGGGGTCATCTGAGGTCAAATTACTAGAAACTGTTGCATGGGCATGAAACATTTCGAGCCAAATGTTTGGAAGGTAATTTTGAGGTCATCCAGGGGTTAGATGAGGTCAAATTACTAAAAACTATCATATGGTCATGAAACTTTGTGGGTACAGTCAACATTTAGAGCCAAATTTTTGGAAGGTCATTTCGTGGTCACCATGGGTTGTTGCAGGTTCATTTACCAAAAGTAATCGCAAAAGCAGGCGAGACTCATGGTTCGAGAACCGCCTTGTTCTGAGACAAGTCAGTGACTGCAAGTCTGCAACACAAATGAGTGAAGCAGTTTTTGTTGCTTGATAACAAAATTTCAAATATGCTGAAGCCATGTAACAAATGAATGAATAAATGGCAGGAAGGGGAGTCACTTCAATATGAGACTGTTACATAGAGCTGTGATTTTCACAATCAAAGGCATTCAATGAGAAATAATGTATAAAATAGGGTATTTGGAAGTCACTTTTTAAGTTCAAAGAATAAGAAGTCGTGCATTTATATGGTGAACATGAAATAGAGGCACATGACACAGCAAGATTTTGTAAAAAAAATTGTGGAGAGAAAATGAGCTACATGGAGCAGCTGCCTGCCTCCTCCCTTAGCTACATGTATGCCAGTGCCCGGGTACCAGTGGCCCCGGGGCAGGGGAGGTGGTGTTTTGTGGAAACATTAAGTATGGTAATTTGCATCTGCTCTGAAGTGGTTTAGAGCATGTGTGGGTGCTTGTTTTCAAATTTGCTCCAAAAATCAGAAAAATATGTCAATTTTTTCGAAATTTTATTGCACAATATTCAAAAATATTTCCAAATTCGCTCATCTTTTCACTACTTATGAGAACAGAAATCTAGACCATTAATTAGTATATGTTTTGTGTGTCTTTTTCATCAAATTCCAGCAGCATTCCCCCACACAATTCAACCCTCACCACACCACCCCCAGTTTAGAGTGTGAAAGTTTCAGCCTGTCAAGCCATGGTCAAGCAGAGTGAGCTGCTTGTCCTGTGTAGTGGTTGTTTGTGCAAATATTTAGGCTAATATTGTAAAGCATTGGCAATCACCGCAATTAGCCATGTAATTGAAAGATCCTGTATTGCTTGCAAATAAAATACTTCAGCAGTACATAGACCTGGTCCATGGATCCCGGTACATAAGCAATATGTTGAGGGTAAAGGTCCCCTGTAAACTTACACAAAATTACAAATAGAAGGATTTAAGGGCTCGGAACGTTTTCACATATTTTTTGTGGACTTGAGAGCACATCAGGTCCCACATCTCCTCTGCCATTCATACAATTGCAACCTTTTCTTTTATTTGATTGCAATAAGTTCAAATAATATCAATCTTAAGAAAAATGATAGCAACGTTTGCACAGTTTTTTTGTTGGACCTGAGAGCACATCAGGTATATCGAATTGAATTCTGAATACAAGGAATGTCCTTCCGATATCAAATGATTTTGATTTTTTGAAATTCACAACATTTTATGGCAAATTATTAAAAATTGATATTTTTGAAATTTAACAGTCCTCGAAATAAATTGTATAAATCTAATGTGTATGCTGGGATGAAACGCCATCCATCATATTTTTTTAATGAAAATTTTGACCTTTTGTATTGAAGATATAGATTTCCCCAAAAAACTTTGACATCAGTTGATTGAATTTGTCTTGATTAATTTGTTGACCTTGTGAGTTCTTGAAATTTAAGGATATCATCAGGAAAGTTTCAATTTCTTGTTATTTCCCATAAAAATTCAAGATTGGAACTTCTAATGATGGTCAATTACAACTTGCTGCAAACTTGTTGCTTTAAAAGTTTAATTGAGCTATTGTGTGTTTTACCCTTTGCCATGCAGGTTTCAAAAGTTTCTGTTGATTTTAGTTTCTCTCCAAATTGTTTGATATTTTATTCCATGGACTGAGGTAATACATGTAGTTGCTGAAATTTTGCTGCAACTTCAATTCACATGTACACTGTAGACATAAATTACCGTATTTCGTCAAATAGTCGCCCCCCCTCAAATAAACGCCCCCACCACTTTTTTCAACCAAGATGTTTAAAAAATTCCAATATTTCCATGCTATCTTGTGTTAGTAAGCTTACCAAGTTGCTCACATGGTCGGTAATAGCAGCAATAAATGGCGAAAATCTGCATCAGAAACCCGGAAGTGAACCAAAAATCAGTGTCAAAAGTTCATAGTTCGTCATTTTAGCGTGACTTTTAAGCTTACCTAATGATTTTAACGGGAATTGTCATGCTAAAAATGACCTCTAATAAATGCCCCCCCTTGGGAAAATGTAACGCCCCGGGGGCGTTTATTTGACAAAATACGGTAGTGTATCTTCTACTTCTACATAATTACAATGCCAGAATCCATTCATTGATGACAGGATCCTCTGGAACTTAGACAAAGTGATTGTACAGATATCAGAACCAGGGATGGTTGATCCCCCTACTCTTTTTGAATAGCATTGACACTTTATAACATGCATGCACAGGGTTGATTTTCTGTACCCAGGACATGACTTTACATGACTTTTCGAACCACAAGACGGTGCACAAGCACTACCAATACCTGCGTGTGCTAAACAGTGTTTTGGGTGAGAAGAAATTCTACAATTATTATATTCTGCACTGCTTCACAACCAGAGTAATTAGCTCTGATAAACTAAGCTCACAGTAACATTTTCGGATGGCAAATGAATTCTTCCTTGCACCTTTACAGTATTTCAACCCTTGAAATGAATTAGTCCGGAAAGTTGCATTTTAGCAGGGAATTTATAAGATTGGGAAGGGTCAGTCAAGGATAAATGTAATAAAACTATGGAGGCCGCCATTACCCTGCCATCGCGTAGGTCTGGAACACTACCGCAATTTCTACCCGGTGTATCGCGCCCGTGTTCCGCGTTCAAGCAAGAAAATTTCTCGTAAAACTCGTCTTGCTGCATCCACGCAAGCCCGGCTGTAAAGTATTTTTTACAAATATTGAGCAGCTATTTTAATGGTATTTTTAGCCCATAATTTATTAAATACATCAAATCGACCAACAATCTCGCGATCTCAGCCAAGAATACAACAAAATACTCTTTTAATCATGAGAATTACCCTAAATTTACACGCCTTACACGTAAGACTTAGCAACAGTCTATTCAGATATCGTTGTCAAGCTCGAGGTGATTGACCCCCGATGATTGACAGTCGGGAACGCGTACTGTTACGCTGGGCGCATTAGGGGGTGCTGGCGGTCGCGCTGTTAGCGCACGTTAGCACCCTACGGCGGCCTCCATACGCGTGTCAAATTTTGTGGTTCGCGGCAACTTCTGTACAGCATACCATAGCGTGCAAATTTGGCCAAATTTGGAGAATCTGCGAATCACTGTCAAGCCCCTGATTTTAGTGACTAGAGAGGCACCTACATGTCTAAATTTAGTTCTTTGTCCCCAGGGACATGATACTCTGTGTGATCCCTTGGCAGTTAAGCAAGGAACTTGAATTCAGAATCCATGTTAGCATGGTTAGCAGATTGGGCTATGTAAGAAGGAATTACTTGGACATATTTCATGAGCTTGCATGAGCTATTATCATCAATTATTGGTTATTGATCAATTTATGGAGCACTGCCTCAGTGTAGCCCTACTACAGGGCCTTTGGTTTATTATACTCCGAAACACCATCATGAGAAATGTAAAAAACAGTGACAGCTCACAACCCAGTGACCGCTCACCCTTTTTTCTCGGGGTGAGCGGTCACTGGGTTTTAGCAGTTCTCATGATTTTGCATTGTGTCTTGGAGTTTGTTATTTATAGTTTGTTAAAAACAACAAAAAAGGCCTTGTGGTTGGAATATCTTGTGAAGCTTTAAAGTGTATAAATTGCACATCTTCCACCATTTTTTCTGCAAATGTAGAGCCTTCAGCAGCTCTGAAAAAAAAGGATTTATCTAGTATAAAAGTTAGGTAGAGTCCAGATACGGGTCAATAATATGCTGTTCTATCCTCATGTTAATTGGAGTATGGCACACATCTTTTATTAATTTTATTTTCCTCTTATTGCCCCATTCAAATAGAGCTTTAAAATCAAGTTTTCAATAGATAAAGTCTCATGCAGCAAACACAAATATTTCCTTCCCTGACCGTCCAGTCGGTGGTTTCCTTCCTTGTTTGATTACAACAAGACCTACATACAGTTCACAAATGATGCAAAATGTAATACATACAATGGCTGCCTTGAACATATTTTTGTTAACTTTAAACCTTAAAGTGTTTTTTGGCTACTGGAAAGGAAAGAAGGATTGAAAAAGGAGAGAAGATGAACAAAAAAGTTACTTGGCAGCCCCGGGATTCAAAGCTTAGACCCCTTGGGTGCCAAGCACAAGATCACCGACTGGTCGCCAAGGTTCTTTCGCTGGCCCGGCCAAAGAAAGCGTGTGTATATGTCTGACTTGGGGTGATTGTGCCATGGCACCATGTGGGATGCAAGCATGCGCAATGGTTTTGCTTTGTAAGATTTTGTGAGATTATTTTAGGATTAAGTATTCATAAGGGCTCATATTGAAATACCCTACCACGTTTTCACACAGAAAGAAGGCAGGATTCCCCTCGCTAAGCGTGCGCCTCAGGAAAGCTTGGTCATAAAATGGATGGATTATATGCATCAGTGATACACCCTGCCCAGGATTTTAACAAAAGAAGGCTAGCACAGGAAAGCTGCAGGATGGCGCACACCTTCCTGTGTAAGGGAATTTCAATATGAGCCCTAAGTTGAAACTATAATTTGTATACCCTCATGGAGAGGAGTGAAATGTAAAATAACATGTGTACTGACATAAAATAAATCACATAAGGCAGCACATAGTGTATATTGCATTTTGAACCTGAACTCATCAATTATCTATCTGAATATACCTAGCAGCTATTACATTCAATTCCTATTTGGTAGTCTGACTTTATTTTTATAAAGAATTCAATGAGTTCAACACAAGTTCTGAGGGTAGTCTTGCTATAAATGTGCAATTGTGTTATTTTTGGTGCAAATCATGGTGTTTGCTCAAAATGCATTTTTGATTGGGGCATTTGCAGTTTCTGAACCTCTTCAATCACTGGGGCATTCGTGTTTGATTTACAGCAATTGGATGAAATGTTACAAAAAATTAAAATTTTGTAAAAGGAAAGGCAAAGTTTCAATTGTTTTACCTTTATTTCAATTACGCCTGTTGTAATTGTATCAGATCACATCACACAGAGTGCGCTTGCACAAGAGCTCATACATGTAAAGTCAACTGCCACAGGACAGGAGCATTTAGAATAATACAATGTTACGATTTTGGTGTGAGGGCAAAGCCAAGTTTTCATCCCCATTTGTCTTTTTTTTTCCCCATTTTTAGTCATTTTTGAAGGACACTTTACTCTTTACCATCCCCATTTTATCCCTAAAATTTTTGTGGGGGACACTCTGCACTCTGTCCCCCCTGCACTCTGCCCCCTGCCCCTGCCCTCTTGTTACACCACTGGTTACAAACATCAAAGCATGTCCAGGTATAGCAGATTGTACTCCAGCGTTTTGGTGGATAATTCCAGTCTAGCTTCCAATCGATATCGGTGACCTGATGAGGACATCTTGAATACATTGTACGCCCGATAGTGGAAGAACTTCTTGAGTTAAAGTTCCCTTTGATCACACAATGCCAGAACAGTGAGCCTCTCAGCCCAGTAGAGGTGAAACATACCGTAAAACCTCGTCTACAAGCATATAGAGTGCTTCTGATGAAAGCTGAATTAATCCAGGCGCCATTTTGAAATTTGAGCAAATAAATTACAGATCCATGCATATATTCAAACAAGTATTATTGTAAGACCAATCTATTGTCTTGGCATATTTACGCATGTATCATATTAATTATTCAGCTTTCATCAAAAACACTATATATGCTTGTAGACGAGGTTTTACGGTATATAGGATAGATAGGCTGTAGATTTAAAATAAGATGGAAGATATTGGAATGAAAGAGGTCAATGTGCTATGAATCCTGCTGACCTTCACATGGAAGTCTGTCTCTTTTAAAGTTTTTTGTAGCTTCAAATTTCTATTTTTGGTTGTTTGGAGAATCATGTCGGATCCTTTTGAGGAAATTCACAAATAATGTTTATTATCAGCACCGTTTTTTAGTTATTTTTAGTTAATTCATACTATGGGCAGGTAATAGAAAGTTCTTGAGGCCATCCTCATTGAAGCAAACCAACTCAGAATCAGATCTAAGGAAAAAAATCCTGCCATCAAAGTATTTTAGGCGGCCTTCTAGATAGATTCAGAATTTCAAGTAAGTGTGTGTGTGGGGGTGTCTGTGTTGGGGGGATGAAGTGATACTCATGCCTTTTTTTTTTTAGGGGAGGGATTTTGCAGGTTCCAGTTCTCTAGTCTAACTCAAAAATATTGCAAGAAAAGGGATGAAATTTTCAGGAGACAGTTGTTTTTTATTTAAATTTTTTAAACTCTTTATCACCTAAGGATGGACCTTCTGTCATTTTCAGCAACTGCTGACAGCTTAAATCCACTACTGTGTTATATCTAGCTCAAAGAACTTTTTTTTCTAATTACAGTACCAATTTGCAGGAAAAGGGTGTTTTCTAAGCCCATGTTAAAAAGGAACAGAAATATTGTGGTTTAAAGGGGAATATTGGAATATCATCTTTCCGTGTGTAAGATCTGACATCAGGCCAGACCATGGCCAGAGGGTAACATGAGTAGGTTTCTTTCACCTTGAAGGCAAGGATAGTCTTGCCATGAAATAGTTGGACTTCAACTGGTATCTACTGGTCAGTTTATACTCCTATTTCCACATCTGTTAAGTTTTATGTGGGCCTTATATGTGACCCCACGGCACAACTGAGCCCGGATGTCGCCAGTGCCACTATTGAGAAATGCTCCATCGAACTTAACAATAAACAATAGGAAACAAAGGATTTATTGACTGTTTTATTGATTTTCACTACTTAAATGTCAAGTACTATAGACATGATATACATCATTTTAAAGTTAATTTCAAGCAGAATATTTTGGTTGAATATCTCAAAAATGATGATTGGCGACTTCAGGGCTCAGTTGTGCCGAGGGGTCACATATTATAATTTTTATTTGCTGTTGCCTATGTTTTCGTACACAATCTTCAATATGGCTATTTATTGTGTCCTGTATGGATTTCACTTGTTAAACATTACATTTTTTCAAAGGGCTATCATTTTGGTCTTTAATGAAGTGTTTATAGATCGATAGCCATCCGCACGCCTCCAGCTAGCTATCCAGGAAGGGGTTGAGTCCATAGTTGTTTGTCTTTACAGGTAATTGATAGTGATAGTGACTAACAATAGAGTGACCAAAATAGAAAGTATGACAAGTGACCAGAAATTGACATGTCACTGAGGAGTACAGATGACAACTGCACTATACACATGCTTTGACTTGTCTGCTCAGGTACAGACTGTGTATAATGGTTGGTTATAGGGCCTACTGCATCTGCTAACTTTGTCTCATTTGTCTGGGATTTATAATATGGATTAAGTGCCATGCCTGATATGGGACCTGATACCACAGCCTGACACTATGTTGTTGTAGAGTTAAGGTATGTAAAAAACAAGCTTAAAAAAGAGATGTTCTGCAGTGATTTTGAGTTGAAATGTTTCCCTTTTTTGGGGGAGAAAGGAGATCCAGGGAGTAGGCACTGATGTAGGTCTCAAGGACTCAGACTCAGCTGTGTAGGACTCATTCTTGGACTTAGATTCGGGCAGTGGAGACCTGGTGCGAATCCTGTTTGAGTCCAACAAATTTATATTGAATTTTCATTTCTTTTCAAAGGCGAATTTGATAATATGAGTTATCTATCAAATAACATGTACAGGTACTTCAAGCATTGTCTAAAATTGAATGTGAATGTGTACATGTAATGATGTACGTTTACAATATCTCATTGAGCGTGAGACTCACGCATTCGGGGACTTTATCAGGTGTCAGATCTATTGCCATTTGGTCTAATACCATTTGGTCTAATACCCATTTTATCTACAGACTTGACATTTAGTATGGAATATTTTCTCGCAAAATTCGAGGACTGGGCTGGAATTTCGAACTTTATGCAAAATTGTTCTGTTATTATCAAAATCAAATGTATAGGGGTTTGAGGTGATATTTCCTAAACTTCGTCAGCAATTGGCATTTATCACATTTGAAATACACTTGCAATGTACACATTTTTGAACATGGGAGGAGATTAAAATATGGCTCTTAAAAGTGGTACGTACTCAGAAAGTTTAAATGACCCCCCCGGGGGTCAAATGTTATAAACTTATGGTACAAAAACAACTGCTGCAGTTTCTGGTTGTCCAATAAACTCACGCTGCTTCTTTGTGTACAGTAAGATTGTAAGGGACCATTCAAACTTTCTGCGTGCGTACCACTTTTAAGAGCCATATTTTTAAAGCTCGATCCTCCCACTTTCAAAACTGGTAAATTACAAGTGCATTTCAGTTCTGATGAACACTTATTGGTATTAAGGTTCAGTAAACATCACCTTAAACCTCAATAAATTTGATAATAACAGAATGATGTTGCTCAAATTCAGAAATTTTACCCCCACAAAAATCCAATTCAGTCTCCTTAAAACCGCAATTTTAGGATAATTCACTACATTATGAGAGCCATAATGTAAACTAATGGAATTTGGAAAGCACATTTTCTGTCAAAAAAATATGTTACACCATCTCCCGACACACCCCGATTAATATTTAGCCCGTGCGGTTTATGCAGACCCCTTCCAGACCAGTCTTGGAATTTCGCAAAAAAATATTCCATACTAAATATCAAGTCTGTATATACAAAAGGTCTAGTACCAGAAAGGCTAATTACCACGTCTAATAATCATATAGTCTAATGTCCATTTAGTATAATATTGTTTGGTCCATTAACCAGTATGTCTACTGACCATATAGACTAATAACCATTTGGTCTAATATTGTTGGCCCCCACATATATGTGTTTGTTTCTTTGTTTGGCTGTCCGGGCGGAAGCAAATTCATTAATCCACTGTGCAGCTTAAACGTAATAACCTATCAACTTCAAACTTGGTTTGGTGATTGGTCATGGTAGCTTGATGTGCTGTATAGTTTTCTGTCATGTTATTGGCATATTTATGAATATTAATGAGCTTATTTGCATATTTTGCCTACATTTTGCAGCTACATTTTTATTAATTCACTCTGCAGCTTAAACGCAATAACCGATCAACTTCAAACTTGATTTGGTGATTGGATATGGTGGCCTGGTGTGCTGTATAGTTTGTGTCATGTTATTTGTATATCAATGAATATTAATTAGCTTATTTGCATATTTTGCCTATATTTTCATTCATCCACTCTGCAGCTTAAACGCAATAATCGATAAATTTCAAACTTGGTTGGGTGATTGGATATGGTGGCCTGATAAGCTGTATAGTTTTGTGATATTTATGAATATTGATGAGCTGATTTGCATATTTTGCTTACATTTTCATCAATCCACTCTACAGCTTAAACGCAACAACCGATCATCATCTAACTTGGTCTTGTGATACATGTAGTATATGGTGGCCTGATGTGCTGGATAGTTTTGTGTCATGTTATTTGCATATATTTTATTGATATTAATGAGCTTATTAACATATTGCATATTATTTGTTGTTTACACACCTTTGGGTGGGGACCACCTTAATTATGAACCGCGTAAATTCTAGTATTATTAACAATCTGGCCTAATTACCTTTGATTTAATAACCGTTTGGTCTATTAACCGTATGGTCTAATAACCAGTTATAATCTAATATTATGTCGTGTATTTGCCAATTCATCAAAAAAAATCGTCTACAACTGGTTACGGGCTGTAAATATATGTAAATGAGACGGACACGTGTATAAACATACTACATTCATCAAATATAGTGTACCCAAAAATTAAGAAGAAGACATATGCGGCCTGCATGTATTGAAAGTGACATTTTGCCGGGCTATTTGTTCTTCTTTTCCGGTCTTTACAAGGTATATAAACAATATAACCGGTATAGGCTCATCATGCATCACCGGGGGTGCCACAGGCATGGGACATGGGCCAGTATGAGTTATCTGTCACTCCAAACTTTAAAACGAAATAGGTTTCTATGGGGTTGACCCATAATTTTCATGTCAAAAAGGGAGGGGCCTTTGAGGTCTGTAAAGGGGTGGCCCCGAAATTTTTTCGCGATTTGCATCAGCCCCCCCACAAGCAGGGCCGTTCCTAGGGATTTTGCCGCCCTAGGCAAAGCCTCTCCCTGCCGCCCCACCAGAGCATACAAAAAAAGTGTTAAGGGGTTACCCCTTGAAAACTCATCAGTTTTTTCCAGTGACAGAGCTAGGGTTTTAGGCGCCCAGTGCTAAGGATTCATAATTCTTGACACAATTGCGCGAGGAGTGAGCAAAAATGCGCAGAAATAGGGCTTACCACTAATTAATTTGGGTTATAATGATTCTGTGCGAAATGCGCGCGAAGCGTGCGAAAATTTTGACTTTTATCACTTGGAGGGGCGCAGAATCACTCCTGAATTGATCAATTCGGCGCCCCTTAAGGGAGGCGCTGTCATTTTTTCTTCCCTTTTCTTTCTCCTTACCTGTTTTTTTTTCTTTTTGCGCCTTTTTTGCGCCTCTCGCTTGTCGCCCTAGGCGACCGCCTTACCTGGCCTAATGGTCGGAACGGCCCTGCCCACAAGTGTTTGTGAACGGTCCCTAGACTATTGGGTTTTGGTCTAAATGGTAAATAGGACCAAATGGTTATTGTACCAAATGGTAATGGGACCAAGTGGATGTAGTAAAATCTAACAAATTCTCACGCATCATCAAATTTAATTTAGGGATTCATTCATGAAAACCACGCTTATACCAGAACATTTTGTGATACTATACTATTTCTTCATAATACCATTATTTCTCCAACTGAAATCCCTACGCAGATCAGCCAGTCCTAAACGCTGGGCCATATCGCCGTTGTTTAGTCTCAAACAATCAAGCGCCGTTAGGTAGCGCCATGTATGTAGGCATATATGAATGTAAATTATTGACCAAATACAGCCAAAAATGGGATATTTGGACATTAAAAAGTCACTTCTAGGTAAAACTTGCACTCAGTTGTTATTAATAATCTACATACTGATGTTATATAATATTTTCTTTCTGATTAATACAGATTGTACATAGTATTAGACAATATTAATATGCTCATTTTGATTTTGTTGATTTACTTAACTAATGCAAAATGCAATATTTTAAAGACCCTCATAATAAATTGGAAAAAGATCCCACAATAGAAAAAGCATTTTCCTATAGTCAAAGGATGGGAAATGTTTATCTAAAAAGGTCATATCAAACTCAGCCTGAATAAAGGCAATAATTAAGTTAGAAATTAGGTAAAATTTGCATTTTTTTCTCATTTTCGGCATTTTGAAAATATGGCTATATTGAGTTTATGAAAAATCCACCTTAATGAAATTGCTGGCTTCTGCAAATTTGCAAATAGGAGATTCACCAATATATGTATTTTCAATGCCAATTTGTTTAGGACCTGTTGAATTATGGAGTTTCTTACAATATTTCCTTGAAATGCGATGAAAAACTGCTTTTTAAAACATATTTTAGGTGATTTTGGAGCGATTTTTAGGGGGTGGTCATATTTTTTAACGGAGGGCTCCAGAGAATTTTTTAGTGTCGTGATTGAAAAGTGTTATCAAAACCTATCA
This sequence comes from Amphiura filiformis, assembly GCF_039555335.1. Classification (NCBI taxonomy): domain Eukaryota; kingdom Metazoa; phylum Echinodermata; class Ophiuroidea; order Amphilepidida; family Amphiuridae; genus Amphiura; species Amphiura filiformis. Next base: position 34,928,821 of record NC_092636.1, on the reverse strand, counting down.
ATGTCCCAAAATATTATTGATGGCGGCCGACCTTCATCTTTCACGTCTGCAGGAAATTAGAAAATATGCCACTTAATGTTTTAAACAGATTAATTGAGTAGTGCAAAAACACTGATCAATATTCAATAATCGGACATGTGTATACAGTTTTCATAATACAAACATTTTAAATTTCTTTGTATTGTATTGTTTTTTATCAATAATCAATATAGTTAATGAGCTAATATGACTTGAAAGTGCTCATTAATGTAGTTTTTACCAATATTTTGCTAAAAACAGTTCATAACATTTTCATTTTTAAAACTGAATATTGGCTTCAAACTTGGTCAAAGTGTTCCTGATGATTTCCAGATAATTTATGCATATGCAATTTATGCATGGGAGGAAAAGTCATCCGTAATTTGAATACGAAAGGCCAAAATTTTCAAATGATGAAAGTCTTTTCCTCACAGCTACGTACACTTGAAGTGCATATATCATTAGATTTATAAAGTTTACTTAAGGGATGGGTTTTGAGCGTTTGGACAGTATTTATTGTGGGACATTAGAGCACAGCAGACATATCAAATTGCATTTGGAATACTGAAGAATGTCCTTCTGATATCAAATAATTTTGATTTTTTGAAATTAGCAATGTAATACACATTTTATGGCAAATGATTAGAAATTGATATTTTTGATATTTAACAGTACTCGAAGTAAAATTAGGTCTTTTTGTTTATTTTTTTCATATCTTCAATATGAAAGGTTAAAATTTTCAATTGATCGTTGGCTTTTCCTCCCAGCTACATACACTTTAAGAATATATCATTAGATTTAAAAAATTTACTTTGAGGACTGAATGGGAAAATATCAAATTTTAATAATTTGTCATAAAATTTGTATTATATCGTGAATTTCAAAAATGAAAATTATTTGATATCTGAAAGACATTCTTCATATCAAGCCTGGAAACAAGCAGGCGCCGAAATGCGATTTTACCCTCACGGTTACCGAGTTTTGGCGCCTGGATCCAACCAGAATTACACGCCCAGGCGCCACAGAAAATCTATATTTTACGCCCGGTATATATGACCAGTATTGCTCCATTTTGTCGAGTTCAGTGCTCAGCCTCAGTGCTCAGGAAATGGCCCAGTAAAAGTTAAATCAGGCAAGCTCATTTCCACTCAAAATATTGGCCATTTCAATGTATTTTCAACAAAATGCAGCACCCAAATCTTATCTTTTACCTAATATTTTGCAAATTTTCCTTGATATTTGCCATTAGGGCTCATAATTTTGGCAGTATTTTGCCTTGTTTTCTGGTTAGGTGATCACGATGATCGCGATCATGAAGGCGGCCATCTTGGATTTTGCCGATGGTTGTTTCTAGATTTTTTTACAATTTTCCTAAAATCATGAAAAAAAACCGGGTAAGGCCAAATTAAGCCCTGATTTTAGTCATTAGATTCAAATTTTATTCAAATAATAAAATAAAATAAAATAAAATAAAATAAAAATAAAATAAAATAAAATAAAATAAAATAAAATAAAATAAAATAAAATAAAATAAAATAAAATAAAATAAAATAAATTAAAATAAAGTGAAATAACTACAATAGATTAGAATAAAACACAAAACAAAATAAAATAAATAAGACTCAAACAAAATAAAATAAAATAAAATAAATAAGACTCGTGGTTTTTTAACTGGTCTGTTCAGATATAATAATATTGTTACAACTTGTTATTATTTGTTAAAATATAATAAGATTAAAACAAATAACATGGATCTAAACGTCTCAGGTGAGCATCGAAAGCTGTAGAAATAACAAAAATAAGCATTTTGATACTTTCAAAAAAATAACTCCTGGCTTTTTAAAAATGGCTCCTGGTTCACTAGAAAATTACAGGACCAGGAGCCGCTTTTCCAAATGTTTGGCTCCTGGTTCAGACGGACTTATTTCCAGGCCTGTTCAGAATGCAATTCGATATGTCTGATGTGCTCTCATGTCCCACAAAGAAATCTGTCGAAATGCTCAAAATACTCATTCCAGATCCCTTAACAAAATGTTTAATAATTTGCCAAGAAATTTGTATTATCACAAATTTCAAAAAAATCAAAATTATTTGATATCAGAAGGACATGCCTCGCATTCAGAATGCAATTTGGTGTGTCTTATGTGCTCTCAGGTCCCACAAAAGTAAAATATGTTGCATTGCTATCCGATTCCTTAAACCACTACTCTACTGAGCCAATGGTTCATGAGCAGTGGTTTTGAAGGATTTGGCATGGTTAGGGTTAATAGTGTGAACACAAGCATTTTATCATGCTGGATGAAACACCTGAGGGGGTTTTGGTTCAACCCCCCTCCCTTCGTAGGACTAGGGTTATTTGATGGGTTGATGTTAATCTGCATTGGGGGATGGGGTGTCACCACTTCCAAAATTGAATGTAGAGTCTGTGGATCCTTTCCCAATCCCCAAGTGGAAGAGACTATATACTCCTGATTAAGGTCTCGGATTTTAAACAAAGAAGACACTTGTTATATCTTTAGTGTTTACAAAAAGTACACACCAAATCCAGCAACATTCATAGCATGAATTATGATCCTCTAGATTCCACTGTTCCTTTTTTTAGTTGTGAGTCATAGGCTAACTGTGTTAGTCATGTTCTTACATACGTAGGTATGATGTACCTAAGATATGTCTTGACGAAGGAGTACAACATGTACATGTAGGCGAATATGATATGCAATAATATACAATGATAAAACAATTGAATGCCCTATGTGCTCAGATATCATGCATTGAATCCATGTATTTTGAAGTTGTGGTTGTTCTAGTGATTTTCAGTGTACAGTACTTCCTGGTACATGTACAACTGGTTCATTCTCATCAAGCACCTGTTGGGGTGTAAAACTGTGTCATTTATAGATAGTACTGAGGTCATTTTGACTGGGATTCTTCAATACTATATAGTGTGAACCAGTTTACAAAGTATACATTTGTAAGCCGTTTGCCATGTTAACTGGGGGGTGGTAGCGATGTTCAGTATATGAGTACTGTTCACAAACACTTGTTGGGGGGCTGATGCAAAAAATTTCATCACAAAAATTTTTCAGGGCCCCCTTTTGACATGAAAATTATGGGTCAACCCCATAGAAAAGTATATTAACTAATTTTCCCAGGAAAATTTGTGGTCATTTTTTCAGGCCCCCCACTCTAGGCGGGTCAAAAAATTTCAAAAGCCCCCCCCTTTTTGCATCAGGTCCCCAACAAGTGTTTGTGAATGGTCCCTAAAGGCTTTACTCAAACTGAATACCGCTTACCCATTGTGTACAGTTCTGTACACCATTTTTCAGGGAACAATTTTTACACTCAAGTTTGAGAGTTTTGTCACTTTGTACTAAAGTTACAAAAGTATGCAAACCCGGGATGCAAACAGGAGGCAATATTCTGAACTTTGTCCATGGTGCAGTTCTAGTGTCTCACCTAAGCCTGCTTCGTTCAATTGCGGGGAAATATGTTTTGCAAGTTTTGCACAGATGGTACATTAAAGTCATTGGCCTATTCTTGATATTTTGTCAGTTATTTCAACTGGTATTATGCAAACAATAAATGTTACATTTTAATTGAAGGATGTCACTATTGAATCAATTTCTCCATGTACTTCCTTTTTCAAGTGAGCTACTAGCAAATATGACCATTAACCAGTAGCGGTGGAAGCATTTAAATTTAAGGGGGTCAGGAAATGAGCATTTTTTGTTCTGGTTGGTTTCACTAAGCCTTTCTTGAGTGTGTGAAGCTATTTTAGCTCTTTTTTGGGTGCGTGAAGATATCTTAGGATTTGCTATTTGATATGGCAATGCACGCTTCACAATTTTGAAATTTTACCCTATTTGGGCCCAAGACACTGTGTTTTTGGTGGTAAAAAGGAAGCTGCAGGGAGAAATTATTTGTTTTATTTTTTCTTCTATTATGTAAAATTTAGGGGAGGGGGCTTTGTGAAGGAGCCGAAATCTGAAAATGTACCAAAAGTAGGGGTGTAAATTCACGGTTATTTGTCTACAGTTTAAACAGACCACAATCCGGTCGGTTAACCGTGTAAACGTATGTAAAAATAAAAAATAAAAATAAAAATAAAAAAATAAAAAAGTTTTTTTTTTCTTCTTTTTAAAAAAAATTTTTAACAAAAGTTTTATAATGTTTTTCCTACCCTTATACAAATTCTAACCCCTTCCCAAACCTAACTACATGTATACAAACCCACCTAAGCCCAACTAGCCTAACACCCGTGCCCCAACCCCCAAAAGGGAACCCCAAAATCGGACCTGTATTAGCATGTTTAGTAAATGCATTAATATATATTAATAAAGTTTCAATTACTTTATTTAGCCTCATCTCATCAAAATGGCAATTTTTTTACTTCCAACCTGCATGAAAAAAGCTTTTGTACTCTAATGTATTTGTTTGGTATTTTTAGAATTTCAGAAATTTGTTGTAAATTTCCAAAATTATGTGAGAGGTTTCTCTTTTATTTTGTTAGCAATAAAAATAACAATTTAGATGAAATGAGGCAAACTAAAGTAATTAAAACATTATTAACATATTAATGCATTTAAAAACATTAAATATAGGTCCGATTTTCTGGTGAAATCAATTTCTCCCCTAATTCCCATTTGGGGGGTAAGGGCAAGGGGTTTGGGTTAGGTTAAAGGTTAGTTGGGCTAGGGTAGGCTTGTATGCATGTAGTAAGGTTTGGGGTGGGTTAGGTTTTGTGTAAGGGTAGGAAAAATATTGAAAAACTTTATTAAAATTTTTTTTTTTACGTTTAAACGGTTAGCGATTCTTCTAAACGGATAGTGCATTTAACAGGCGGTTACAGTGAAACGTTTAAACGTAGACACCCTTAGCCAAAAGTTTTGCATTTAGCATGGGATTTCAGTGATTTATTTTTGTTTTTGTTCTGACTGGGAGCATAACCCATGTTTGGGTGCACCCATGCCCCCCCCACCCTGTTGTTGTTCCACTGACTACATTGTATACCACAGACCATAGAGTACAGTACAGAGTTCATAATATACATTTGTACATAGCAGACTCTATATGGTAATCCAGCTTTAGCTGAGGATCAGCACCCAAAGTATAGAAATTTGTCCCCTCCATGACAGGTCACCGATTCTAAAATTAGATGAATGATTTTTTTCCAAGGAGGACATGTGTGACGGATGTACAGGAAATGAACTTACATGTAAAGACTGAAACATACTGTGTTTATCTTAGTACTGTAAAAGTGGAAATTTTCATGCGACATTATTTCTTGTGCTTTTTCTCTCCTCGTACATGTAGTCTGCACGGTATTAAAAACATGAAAATTGTGTTCTGTTACGATATATAAATGGATAGCATTTGAAATCAGTAAAATTAAAAAACAAATAAAAATGGTTTTAATTTATGCACATGATGTGAAAAAATTAAATGTATGAAGATTACCTCTTTTCAGCCTTTCAGGAGTCTGAAGTTCTCAAGTGTATACTCTTAACCCCCTGAGCACTACTACCTGCAGATCTAACATTGCCTCTGATTGGTCAATTATGTGATATCTGCACTTTAATCACCAATCAGAATGGAGCTTTGCAAATAATTCACCCCAATTTTTTTGTGTGGTGAAATTATTCTTACAATGTTGCTGATTGGTCCAATTGATAATGAAAACTTCTTTTTGACCAATAAGCAGGTAGTTCTCATGGGGTTAATCTTTCATGACACAAACAGCAGACTTGTGATACTGTGTAATTTCTATGGTACAGTTTCCAGAAATTTTCACCTTCAGATTGCGATATTTACTAAACATGAAATTGATAAATGATAATAACCAAACCAGGTTCAAATATGTTTTACAACCTGTGTAAATATGGACCATATCCTGTTGTACCCACAGACTACTACCGACTATTATCCATCAGCAATCGAAGTTTCTGAGCTAGCTTCGTATGCTGTGAATTCTCGCATATTCATGAACTGGATTCATGATGGCCGATTGTTTGATCCTGCATTTTCAACAATCGCGCCAGCGTTGCGTGGCTGAGCTCTGTGTGTCTTCGCGTTTACACCACCACACAGTATGTGCATACCAGTTTTGTCTGTCGCACTTCATGGAACAATCAGCCCACATTATCAAGTGATGCTGAGACTTTCATTTTAGGTATGAAGATTCCCTTTGCAAAATGGCTTAGAAATATGTGGTTGTTGCCAAATTAATCAGACTGTGCATTAAGTCTTTCCTTTATTACACAGGCCTGATGCCAGACTTATGATTCACCTTTGTGGCAGTACAAGAATGTTGTTTTTTTTCATTTGAAATGTTCCCCAAAATTGGGAATATTTTGCTCCAAAAGTGGACATTTTGCAGATCTTATCATTCAATTTTGATTGTTTCTGATTTCTTATTCTGACTTGGGAAAGTGGGGGAGCTCCCCCACCATTCTTTATCAAAACCCAGGAGGGGGTGCTCAAGTTTGGTTTGGGTAAGGGTGTGTCACTGAGAATTTGAAATTGGACCCATCAACATAAGGAATACCAATTTTTCAAGAAATTTGGATCCATCGATATACCAAAAGTCAAATTTTCAGCATTATTATGTTTTGATGAATCCAAGTGTGTGAAAATATTGGATCCAACACATAATAATGATAAAATTGGATGCTTTACACCCAATATTTATTGGTCTCGCTATGAGTTTTAAAATATTGGACTCGACTACGTCTCGTCCAATATTTTAAAACTCGTAGCGAGACCAATAAATATGGGCTCAATTGATCCAATTTTATATCAAAATTTAACACAAGTTGTCCTAGTTTTTACAACTTTTCTCCCAAATTTCAAATTTGGGGAAATTTACAAAATTTTGGCTACAGTTTGGAATTGCTTGTCAAGTAAATGTGATCCTGTCAAGCAATTAAGTCAAGAAAATGAGAAATTGACATTTACATGGTGAGGATGCATCGATATCACAGTTTAGCGGAGCAATGAAACAAAATTTGAACATGTCTAACAAAATAAACTAACAACCAAATTTCCATTTGCTATAATATGCTTGATTGGGGTCACAAATGTGGGTGTGAAATCTACCAGGTTATTAAAATTCGATTAGAATTAACTTCAAAACACAGCTTTGATTCAAATTCCACAGGTCTTTAACCTCACAAATATTTGCTTCACTTTTTCATGGACCATGAAAATATTTCAGCCCCCTCACTTCTCAAGATACACCTCTAACCCCGCTGCTGAAGGACTCAAGTGAGCTACAGAATGTTAGAAAACCTGCAGGCAAAATGAAAGCACCACCCACTACTATGTAGTGAAATAGAACAATATCCCTGGGATGATAAAATATCAAACTAAATAGAATGAAATGGATACATAAATGTAAGCTTTGTGTGATTTTAAGGCCAAAATTTGTATACATCCAAAATTTATTATTATTTATTTATTTTATTTTAAGGCAATTGTAATGTTTTAGGAAGGTCTAATGTAGTATCTTTTTCAAATTAGCAGTACTAAAATGTCACTAATGTTATGGTAGCGAAGAGGACTTCATTTCAAGATCAATATGTATGGCCTCTTGCAGGTGTGTTATGTGTCAAAATATACATGTAATTAAGTAAGAATTGGACCTTTATTGAACAATGGAGACAAACATTACTTTCAACTTGTGCAGTGTACCTTTTAATTTCCAACCAGAATACCATAGCTGCTTTGCTGTTTTTTTTTCTAAAAAAGTACAAGTTCAGAGCTCTAAGCAATGGGTGTATAGCTATATAGTTTATTATAGGCTGCTACGCATTTTGTTACAAATACTGGAAATCATGACCATATGAATTCTGCTATTGATAAGTTGATATTGATCACCCTATAATCAAACAAGGAAGTTAACGTTAAAAAAAGGCTAGACAACATACACTTTAGGCTATATGTGGCTTTTGGTATGCATCCAATATGGGTGTGCAATGACCTCAAAAGTTTTGATAACTCTGGTTTACAATTATATAAATAGTAGGCCTATATTTATTTTTTTGTTGTGTAATTGTTCACATTCCTGCTTAACTACATGGTATTTGTTCAATTGGTTTTATTCTGGTCTCTACACAACTTTGTTGGTTTTATTTATTTATTTAGCCTTATTTTACTTCTTTTACTCCAATTTATTTACTGCCAGTTGTTGCTATTAATTTTATTCCTATTTTATTATTTATTTATATTTATTATATTAATTTAAAATGCATTGTTTGTTTGTTTTATATTATTATTATTGATTTATATTACATTTTATTGGTATCCTTTTTCAGTTGAATGCTACAAATCGTTGTTGGGCAGGAAGAACCTTGTATGTGTCTTTGGCCCCTGAACATGTTTTTAAAAGCAAAACCTTTTATGTAACCTGTTGGCAGTTTTTTAATCATGTTCAGGGGCAGCGTTCGAAATTTTGGTTGTCCGGTTGCCCGGAACAACTAAAAAAGTCACCGGACAACCAAAAATACTGATTCGGTTGTCCGCCGGACAACCATAAATCTAGCCAAAAGTCACATTTGTAGGCCTACGGACAACCAAAAACTTAGACGGACAACCAGAAATTGTAATCTGGTTGTCCGTGGGACAACCATTTATTTTTCCTAAATTCGAACACTGTTCAGGGGCCACAAGCACATAGGAGGTTTTTCCTGCCCAATGATGAAATGTTTTTGAAACTTAAAGTTGTTTCATCAAATCCCACATTCATGATCATAGAATGTATTGTAAACAATTTGCTCAAAAAAATATCATAAAAGTTTTTCAGGTTCCTAAAGAAAAATAATTTAAAATCTGCACTTCTACAAGTTACATTAGGCTCCAATGTGAGCTATTATAAGATCAAAGTCCATTGAACTTACTAAACAATATTATTTCTGTTATAATTTTGATACTTTATTCCCATGAATTCCAAATATAACTTAGAGGAAGGGAGGGAAGTTCTTGTGTTTTGTTCCTGTTTCTGTTTATAACACCGCTGACAGAGTACATAAGTGTGTGGGTTTTGTTGGTATCCAGTCAAATTTTGATCTCCCACATCTGATTTATTTTGGGGATGCATGGACCTGCAAAAGATCATGTGTACTGCAACTGTGTTGAAGGAAATTGAGTAACGGAAAGTGAAAATTTTATTAAAATATATATCGTTTGCATTTTCTTTTGCAAGTTCAGGTGCTGCATCCTGCAGTTGTCAAGATGCTACATTGGAATTTCCCCTTTAATTTTGAATGATAGCCTCTCATATTCCTCTATATCCTATATGTGTGTTGGTGTCATAGTCTAGATGGGGAAGGCTGCAGTTGGTCTATGCACTAGCACGCTCACCTTTTAACCATGAGATTGTGGGTTCAAGTCTCTGCAGGACTGCTTGACTATGTATGATGCAGGTTACTTGTAGTACATGGTGGTATGGGTTTGGGGAGATAGAAATGTCATACTGGGGCCAAACATTTTTTATTCCTAACAATGAGAGGAATAATTTGAGGTATTACAACATGATAGAACAAATTTTAAATTTTGGCCCCATTCTGGCCTTTGACCTCTTGTGGGAAGCAAAGGGGCATAGAAAAAATGGATCCAATTCTAGTTTTATCATTTGTCTGCTCACAGCCATTACTTTGGATCCATTAGGCTGAGTTCACATAGGAGTATACTGTATAAGACACGGTTTCAGATTTGAAGCAGGTTTGACTGCCAAAAATGGCAAAATATAAAGTTTCAAAAAAAATTTTTTTTAATATGTTTTCTAGACTGAAATTTTGTGCAGAATTCATTTTTGAAGTCAGAAATGCACAATCTGTCATTGTTTTCCTGATATGAGCATTATAGTAGAGGCATATGCTTTTGACGGAAATAAAAATATGAGATCCATAAGTGACAACATCATCACAACATATTTGAACTCTATTGGCACACTTATAAAGGCTCTGCAAGGCTCACATCATGTTGTAGTGCAAGTCTGACATCTGATTGGTGCACACACATTGAATATAGGTCACATGATTGCGCAATATTACAGGTACTAATTGTTCCTGATTTTGCTCAAAAATGGGGTGGCGAGTCAATTTGTTAAAAAAATTAGAACTCAAAAAATATGCATTTTAGCACAAGTTTGATACTATATCCCTGTAGTACTGTATCATGGGAATAACTGATTAGTTTTTCTGAAGTCAGAAATGCAAAATCTGTCATTGTTTTCCTGATATGAGCATTACAGTAGAGGCATATGCTTTTGACGGAAATAAAAATATGAGATCCATAAGTGACAACATCATCACAACATATTTGAACTCTATTGGCACACTTATAAAGGCTCTGCAAGGCTCACATCATGTTGTAGTGCAAGTCTGACATCTGATTGGTGCACACACATTGAATATAGGTCACATGATTGCGCAATATTACAGGTACTAATTGTTCCTGATTTTGCTCAAAAATGGGGTGGCGAGTCAATTTGATATAAAAATTAGAACTCAAAAAATATGCGTTTTAGCACTAGTCAGGTACTATATCCCTGTAATACTGTATCATGGGAATAACTGATTAGTTTTTTAAACATGTCGCCCTCATATTTTTTTTTTTTTTTTTATTTTTGAAATGCCAAATTTTACGTAATTTACAGATGTCACAAATTGATAAAAAAATTAGAACAGAAAATTGAGAAGGAATGGAAAGATATTAATGTTATACCCAAGTAGGAACTTATACTGTGCATAACTGATTAGTTTTTCAAGCCTATAGCTCTTGTAGTTTTCTTGTAATCCCGATTTTTATAAATGGCGGGAATTTTTACACACATCAAAATTTTAAGGGGTAGGGGAAACATTTTTACATTTTGCAAGTCTTTCCCTTAGTTAAAATAAACAAAGTTAGGTATCAAATGAAAGCCCATTCCATACTGCATAGATTGGTAGGTCAACCATCACTGTAGCACCTTCCTATCAAGAGTTATGATTTTTCAAATCAATGTTTTTGCAGCGGCTTATTTTGGCATGTCAATTGTCACGAGGCATGTCATATTTGAATGCTTCTGGCGCGCATAAATGATTAAGTCAATCACAAAACAAATACCTGAATCCATCAAATAGTACCCTCAGCTGATATGTTAACATTTTAAAGGGCCATATCTATGTATATTGTAGACTCTATGAGTATACAAAGTTGGCATGTGAAAATTTTTGTCACCTAAAAAGTGTGTTTTTCGGGCAAAATCGGCCACAAATCAACATTTTGTAGCAAAACGATGTACGATGCACGTGTTTTGAAAAAAAAAATCATGTTCTACAAACAATTTTACCCTAGAAAAGACACCTTAGAAATTAAACATAGCTATTTTCACTCTGGGGTGAATTTTTACACACTTTGGCAGTGAAACCTGCTTCAAATCTGAGACCATGTCATAAGTGTATATGTACCGTATACGGTATTTGCTGTACGCTATACGCTCATTCGATCAGGCTGAGTTCACAATCACATAGGAGTATACTATGTGAACTCAGCCTGATCGAATGAGCATATGAAGTAGGATAGGATGAGCATCCCGCTAAAAACTGCTTTTGTTGAAAACCCCCTTATATCAGTAATTTTTTTGATGATTTTTTGATGTGTTCTCAAAATTGCTCAAGTGGATGTAAGGGGTTTTGAAACTAAGCTCTTCATATAGCAAATACCACATACCAAACAGTGTACTCCTATGTGAACTCAGCATTAGGCCTTGCGCAGTTCAGAGATATAGGCCTATACAGTTTATCACTAATGTTTTAGCCTGAAGACTATTTGGAGCTCTGTGGATCATCATAAGGTCAATCATGGACATTAAACCATTCCAAAAAGTTAGACTCTTGAAATAGAATGGTACATTTTGCAATAATTCACTCAGCATAGTAGATTGTCTCATCCTTCCTATTGAAATACTTCCCTCAGGATGCATTTGTGCCACCTGTATTATACCTCTTATGGTAAAATGTGCAACATTTACTTTGATCAAAGATACTCAATACATACTCAGGTTTTTGTTCGTCATTTTCACTTTTTTTTTTAAATATTTAATTTTCACTTTGAATGTGAGAATATGTGAATGACTTGGGGGTAAAATTTCCAAATGGCTTACCAAAACTTGCTTGCCCCCCCCTCTTAGCCTGCCAAAAATTGCCCCCCCCCTCAGCCTGCCAAAATATCTTTGCCCCCACCTTTGCACATGCCAAATTTTGGGGATCCCAATTTGCGAACTTTAAATGGTCTAAATATATGTTACAAGTGCAGCGATCAGGAAAATTGAATTTAAGCGTTTGTGTACTGTTTTCCTAAGCATTTTTAGAGCGTTTTATTTAAAAGGCGCCCATGAATGTGTCCCAAAAATTGCTTGCCCCCCTTGGCTTGCAAAAATTGCTTGCCCCCCTCCTCCCCTTTCAGCTCCCTCAGAATATCTTGCTCACCCCAAATTTTACCTTCCCACCAGGGCTCATCATTATTGCACAGCACCTTTAATGGTATCTTCCATCTTCTGCAGTTGATAACTATGGTTCTCCTGAGTAAATGGAAATTTGTATTTTGTCTCTGGTTCACATAAAGTCAACTTAAGAGTTTTCATACAACTTTGGTTGTCATGGTGATTTTACATGACCATAAAGTGTACTTTCTAAGAGTAACTTAATTTCTTCTTAAGGTGATTAAAATTGGCAGACAGAAGGAACTTACTTTTACTGTTGTCCATGGTCAAAGACCTTGAGAAAAGTAGACTTCCGCAGACAGGACCCTGATAGCCTCCTGATGGAAACTTCTCGTTTTCTTTTTGTCTGCCATAAATTTATCAAACATCTACATGTATGTACATGCATGTAGTAGGCTTGAAACTAGGTGGAGGTAGTGCTGCTGCAGTTCTTAAAAGAATTAAGGGATCAGAAACTGACAATTACAATGCTGATTTTCATTCTTTCTTTTCTGTTCTCATGGTGCTTCATACCAATGTGTTTTTCAGTGTCATGAGACCAGTTCTTGGTAATGCAAGTGTACGGTTGCCTGAACATTACATAATGATGGTAGAATGAATATTTTGAACAGTTCTCTCAACAAAATAGTGACTTACTTTATATTTCATCACCACATCTGTGGGACTTCATCAGAATTGTGATGGGAGGGGTAAAGCTAACGGGGAAACTTGGAGTCACATGACTTGATGACCGGTTTGTAGACGGGGCAGGTAGTGTCTTCCCTTGTCTTGGTTGAGATCAGGCTCCATAGCTGCAATGTAGTATGCCTCCTTAATGCCGCGTTGCAGCCATGTGGAATCAGTGAATGAATGATATGGTCCTCATCTGATATATACAAAGTTACTGCTGTTTTTGAAAAATGCTAATAATTAAGTTTGATACTTTAAGTGTTTTTGTTTTAGTGTGCACTGTAGTTGATGGAATTAACTAGTTTATAGACCTAATTATATAATAGTAACCAATGAATGCATCTAGATACAGCAGTACATTGAAGTGTTGTCGCTATTTGGCTGATCAATTTGTTTTAAATCTTTGATCATTGAAATGCATACTATAAAGAGTTGCTTAATTTCGCATTATATGCACTCCCTTAAGGGGGTACTACACCCCTGGCCAATTTTGTGCCTATTTTTGCATTTTTCTCAAAAATTATAGCACATTGGTGACAAGTAAGATATGTATATTATAGGGGCAAGGACTACAACTACTGTACTAAAAATTCAGCAATTCAAAGCAATTGGTTATTGATTTATTGATCAAATATTGGTTTTCCCTCATTTTTGACTGTAACTCCACAACTGTTGTTTGTGCTGAAATAAAATTTCCAGTGCAGTAGTTGTAGTCCCTGCCCCTATAATATACATATCTTACTTGTCCCCAATGAGCTATCATTTTTGAGAAAAATGCAAAAATAGGCACAAAATTGGGCAGGGGTGTAGTACCCCTTAACATAACATGCAATGAAGGGACACACTAACAGTGCCCTCCCGTAAAAATCCCACAAGTAAATAAGGACACATACCCTTAATTCTTGTTAGGATTATAGGAGGGAGCTCTGTACTTGAAATTGACCCAAATGCAAAGGAGCCCATTTGGGCCATTAGACGAATTTTATGGAACAATATTCTAAGGTACACGTTTACAATGGTGTGTCTGAAAACCGCATAGTAAGTTATGTTAATAGAGAATTATGCGTTTCAGCAAATAACCAGGGTCTTAATACTATCATGTTGGACATTTGAACAGCATTGTAAGTAAGTTGTATACTAAATGGGTGAGTAACTTGGCGCTGAGATCAGAGATGTGGAAATTGACTGAAATAGGTGCACCCCCTGGAGCCACACCGACCATGAAAGCTCAAATTTCAGAATCATATCACAAGTGTTCAAATACTTCTTTCCAAATAAGTTAATATTTTTGTTCTTTTTGTTTTCTTTTCAGATTGATCTGAGGACTTCATACATGTATGAACATCTGAAAATTTCACTACATCAACAAAAATGTAGATAACGTCCAGTAATGTGAACGCAAACCTTGTGGAATTGCCCAAGTCGTCACTATGGCCAATAGGCGGCCTAGTAGCATTGAGGAGTGGTTGGAGATCCTTGATCTAAATCAATTCAGAAATGAATTTTTGTTCAATGGCTACACAGAATTAAATCATTTATGTAAGCTTACTGAAGATGATTTGAATTGTATTGGGATAACACAGCGTGGATACCAAAAACGGATTTTAACACACTTGCCAACAGAAGCTGAAGCTGCTCTGTCCGAGTTCTCTGGTGGTATAAACTCGTCAGGTAGTATCAAACCAAAAGTTCCCCCACGTCGCTCAAAAACTATAGGGGGTAAGAAAAAAAGAAGCAAATGGACAAGCTTTCAAGTTACAAATTCCATCGCCTGATGCAAATGCAGTCTCTCAACCAAAAAGTCCTAGTTTTGATGATGATTCTTATATCCAAGTTTCAGATGCTGAGCTTAAAGCATTGCTTGATTCACCGGAGAACAGACTGCTGCTTTTAGTTCTGGAAGCACAAAAACACTGCAAGTGTAATGGAGTTCTTCTGTTCCTACGATACCACAAAGAAGCAGCCCACAAGTTCCTCCACGTCGAAGTATAGTACCTGATGATTTGGAGAAACCAAAACCGTTACCAAGAAAATCTGCAGCTCCTCCACCACTGCCTCAAAGAACTGATAAACCAGGGAGTGTACTATCAAGACCTGTACCTAAAGAACGTTCTGCACAGTCACAGTCTCCACCAGTGTTAGACAAATCTGTAGAACCTAGATTTCCTGGTTCTGATTCAGCAGATCAGAGAACTAACTCCACTAATCCTTTTAGGCCGTATACGGATGATCAAGAGGATTACGATGAACCGGATATGTTAATCAACAGTGACCCAGTACCGGCCACTACGGCTTTCAATCCGTTTAATCCATTCAATAGTTCATATTCAGATCCGTCACAATATCAGGATTTGGCTAAAAGACCTGTACCCCAACCTCCCCAGGATATCCCTGTATCAACAGTCACTACGCTACCACAATCATCACCACCACTGGAAGAGCTCTTCAAGCGACCAGTGCCACAGCCTCAACTGCAAATGATGTGGAACCCTTTTCCACCACCACCATCACCACCTGTTACTACAGAGTCACATAATCGACCGTGTCCAGATGGGTCTCCAGCAACTAGTCCAAACAATTTCCATTACTCAGATGATGATGAGTTAGATTTTGACTATCCACCACCACCCCCACCACGCCCCTCAGTACCACTTCAAAACCGATCCCCTCCACCACCTCCGCCCTCTTTAAATGAGGATCCACTTCTAAACAGATCCCCTCCTCCACCTCCGCCAACTTCAGATGAGGTTCCACTTCAAAACAGATCCCCTCCTCCCATTCCCCCACCTTTAGATGATGCACCACATCAAAACCGATCCCCTCCTCCACTTCCGCCAACTGTAGATGATATCCCTCCTCCAGAAGAGGATCATGAAGAATTTCCAGAGCCACCTCCACCAACAGTACCACCATATCTGGAGTTACTTGATTCAATAACATCTCATGATTTAGCTGACAGAGAACCACCTCCTCCACCACCTTCACAGCAGGAAGCTGATGCAAGTCTTATGCAACGTTTTATTCAAACAAGGCCTGTGCCAGAGCCTCCAACAATACCACCTCGAGGTGGGCCCCCTCCAGTTCCTCCCAGCAAGTTACATACATCTCAAAATCAGTCGGATCCTGCGCTAGATCATCAATCTGAGTCTGATCTTATAGACATGAATACACCTCCAGTAGTAGAGTCAGAATCAACGTTTGAAAGTTCAAAGGAGGATTCATTGGAGGAAATTAGTTCGAAATATAAACTGAGCCAAAGTTTTGATGACAGTCAGTCACTGAGATCAAAAGACTCTCCAGACTCTGGACTTGGATTTTTACATGATAATCAGAGTGATCATAGTCACCATAGTGATCAAAGTAGTCATCACAGTGATCATTCATTAGCTAAGCAAGACTCAGTAGAATCTATTCCACCTCAACTACCACCAAAAAGTAGTCTAAGTAGCCAATCATTAAGTAGTCGCAGTAGCCAATCAATCAGTAGCAATGGTAGCCAGACATCAAATACGCATCCACCATTAGAAAAGAAGCTATCCCTTGAAACTGATGTCCCATTTGTAGGTACTGTTTTAAAGAATGACGAATCTCTTGATGAATCAGAATATGATTTCTTGAGGGACGCAAGTACACGCCCCTTATCTGACGTGTACTTTCCTTTAAGTGAAGCAGAATCAAGACCTTTATCTAGTGAGGTAGAATACATAAGCTTAGCTGATTCGGAAACAAGACCAGTGTCCATTTTTGGACAGCCAAGAACTGCACCACCCCTACCACCTAACACTAAATATCATAGGCAAGTTCCAAGGTCTCCAGATCCACAGGATACAAGAGCCTCGTATCTCAAGCTCAGTGATGCTACGTCAGGAGGGTTATATGATGTCCCAAGTGCAAAATCACTACCACCCATTCCTTCAGCAAGATCTAATCAACCTACATTTGCCGAGGAACCAACACCACTTATACCATCTCGCCGTGCACCTCCTCCGCCTCCGGGGAGGACAGGTACTCCGACATCAAAACAAATGCTTCAGATGCATGGAGGGCCACTGCCAAAGTATGCGCACGTGAACAAAATGGTTGAAGGCAACAGTCAACCGCTACTGTCATCTTCTCCCACATCACCTCCAAATATTGATGATGATGAGTATGATGAACTCCGCATAGATGACGTGCCTGAGCGTCCAGCTCATCATGGAAGCTTTTCATCATTTAGAGAATTGGCACAAAGTGAAGACAGTGAGTCTGAGGCAGAGATACTAGATGAAGATGAAGAGGTTGATGGAGATAGTCTTCCAGTAAGTAACATGATTTATATAATTGAAGACCAAATTAAAAAGACTAGTTAGTGTCTGACGTCAGGGCAAAGACGTGTTGTGATTGGTTGCTGACCTGCGCAGTACGGCAATTTTGGTCTGGTTGACAGGATGTCAGACGCAAACAAGTCTTTTTAATTCGGTCTTTAATTATATGTCTAACAAAATATTGTGTTTGTTTCTTGTAGGTGTCTGAATGTATAATACAGAAATGCTGAAGAAATCACAAATATGTATTTCTAAAATCAGTTGTTAATTTAAATGTTTAAAATAGAGCTGTCAGGAGCAATTTACATTTAGATTGATCTACAATGTATTATTGATTTCATCTTAAAACCAAGTGCAAGATACTTTATTTTAAATTTTATAATCTTTGATTTTAAAAAATGTTTTAAAGAATGCTTAAATTCCACATATTTATTACCAAATCAGTTGCAAAGCAGTTAAGGATGCACACAGGATCACTGAAGCGTTGCATGGCCAAAATTGAGTTTTCATCACTAATGTCATCTTCAAACCGTATTTTATCTTGTCATTAATAGATTTTAAAGAAATCTTAAAATTTGAACCATAAGAAAAGCTATTTTAAAGACCCTTTTTCATTAAAAATTAGTCAAAATGCAAAAGCAAATAAATCATTGTTTTCCGCAATAGATCGCGTTCTAACGCTGCGTACTGCGGCGCATACAGCTAGCAAAGACACGCACACATGGTAAACTGGATGGGCGAGGTGATTACTGATTGAGGCGCTGGAGTCGCCAATCGCGATCACTACCGTATTTTATCGTATTGATCTCTTCCAAGGTAGGTAAAGCTTGCACCATTGCATTGCGAAACTGCGGGCCGACAGACCACCACCGTCCCCGCGTCCCAGAATCAGTAGGCCTACTCGATAAATTTCGCCAAAAAAGTGCTGATATAGTGGTATAAATTTTAGGGTTTTTTTATATGAACATAATAGTGAATTTTTTGTTTGTTTTTGTTTTGAAAAGTGAAAAGATGAAATTTATCTGTAAGAAGTAGTTACCCGTAAGAAGCCCTGTAATGATACGATAGAAAACGTAGGCCCTAAATATTTTGCTAGTAGTCTAGACTTAGCCCGTATAGTACATCATTAGGCTTATTATTTTATGTTTAAAAATTTGTTTTGTTATTTCATTCATTCATTCATTCATCCATTCATTCATTTCATTGTTATTATTTGATTTACCAATTAGGCCCTAGTTGGTGTAGTTGGACAAGAATATAGGCCTATTATATTAGCTTATATTTAATGCAGTCCCAGCCTTGGTTTGGGAGCCTCTGCGGTCGTTCAGTCTCGTCTTCATTTTGAAGTCCATAAAAAATAGGCAAGCAGTTACCGTACTATACCGGTAGGCCTATAATTTAAAAAAAATAATATTAGATACCTAAGGCCCTGAATAATGTTTCAAAGTGTTATTAAAACACGGATTTAAGATTCGTTTTCAAACGTTCTCTACTCCTGATTGACCGTTGACAATTCAATACATGATATCGACCATCTAGGCATAGGCCTACAACTCTAAGTCAAAAATGTCGATATTTGAAATCGGCATAGCGAGCACGCGCTTATGAAAGCATTTCCATGAATGTTTTAATGCTAAATAATAATTTCAAACGAGAAATATAATCGAAAACGCAAATTCGTGCTTTTTCATAACCAATTTTAACTACATTTCCATTAGTAGGCCTATTAGGTCTACCATATACCATGATTGCGATAAAAGCCTTTGGTTTTACAACACTTTTTGCGAATGTTTTGGCCGAATGCCTTTTTATTTGCAATGTTTGTCTGGCTTTCAACTTTCACGTTAATAATGTTTTCTGCATACTTTAAAAGGTAAACTGCTTTAAAGCATTTTTTTCGTGAATGTTTTCATGCAGTGTTTTAAAACGCTCTTTATAGCATGATGCCTATATACGGTATATAGGCCTACTGCATAAACCACAATCTATAATTTAAAGCCATAAGTGTTCCGTTTTCTACTTTTGAAATTCGGTTTTGTTAGGCTATGTAAATGTCCGTGTTTTTTTTTTTCAGTTTTCTTGTGACCTCTCCGTGTTTTGCCCGCTTAACATATATAAAGGCCTACTTTTTGTCCGCTTTTACAAGAAGTTTATTCAAGACATATTACAACTTTTACCCCATTTTTACCCGTTTATTTGATTGAAAACAACAACAGTTTTTTTTTAATTTTTGTTGTAGTTTTATTCACTTTTTATGCGGTACAAAATATTTTACAACCTATAATAGGCCTATGACTTTTGTACGTGTTTGATATTCCGTAAAAAGTTACAAAACAAACAATTACAATAACAAAAACCGAACTAAAAAGAAAAAGCAACGAGTAGTAACAACATCATGTTTGCGGTTCAGAAAAGGACAATGAACATAAAAATGCAATATTTGTCAACACCAAAAAAAGAAATAAAATCACCAAAAACAATAAATTAAAAACATTGCATTTTTAAAGCAATATTATGAAAATTAGTACAAAACAGAAATCGCAATTATCATGATTATGTCTCATCAAATTTATTCATAAAACTTCCTGATTATCTGCTAAAATAATTGCTTGTCAGTTATTCTATGCTAATTTTAATGTTCTGGTGTCCGCAAATTTTGATACAGAGCATGATCTTTTTTTTTTTTACGGAACAGGACAAAATTGTGCTTAAATAATCATGGTTTCGTTCGCGGCAACAGGACCATGCACTGTGCAACTTATTCGCGTAACCTGTCTGTCTGTCCGCGCGCCTGCCGCTCCTCAAACGCCGACGCGACGCCGCGACCTTGCCGGAAGCTCTGCTGCACCATGGAAACAAGACTGCAGTAAATAAAATGGCTGCACCATGTGGATAAACATCTGCCGAATGTGCACGGATAATTTTGTCATATTGTATTTTTTACCTTCTGAATCACCAAAAAAATGCCAATCTGCTGCAGTTGGACGCCCCTTCTCATTTTCTAACTTGACCAAACGTCACAAGTCACCGGATTATATCTTTATGGAATAATCTTCAAAAATGGACCTAAAATCCGCTGTATTTTTTCTAAATCGCGATTTTCGCAAGTTCACTTTTGACCACTTTTAACCATTTTTGGTCCGCCATAGCGTCTAAATGAAGCATCACTGAGGTAAGTTTTAAAGTCAAACGTTTAGATATGGCCAAAATCTAGATAGTGTTTTTTAATTTTTTTAAATTAGGGCCTAGAACTTTTTTTTCACCCATGATTCAAAAATATGAACACGGGTCACTCGTTTTTACTGATTTTTTGCCTATATTTTACAAACTAAGCAAAATTTCAAAAAAATAAAAAACACTTTCTAGATTTATTTGTCTAAATTAATAAAATTCATGTTTTACAGTTTTGATTTTCAAATAATTTTTTTTATGGCGGACCAAAATTTTTGGTCAAAAAATCCGCTTTTTTGGGATTTTTTTCGAAAATTGTAGTTTTTGACCCAAAACTGACATTTTAAATGGATTTATGAGCTCATTTCCATTCAAAAAATGTATACTTTTATATACTTTACATAAATAGTTTTCGAGTTATGAGGTGAATAATAATGGATAATTAGTGACCCTGTGTGCCTCCTTAAATAAGAAAACAAGGGCTGATAGGAAAGATATAGATTGATTTTCAATCTGTTATTGATTTGATCTCACTTGTAAAAAAACTACTTTAACTCTAACCAAACCAAGTCTCACTAAAGGTCCTTATTAAAACCATTGCTCATGCTCGTGCATGCATTCCATGTGATGCGACGACACAATCAGCCTAAGTCATATATACCCAGGGAATCGCTGACCGGGCCAGCGTAATCCGTGTGGCTACAGGTGGGTGATCTTCTGTGTGACATGCGAGGGGTCCAAGGTTCATCTTCTCTTCTTTTTTGTTTCTTCTTTCCCTTCCGATAGCAAACAAAATATGGGGTTGGTTAGGGTTAAATAGTTAAATGCAGCATTAAAGTAGTGCTTTTTGGAGAGAATCCATGTTTATGCGACATGATTTTTTTATGAATTTGTATATTTCCTTAACCCTAACTGCCTAAGGGCTTTTTGTCGACGGGAAGGGAAAGAAGGAAAGAATAAAGAGAGAAAAGAAAGAAATAAGTTGTTTGCTCTGGGTGGGATTTGAACCCGAGACCCCTCGCATGCCAAGCACTCGGTCGGCGACACTTTGCCACAGGGCTTGGGCTTCGCTGGCCAGCGAAACCGTGCCTATATATCACTTAGGGAGATTGCGTCATCACACCATGTGGGATGCACGCACGAACAGTGCATATATCAAGTAGTATTTTGTAGTATACTGGCGGGTTAGGGTTAAGGAAGCCTATACTGAGTTCCGATAGTGGCGGGTTAGGGTTAATGCCTTTATAGTAAGAAAAATACTTATACTTGAAAATGTTTGTGCATACAAACATTTCATGCTTTACAGTATGTGAAAAATATTTTGAAGATACCTTTTCTGAACCGCCCCTGAACAAAATTAAATGATGTAAAAGTGCTGCATTATGGACATCCTTCAGGAAACAAAGAGTGTTTTGTTTTGTTTTGTGTCATTTTATGTTTTGTTTCATTTTGTTTTATTTGTCTTGTTATTTAGTGTAGGTGCTAGTTGTGTGTGTGTGTGTGGGGGGGTGCATGCATAGATAATTTGCAGCAAACAGGGACACACATATGAAACACACTACAACTGGGGACATAAATAAAATTAGGGATCATCCCCAGTAAAAAGTAGGTGTGCAATGGGCTGTAAATAACCAAAAAAATACATTTTAAAGTATGCTCCTACATGTATATATCTGTGATTTGAATTTGAATTTTATTTTAAACGCAGTCCCTGCTTTTCTTTTATTTAAAAAAAATAGTCCCTGGTTGCAATGTTAAACTACATGTATCGCCAAAAAAAGGCGCAAAATGTGTGCTAATCTTAAGGGGTGGGGTATGAGCGTTTGGACAGTATTTATTGTGGGACATTAGAGCACATCAGACATATCGAATTGCATTCTGAATACGAAGAATGTCCTTCTGATATCAAATAATTTAGATTTTTTTTGAAATTCGCAATGTAATACACATTTTATGGCAAATAATTAAAAATTGATATTTTTGATATTTAACAGTACTCGAAGTAAACTTTATAAATCTGATGATTTATACTTAAAGTGTATGTAGGTGGGATGAAAAACCAACGATCAATTAAAAATTTTGACCTTTCGTATCAATTGAAGATACAGATTTTTTCCCTAAAACACCAAACAAAATTGGGTCTTTTTCGGAAAAAAATCCATATCTTCAATATGAAAGGTCAAAATTTTCAATTGATCATCAGCTTTTCCTCCCAGCTACATACACTTTAAGAATATGTCATTAGATTTATAAAATTTATTTCGAGGACTGTGAAAAATATCAAATTTTAATAATTTGTCATAAAATTTGTATTATATCGTGAATTTAAAAAATGAAAATTATTTGATATCAGAAAGACATTTTTCGTATTCAGAATGCAATTCGATATGTCTGATGTGCTCTCATGTCCCACAAAAAATACTGTCAAAACGCTCATTCCAGATCCCTTAACATCAGTCCCATTTGACGGTTCAGGACAGATGCTACCCTTCATAATATAGGATTTTAGGATCAGGATTAAAAAAACCAAAAACATAAAAGCACAAACATGTCTCAGCTTAGAGACCTATAAATATTTACATTGTGGGTGGAATGATTATTTTGTGAGTGCAATGTGGAACAAAAAGTTATTTTAGACCTTATTTGGACACAGTATTTGGTAAATAAAAGAAGGAACATGAAATTGTTAAATATAGAAATTTAACTAAAATGAGACATTTTTGAACAAATATTGGGTAACACAAATTATTTTGAGTCCTTGTAGATATTGTTGATAAAAATAAAGTTTAAATGTATTTATGTACTATATGTAAATTATGATTTAGAATGTTTGACACATAATTGCATTGTTCATTGTTTTTGCTGATAATCCCTTTGCAGTACTCATGTTTTTAATAACTGGGAAAAAATGTAACCTTTACAAAAGCCTATCAAGTATGAACATGTTTGGTACTTTAGGCAGAACTGTCTCGATTCTGTCAGTCATTTGACTCCCATTAACCTGATGCGAGATCTGAATAACAGAACATTCAGCCTCAAACTCGACCCTGTTCTAGCCGGATTAACAATTCATTGTACTGCAATAGCATTAAAATAAATACAGAAATCTCATGATCCGTGCAATACACACCAAATTTTTGACATCATTTTGATAAAAATTGAGTGAAATGAACTGGTGTATATTAATTAGGTTTAGAAATTGTTTGTTGGAAATGTTGGTGTGAGAAAATAGAAAAATTGTAGGATTTTTGTCTAGAAATACTTGGTGCAAAGATCGTCAATACAAGGTATGTGTTATGTTCGTACTAAGTTGGATTATGTGTCTTGAATATATAAAGTTATTTAAAGCATAGTGCAGTAAACTAAGTCATATTTTATACATGCTTGTAGACGATGTACATGTAGAAAATGAATATTTCAAATGATACCGGACCTGATGTCATTTTAGTTTTAAATTAACTTTTAGTTTAATAGCAATGTTAAAATTATGAAGTAATGTGATAAATTACTACACTAAAACACTTAAACTTTAGGGACCGTTCACAAACACTTGTAAGGGGGCCTGATGCAAAAAAAAAATTCATCGCTGAAATTTTTTGGGGCCCCCTTTACAGTCCTCAAAAATTTCAGGGCCCCCCTTTTTGACATGAAAATTATGGGTCAACCCCATAGAAAAGCATATAAACTCAATTTTTCCAGGAAAATTTATGGTAATTTTTTTCAGGGCCCCCCTTTAGGAGGGTCAAAAATTTTCAGGCCCCCCTTTTTGCATCAGCCCCCCCCCAACAAGTGTTTGTGAACGGTCCCTTAATTACTACTATACAACACTTGAGCTTGGGAATAGCCAGAAGTCATCTACTATTGGGCAACTCACCCAGAGCTTCTGGCTTAAGCAAATTTTATCCGTCTAATTAATGACATTTATAAAGTAATAAATGTGTGACAATTAAATTTTATAAAATTAAAAGCTCAAAATATTGGCCAATAATGTTTACAACATGTACATGTAGGTTCTAGGCATAGCTTCCTTTAAAGCCAAAATATTTGATTTGATCAAATTTCAATTGTGTTATTCTTTACAAAATATTATGAAATAATATAATAACAACTCACAACTGTTAGGAAGGTTTTTTGGTTATTTGAAGCCAAAATGATGAGTAAAATGAAATAAAACCCACTTACTAAATAGCTGTTCTAAACATAGCACAAGAAATATGTCCCCATATCAACATTTCATCATAACATTGTAAGGTTTCATTTTGTACCAATAAAACTAACTTTGAAATAATTATATGACTGTTTACTAAGTGTTGTATGAAAATGAAAGATTTTCATGACTTCGGGGCTGAATGAGCCTAAATTGAAGGCAAAAACTGCCCTTTTCAAAAGTCACAAAGTAGGCCTATGCTTGTCACAAAAGTTGATTCATGGCTTGTTACTAAAACAGTTAAAATCTTCACCATTTACTGAAATGTGTGTCAATTCTTGATCATTCAGCTGTGCAAATCCCCTTAGTGCAGAATTCAGCACAGTGAGTTATAAGATGGCCAGTCCCATTCCTTGTTCCAATACGCCTTACATTTAACAAGCATAGGCCTACTTTGTGACTTTTGGAAAGGGCAGTTTTTGTCTTCAATTTGGGTTCATTCAGCCATGAAGTCATGGACATCTTTTATTTTCACACAACACTTAGTAAACAACAATCATAATAATTATTTCTAAGGAAGTTTTATTGGTACAAAGTTTTACTTTACGATGTTTTGACGAAATTTTCAGAGGGGGACTTATTTCTTGTGATGTGTTTATGTGGGATTTAATATTAAAAGTAATTCAAAATTGTTATGTTGACCTAAAAACTTACCAAGTTAAATTGGGCTGGTTCTGTTTTTCTGAAAGTTGGGACTTGTGTAAACATTACCAATGACAAAAAAAAATCAGGTTTGAAAAATTAATCAAATTAATTTAAAAAGATTGTACATTATGGCTTTAACTTGTAAGTAATGTTCAGACAGACTGTTGTTATAGCATGCTGTATGTGACTCATTCAGTGCGCATTATCCCTAGACTATGCATAAAACATAAACACATATATGCAGCATAATAGGGGTGTTAATTATTTTAATGAGCCATGCAGGCACTTTTGTGGCATAAATAGTTCTAAGTTTTTAAATTAATTTATCCATTATTTATAACTACTCTCATGATTTCATGCATGCATTTATGAGTAGAAATTTGCTATGAAATTTGTGTTAAGTGACTGTATATGTATGTACAACTGTGTTTTGAAAAGATCACATAAGGAGATGTTTGACATAGTTTTTACAGATCACATAGTTTTTGTTATTTTTTCGTCATACTTTAACATGTTCCTGCAAAAATTAGGTTTTTTTTACAAAAATATGTAAAGAACAAAGAGTTGACCTATATTTTGTAAGTTTTTTACTTCTGTTAAGAGTCTGTTGCTGCAGCTCATGATACATAATTAAATTTGACCAAACCTGATCATATTAAAGTATCGTTGTCCATGACTTTATGTAGCGCCTGACTTGAGATTAAATGTGCAACCAGTAATTGCTAAAACAGAACACCCTAAAAGTAATTCCAGTTTGTCGCATTTTATTCTGCAACGGTAATTAAATAAATATACAATATCATTGTCAGGTAAAACAAAGGAAAAGAAACTCTGGAACAAGCATGAACATAAATTAATATGCTACTGCCTATTCCAGAAAAATACAGCACTATCTTTTTGATTTAAAAAAATTACTCAGTTTTGCCAAATGAATCATACATGTAGCTAAATCCTAATCCTTTACTTTAAACTGGCAATAAAAGTCATATTTTGATATTTTTTGGTCAATTTTTGGAAATAAGGGCCAAAAATGTGTGTTTTGGGGGCACTTTTTTTCGTTTGTGACAAAAAAGCCCAAACACTTACGACAAATACTACTGTAAGTTATGCATTATAATTTATAGAAAACACATTTTCTAATCTTATTTATAATCAATTTATCAAAAATAACATAAAATATTAAAATTATGAGCTAACTCTTAGCCTATACTTAATATTCTGAGAGATTAGACTTGTGCCAAGTATTAGAATATTGTAAGTAAATGTAATTGTAAGAAAACATGCAAAATTGCATGTTTTTGGCCCATTATCCCTTAAATTGTAAAAATATTAAAATTTGGCTTTTACTCCCAGTTAGAACTAACTAAAGGAGCTATGTTTTATTTGGCAAAACTTGATATTTTTTTTTTAATTCCAAAAAATTAGGGAGGGGGAGTTGATGAACAGAGTATGAAGTACCTATTCTGTGTATAGAGAGAATAGCACTTGATATTGACTAATGATTTCAAAACATATTTTATAACAGGGTCTTGGTTCCGCAGAATTCCGTAGTAATTTAGAAGCGCAACTGAAGAGGCGTCCAGGATTGCCGAAGAGGAACAGGGAATCTAAACACAGTAGAAGTATTGATGTAAGTAGAAGCAAAGCAATGGCTGTACATATGTAAGAGGTAGTTCAATCCATGTATTGTATCATGCAGTGTTGTAGTCGAGGACCTCATGTCCGAGGCCAAGGCCAAGGCCAAGGACTTGGTGTCCGAGGCCAAGGCCAAGGCCAAGGACTTGGTGTCCGAGGCCAAGGCCAAGGCCAAGGACATGGTGTCCGAGGCCAAGGACAACCCTCCGAGGCCAAGGACTTTTGTCTCCGAGGCCAAGGCCAAGGACCAAGGACTTTCATAATAATGACCCATACTAAACCACACCCAAACGGGGTCATATTGTCGTCAACATAAGGCAATTTTATATGCACGTTAAATAACATTGCACGGTATGCCTATTATAGAACTTTATAAAATAAACCTGCCTAAAATGGGCTCTTTATCCTAGTTTCAACCAACAAAACCCAAGTATGTTGTATTTTCAAACTTGTTCATTATATCGGTTTGTTTCTTAGTCTTATCTAGCCAAGATGCATCCATATAAGTAGTGAAGATTATAATATAATACACTTACAGGGCTATCAACTCTCACGCATTGGGCGTGAATCTCACGTATTCGGTCACTTTCTCACAGTCTCACGCCAAGGTTGTATAATCTCACGCCCAGGCAGTAAATTTCTCTTTAGGCCTAATAAGCAATGATTTCAACCCCGGGATTTAAAAATGAGGCACCAATTGGCTTCAATTGGACCTTCATTTTCGCACAATTTTTCAACTTCCCTAGGGAGCAACATATCCCCCCTCAGACACCCCCTCCCCGCTTAGTGAATAAACAAGTGGCCATTTTCGCTTCTGCTTTTGACATTTGCCAATTTATATTTAGGCCTATAAGCCTACATGTACAACAATAGGGAAAACTTGTCCACGACAGCGTTCATGAATCATCATTTAGTAAATTTGCAGCTTTTTCAAACTAAAATTTTACACACTTTAATGCCAAAATGGCTTGAATTATGTCTTCATTTTGCAAAATTTTCCAACTTTTAAGACACCCCCATGCATAGTGAATAAACAAGTCACCATTTTTTGCTTCTGCTTTCAACATTTGCCAATGTATGTTTAAAGCCATTTATAGGTCTACAATAATAGGGGAAACTTGTCCATGAAATGCTTCATGGACCGACATTTCACAGATTTATCGCTTTTACAGACTAAAATTTTACACACTAATAGTGCCAAAAATGGGCCACCAAATCGCTTCAAATAGGTCTTCATTTTACAACATTTTCTTATATCTGAGGGGCCAGTCCTCAGACACCCCATGCGTCCCGCAAGCGCGATGCAATGGCTGCATATTTTTTACTGCCCTAGATCCGCCACTGGTGTCTCACGCCAAGCAATTTGATCAAGCAATGTGTTTGATCCGAATAGCTACCATTTTGATGTCAAAAAGCTAGACAGTTATGTGGTATATGTGCGACAAAGCAGCCTAAAATGGGCATCTATCTTAAGATCAAACCCCGCAAAATGTAGGCGATGAGATTAACCAAAATAAATCAAATTAATTTGATCACAGTTAATCGAAACCCGTCCTACAGTTTCTTAAAATATTTAAAGAACCTCTTGTGTCTATTCGATATTCCTATTTTAGGAATCATATTGGCTGAGTGGAATTTTAATATAAAACCACATATTTGGCTTCCATGTGCATGACATAGTGCAAAAAGCAAAGATGATAGTTACAGAGTATCAGGTACAATAAAAAGCTATCCTTGTCATGTTTCTCTAAAAAGTTTTAATTGATAACTAAACAGCAAATTCTGAACTCAATCACTCTTGATACATTCGCCTGCATTTTTTATGATTTTTCCTGTCCTTGTCGTGTCCTTGTTGTCGAGGACCAAGGACTTTGAGGTCCAAGGCCGAGGCCAAGGCCAAGGACTACACGTCCGAGGCCAATGACTACATGTCCGAGGACCAAGGACTTCCAAACCTGTCCTCGAGGAGTCCTCGAGGCCAAGGACAGTACTCGAGGACTACAACACTGGTATCATGTAATGGAATCAAATGAAATTAGGCAGACATTAGTTTTGAGATATTGCTGAGGAAATCAACCAAAAGATAAAGAAGCCTATGAATGAGAGAAGGCCTGTATGCAGGATTTTTTTAGGGGTGTGGATTTTGGAAAAGTGGACCTTTTTTCCAAGGGGGGGGGGGAAATTTTGTGAAAAGTGGACCTTTTTCCCAAACTAAGGATTTTTTTTACCAAAAGCCATAAAAAATCATATTTGTTATTCTTGCTATGCTCGCAAATTGGAATTTTTGGGACTTTTTCATACTTTTGCAAATTGGGAGCGCCCCCCATTTTGCACATGCCAAATTTTTGGGATCCCAATTTGCACACCTTAAATGGTCTAGATATATATTGCGAGCACAGCAAGCAGGAAAATTTACATATTTAAGCATTTCCATACTGTTTTCCTAAGCCTTTTTTCTAAGCCTAAGCGTTTTTGTTTAAAAAGTTTGTGTAATTAATTTAAATTTTGTGTAATTTTGACAGATTTTCTTGAAATATCCATTGGAGCCATATGTGTCATATGCTTTTAATTTTGGAAACAGGGGAAAAATGAAAAATAATTACCGTACTGACGCCGAGTATAGTCCCACCTTCGAGTAAAGTCCCACCCCAAACTTTCGGAAAATTTCAGAAATTAAAAAAAAAAAAAAAAAATAATAATTTTTTTTAAATTTCTTTTAAGTTATTTATTTTTTTTCGGCTTTGAGTGTCCCAGGACCTAGACCTAAATGCTAGGATCATTCATGGTTGACCTAAAAAAAAAAAAAAAAAAAAATTCAAGATGTTTTGTTATTTTTAATATGAAAATTGATAATTTGTATTCATGTCATACTCTATTAATGATTTCAAAATGCATTCAAATTCAATGCATTTTGAAATCATTAATAGAGTATGACATGAATACAAATTATCAATTTTCATATTAAAATAACAAAACATCTTGAATTTTTTTTTTTTTTTTTTTTTTAGGTCAACCATGAATGATCCTAGCATTTAGGTCTAGGTCCAGGGACACTCAAAAATCAAAAAATAAAAAATAAAAAAAAAAATTTATTTTATTTTATTTTTTTTTGTTGAAATTGAGTATAGTCCCACCCCCAATTTTGAAAAATGTTCACCCAAAAACGGGGTGGGACTATACTCGCGTCAGTACGGTATATTTAAACCTTATTTCATTAGTGTGTGGTTGTTGAAAACTGTTGCACCAAATCATGTAGAAAGTGAACTTGTGGTATAAATATTTTAGCTTAGCAGCCAATTAAATTGAAAATAATAACAATAAAAATGAATAACTAAATTAATGTATGAATAATTAACTGAATAAACAACAAAGGAACAAAAAAGATTAATTAATGAATTTACACCACATTAATCAGTCTAATGATATAAATAAATAAAAAAATTTAAATATATAAAATATATACAGAAATCCACGTAAACCATCCATGTAAAAATATATGCGATTTACATAGGAGATATTTGCACTATCCTAAATGATTTTTTTTTAACAAAAAAATAAATTGGCTGATGAAGTAGAACATGATACATGTACGTGATGAAATTGAAATTGAAAATTATTTGAATGGAAAAAAATACAAAAATGGGTGGGAAAATATGATTGTATTAAATGTGGCTGTGAAGACTGGCACTAATTACAGGTTTTACAAAATAACATCATTTACTGTGTCTATTTTTAAATTTTTAATGATGTTGCACATGTCAGCAGTTACCAACAGAAGTTTTGCAATGTGACTGGCATTTTTACCGCTGTATTTCACTACAATAACAGAATAATTATAGTTTCTTTAGGGATTGTTCACAAACACTTGTTAGGGGAGGCCTGATGGCCCGAAAATTTTTGTGATGAAATTTTTTTGCATCAGGCCCCCAACAAGTGTTTGTGAACGGTCCCTTAGGCTATTCCAGTTGAAATCCATACACCCCTATGGAAGACATGACCTTAATTTCCCACACATGGAGTGTGAATTTCAAATGCTGTTACCTGAATGGGTGACCCATTTGAAATCTAAACCCCCTGTGTGGGAGACTAAGGACATGTCTTCTATAGGGGATGGGTTTTAATTGGAATAGCCCATTTTATTTAAACCCCTTGTCTTTTGTAATATTTTTTACTTGTATTCTGAAATTAATCCACTTTTATCAATTGAATCTATGATTTGAAATGACCTGGTATTTTGAAAAAAGACATGCAG
Organism: Amphiura filiformis; assembly: GCF_039555335.1. Classification (NCBI taxonomy): domain Eukaryota; kingdom Metazoa; phylum Echinodermata; class Ophiuroidea; order Amphilepidida; family Amphiuridae; genus Amphiura; species Amphiura filiformis. Next base: position 34,897,439 of record NC_092636.1, on the reverse strand, counting down.
TTCACAAATACAAGATAATTGTTTCATATATGTCAGAACATTAGCATGGCTCATTGCCCAAATCACCTTGTATAATGACAAGATCTCCTGTAGATAACAGCTGCTGTGATCATCTATTTTGATGTTAAGGGGGTACTACACCCTTGCCCAATTTTGTGCCTATTTTTGCATTTTTCTCAAAAATTATAGCACATTGGGGACAAGTAAGATATGTATATTATAGGGGCAAGGACTACAACTACTGGACTGGAAATTTTATTTCAGCACAGACAACAGTTGTGGAGTTACAGTCAAAAATGAGGGAAAACCAATATCTGATCAATAAATCAATAACTACTTGCTTTGAGTTGCTGAATTTTCAGTACAGTAGTTGTAGTTCTTGCCCCTATGATATACATATCTTACTTGCCACCAATGTGCTATAATTTTTTAGAAAAATGCAAAAATAGGCACAAAATTGGGCAGGGGTGTAGTACCCCCTTAAGTGCAGGGAACAACAAAACATTTTAAAAATGGAAATGGTAAATATAATGATTGATGAATTAATGTACTTTTGCAAATGTACCGCATGAATTGGCACAAACGATGAAGCAAATGGTTTTGAATTATTTGTTAAGCCTTTTGATCATCAATTAATAATTGCAATAAGGAATGTGTGAAATATTACAGTGCTAAAAAAGTAGACTGCAATTAACGTAATAGGATGCTAAAATGACCCCTTTTTCTCGGCCAATTTTGGTATATTAATGGGTTATTTTATCAAAATATTCCTAATTTTTTTCTTGAAAAATATGCTAATTTTGCTTTACTGCAGCCAAAAGTATTGAAATTTGCCTAAATATTGGTAATTTGCATTCAGTTTGACTGAAAAAGTCTTCTGGTATAGCAATGGGTAAATATTTATTGAAAAATTGGTGTATGGATGGTCCACTTGCCACTTCTCAGCAACATATCCCTGTACCCAAATTCACAATGGAGTTACCTCCCCCATGTAAAATGATACTTATGAAATTATTTTTATTTGTTTCAACATAAACTTAGATTTCATGTACTCACAAATTATGTAAATCTATCCCTGATATATGAATCACTAAAAAATGAGGGGAAATGTATAAGTATGGCGGAAAATTACACAATGGTGCATTTTACTGGTATCTATCATCATCATAATGAATGGTGGTCGTTTACGAAGAAAAAGTTTAATAAACATAAACTGAACTAAATACTTTGCTTTCTATCAGTTCAGTTTTCATATTTATAAATATTACTAAACCAAAGCAAAAATAAATGGGTATGGTATCATCAATGGGTCAATGACCTAAAAGGTAACTTGATATCTTCGGAATGTGACACACATTGAAAATTCAAGGTATGAAATTAATTCCAGAGAATTTCCAGCTTATGTAAATTTCCACTTGAACACTTTAAAAAGTGAATTCTCTTGCACTAATAAAGTAGCTTAATTAGCATTTGGGTGACAGGTTTAATCCCCAGAATGAACAGGTTATACTTATATTTGCAACATACCTGAACTGTGACATAGGGGTTGATGCATGATCAGTATCTGATTTCTAGTAGACAGGGCATTGATAGCAACCAGGACTTTAGGGTTGATTCACAATTCCATTAATTGATAGAAATTTAAATAATACGAAACAAAAAACCAAAAGACCCAACACTATATTTGCCATGAGCTAAGCTGGCTTAATATTACTTGCAATCTTGTGTGCATGAGATATGTTGTGTGACTTAATTGACATATGTCTCATGTAATGTTGGTCTTATTCTAAGAATCAAGACTTGTTTTTCCATATGCTCATGGAAATAAAATTACTGGTAGAGAATCATTTATGAAAAATGTTTACAAATTTTAGTTTAGTTTCACCTCATGTGGATGTAAAATAGGGTTATTGTTCATTTTCATAATTTTTTTCTCCAGGTTTGCTATTACAAATAATGGTAAAAAATTGTATTTATTTTATTTTATTTTTGTTGATAATGCCAATGTTTTTCCATGTTACATTTTCAATTTACAAAATGTAGCTAAATAATATCAAAACAAGAAAAAAGATCACTCATTTTTGCACTAGGCTTTTGTTTCTTTTTAATCACACTAATACCGTAAATTCCAGTGTATTAACTGGATTCCTTGCCCCTATGATATACCAGTGTGTTATTATCTTTTGAGAAAAATGCACAAGTAGTCACAAATTTATCAAGGGGTGTAGTACCACCTTAATGAATACAAAACCGTCACAATGTTCAACACATAACATCATACGTTCACTTAGGCCAAATTCCTTCTTTTTTTTAAAAATCCATTCGAGGGCAAGCAAACTTTTTTTTGCCTTATTATTAAATACACCCAATTATATCTTGTAGCAAACCACCTGTCTGCCACCGTAGGTAAAGTCATTCAAGTTTGAGCACTATAAATCCAGCACAAGTATTGCACTCGGATTAAGAGTCAGGAACGTTTCAATTGAGTATTATGTAATCAAGACTAATTACGGAAATTTAAAACAATTAATAGATTAACACACTTAATAGGTTGGACATAATATGTATCAATTTACAAACAATTACAACTTAATGGTAGTAAAACAGTATAATCCATGTCCATGAGTGACTAAACGTAGCAATTAAGAAAACTTGTGTTATTAGAGACTTGAGCAAATTGGATGTGAGAAGAATTGGGAGTTTAATATAATTTAAGGGGAAAATGTTATCAAATATATACCATCCTGAATTGACAGACGGATTATTATATTTCAGGATATTGAGGACACAACAAGCCAACAGGTACGGTATATTCCATCCGCTTCTTACCATTGCACCAGTATGTAATAAAAACGAAGGTAAAAAAAAAAAAAAAAGGGAAAAAATGGTGAAATGGTAAAGTAACACTGTTTAGGAGAGCCTATAGCTTTTAACAATAGCTTAGTATCGACATAATTTTCAAGGTTAATTTAAACTAAGTACTTGATTAAAATGTTGTGCTTCTATTTCTTGATTTACATTTACAGGAGCAGACTAGAAAACGTCTTGACGCCACCTTGAGTAGGATACATCAAGCTTTTACACATGTAAGTATACCAATTGACCTTTTCGGTAAATCCCATAAGCCTTTGCGAGTACACCTGAAAACTTGGTCATTTTACGTCACGCTGATCTGCGCTGATGCTCACATCGTTTATCGAACATCGTTACTGTGCATTGCAAGACGGCGTGACATAAAATGACGAGTTCTCAGGTGTACTTGCAAAGGCTTATGGGATTTACCGAAAAGGTCAATTACCAGATAAGCAGGGTTTTATTACCAAAGATGGATGGCAGTGACAGGTTTGGTTTGGGGAGGGGGGATAAGCTACACATATTTTGGTTAGTGGTGTATCAATACATACTTGATGTGTCGATAAATCAGAAGAAAATACTTCCGACGTATCAACAATTATCGACAGTCAACAACTATTTTGAGATGCACTAATGGCACAGTTAGGATTCATACCTGTACACTGGCTATAATCGCTTGCTCTGGGAGAATTGCCTTAGTTTCATTAATATGCGAATCTAATGACTAAAATCACAAGCTTAAGTTAATAGCTCACATGTATTTAAAATAAGAAAGCACTCATCTTCTATAATACTTCACAAAAGTTTACGTACTACTGATAGTGATTCACAGGAATTTGCAAGATACACGTCTGCATCAGTGTTACTAAAAATAGGTTGCCAACCCTGCGGTTTTAGGTTGCCAAGCTTGTAGCCTATTAGGTCTGGTGTCGTTCATTGTCGATATGCAATTGCATGTTGATATGTTGCCGCAAGAAGGGCATCAACACTTCTGACAACCGATAACGGCACAAATTTGTTTAAACTAAAATTGCCCCGCATATTGCTTATTGAGAGTAGTGAAATTGTACTGAGATTTTGATGCCTCTAATGTATGAGCCCAACAGGGGAAAGCATTAGACGCATCAACATCTCAGTAGTGCATTATTTTGTACAACTTTTGAGCAATAAGTGATATGATTTTATTAACCTATTTCACACAATCCTGTGATTTTTGCTATTTTTATAATAAAAATTGTCACTAAAATGTTGGAAAATGCAAGCAAATATAACTGCATCAACCCGCAAGAAAATTGAACAGATCCTAAAACACTGCGCGTACTATACGGAGTGCACGCCCGTGCAATTATACAATATTTATGCACACCTTGTATTTTACTAATGTTTGCTCTCTCACTATCTAGGAGTGTGTGAAAATATTATCAAGTATTAAAGTGATATTTGAGGTAAAATTCAGAGCAAAACTGTACCAAAATATACTTTTAAAAAAATTGGGGGCTAAATCTGTGAGAGGGCAAATTCTATTACAAAATGGGGACAAGTACCAGGGGGGTCTTTTTCATGTTGAGAATCACATTTTCTTAAAGGCCAATACACAAAAAAGTTGGAAATGTAACATGTTTATGTCTATTTAATTGACGCGATTCCAAATACAGCGCGCCACCTACGATCACGCCTGGCTGATCAACTTCGCGCAGAGCATCATGGGTAAAAGTCGACATCCATGACGCGTCGACGATGAACCATCGACCCTGGAAGGGGGAAACGCAACGAGTGTTGCTATCGATTACTCAAATTTGTTTATTTACGTTGCTGATGATCAGCTGTTAATTCAACCCTCCGACGATTTTTTTTCCAATTCTGCCTCCTTTTTAAAGTTAATTTCGACAGTCATGGTTTAGGCCTACCGGTATAGGCCTACCTCTGTGAATGTTCAGAGTGTTAGGCCTATTCCCACACAAGATAATGGGCATCAATTAAACCCTTATTTTCAAACTTTTCCGAACTTTCTGAGGTGTTGGGAAAATACTTTAGGCTCTCGTTTACAAGAAAAGAAAACACTTTCAGGTCGTTAAGCTTTGTTGTAAGCATGGTAAGAAGGCCAATAATAGACTTGATTAAAAAATATGATTGGGGATAGGCCCTAGGCCTACTTTAGACCCTCATGCATATCCTTAAAAAAAACCAATTTTTAAACCTTGTTTATTTTAAGTAAAGTAGGCCTAATATTAGGCATATCACCTCAAAAATAATCGCAGCAGAAACACGTTATTTAATGTTCCTACATTATTGAGCTTTATTAAAGCATCAAAAATCAAAAAACAGAATTGAAATCGGTCAATGCATTGTGATGTAGTGTCAATTTAAAGATGCTCGTAGATGGAATGAAATCCTGCCACAAATGGCTGTAATGACAAAATTGGCACATTTCGAGATTTTGAAGGTATATTTGGACGCTTGCTTGAAAAAGCAGCGTTAATTGAAATATCACATGTTAAATGCCTATCTTTCCTGACTTCGTTACAGAAAACAAAATTTAAAAATCTATCATTGAATAATCATAATAAATTAAGACAGGGTTCGAGGTTTGAGTCAGGTTTCACTGCCAAATGTGTGAAAAAAATATTTAGGTGTGAAGAATACTTCTAAAAATGAGCATATATAGTATTTCTAAGGTAAAAATGTCTGAATTTTCAATTTTCCTAACTTAGAATACTGTATCTTAAGTCGTTTTTGGGTTAAACATGGATTTATGGCCATTTTTACTGAAAATGACCAGTTTTAGGTGAAAAAAATTTCACCATTAATTTTAATCCCTCATATTTTCTACTATATAGATAAATGTTGTCTTTCTCTGTTATTTTGTATTACCTGATGGTTTATTTGTTCAAATAAAACTGTTTTTAATTGATTTCATTGCTTACTTTGTATACCATACCCGGATAAAGTTGAACTTGAAAGTGAAAAAACGAAGCCCAAAAAAGGTCATTTTCGAGAGATTTGTATCTTAGTTTCACCATAAAATTTGATCTAAAGGGGCTAGAGACCTCATTAACCCCTCATTTTAATGATATTTCAATTTGCCACACACTGATAATAATTTTAACTTCCTTCAAAAAGAAAATTTGAAGAAAATTGCAAAAATGTTACCCCTAAGCGTGAAAAAAAGATGGCAAATTGTAAAAAAAATTATTTCGGAAAAACTTATGGAGGTACAGCTCTGAAAAGTTGATCGATTGTGCACTCTACCAATCTCCACAATCGATTAGATTTGTGGAAGGATGCCATGTACACTTTTTTCAAAATAATTTTTTTTACGACTCAGATTTTGCCCCATTTTGAGGTTCACGCCATTTTTCTGATGTATCAACCCCTTAAACCCAAAGGTCACACCCATAAAAGTTATTCCAGGAAGAACAGTCAATGCCTTTCATGTTGTGCCCTCAAATATGTAATTATAAAGGGATGATCTGATGATAATAATGACCACCGATGATGAAGAATCTTTCACACCGGGAGATGTAGTATGGGCAAAGCATGGTTGCTTCTGGTATCCAGCTAAAGTCATTTCCCCAACTGATGTACCTGAACATCTGAGAAGTTCTATCCTGAGAAAACTGAAACAAGTATTAGTCAAGTGGTATGGTGAAGAGAACTTTAGTTCTGTACCAGCTCATCACATCAACCACTTATCAGAAAATAAAGTTGATGCAGCCCGTGCCGCTAGATCACACAATATTCAGTTGCGCTATCAACAAGCCATTTCTGATGTCAGGGGTGAATAAAGTGCTATATGCTTCAGTATAAACATTTTAAGATTGTGTAAAGGTAATCAGTTATACATTAACACTTTAAGAACATAATTTCTTTATGAGTTTAGACATCAATAGATTTATTGTCTTGACACCAAACCTGACCGCTATATGTTTACTAAATATATAGGAATACAGGGGCCTCAGTACCAACATCATTTCATTTTCATACATGAGAACAGTGTTTAAGCAGTCTTTATAGTTTGTTTTACATATTTATAGATTCAAAACAACTTTAACTGAAGTAATAATGCTCTGTAACTTTTTAAAAATACAGTTGTGTTCCAAGTAGACTCCCAGGATTGGTTAACATTTTCATATCATTCTTCGTAAAAACAACATGCGCTTAGAATTTGTTACATATCTTTAAAATGGTGATACCCTGTGTATTAAAAACTTCAGAAATGAACTCAGCACAAAATTCTAGTCCAGAAAACATGTATAATGTTATGATAACATGAACTTCATTTTTCCCCCATTTTGGCAGTAAAACCTGACTCAAACCTCGAACCCTGTCTTAACCAAATATACTATTTTAGCAATTTCGGCCAATCTGCAGACGAATTAAATCTCAAAAAATGACTAAGTTCAGCTAATTAATATGCAAAATTGATGCCAATAGAAAACCGTACATGATATAAAGGTGCGGTTTTTTTTGCACACATATGTATACAACGTTCTTTCAATTGATAACAAAAAATACACAAAAAGTAATTAATTATGCAAATTAGGTAATTACAGCTAATTATGTATTTATGCTATTATTATGCAAATTAGGCATGAGTAATTTTAGGTTTTTTTCAATATTAATGAACGTCTGTTCATTCATCATAATTTTTTTTAAGTATGATCCTGTTATGAGGTTGAATAAATAAACTGCAGTTAATTATTTAAAAACAATACAAAAAAAATAAAAGTTTGACATTTTGACGGTGTCTAGAATATAATTTTCATTTTTACTGTAAACATGGTATGTGTCACCATTACTCAAAGCCAAGTCCGAAAATTAAAAATTAAAATTCAGTTGCAATGAGACTTTAAATTAACATTTTGTCATCTGGATTAACACGGGAGAACAATCGGTAAAGTGAACAGCAATTTTACTGTACCGCGTATACAAAAATAGTATGGCCTTGGACACACACAATGGCTTAGAGCTATTGTGGTTTGGAAAATTACTCCCTAAAAAAACATTGATTAATGTTTTGCTTCAACTGGTTTTAGGGAAGTGTTTCATTTGTTGTCGACGGAATTAATTTACATGCTAAGAAAGATTAGTATTTCAGCTAAATGGTGGTAGTTCCTTTACTTCAATAGGCCTATATTTACTGATTTATGAGCGATCTTCAAAAATCCATAAAACAGGCAGTAGCTCTTAAACAAAACAATTTTAATTTTGGAGGACCCGATGTTAGCCTCGGAAAGGCTTCACACATCATATATTAAAAATTTAAACAATTTGGATAAATGGAACATATGAAGAAATTCATTTATCGACATGGATGTTTCCTAAAATTGGCCAAATTTGAAGCGCGCCCTTTTCAATTCACTGTTATGCTTGCATGCACAGTGTAGCAGAATTATTGTGCAGCCACTGTGACATACCTACTAATATTCTCAATATTTAGAATAACGAAATATTCAATACATATTTTAACAGCATGGACAGCGTAAAGTATATATTTTTTTAATGTTTTTTTTTCTGCCTCCATTTTAAAGTTAATTTTGATAGTCATGGTTTAGGCCTACATCTGTGAATGTTCAGAGTGTTAGGCCTATTCCCACACAAAATAATGGGCATCAATTAAACCCTTATTTCAAACTTTTCCGAACCCGATCCGAGGCGATTGGGAAAATACTTTAGGCTCTCGTTTACAAGAAAAGAAAACACTGAAAAATCAGTGATTGGGGATAGGCCCCTAGGCCTACTTAGACCCTCATGAATATATCCTTAAAAAACCAATTTTTAAACCTTGTTTGTTTTAAGTAAAGGAGGCCTAATTCTCAATTTTTAGAATAACGAAATATTCAATACCGGTACATATTTTAACAGCATGGACAGCGTAAAGCATTTTTTTTAATACGATTAAAACGTTTTCGAATTTCAAATGTACTCTATTCCTATTCAACCATCGACGGTTAAAACTCGATGTCAAAAATGTTGATGTCTCTGATCGACCATCTAGGCCTATAAACCCGATGTCAAAATGTCAATTTTCGAGTTTGGGTAGGCCTATAATAGAAAATGCTTTTGATGCAAGACAATTTCAAACAGGAAATTTAATCTAAGTCTTTTTTATTTCTTGTTTGGATAACTTTTCCCATAATTATACCATGCGTGATACATGATTAAGACAAAAGCTTTTGGTTTTCATAAATGTTTTGAGCGCTTGTCTTATTTTTTTATTTTTATCATTTTTTCCTAACCTAGGCCTATAGATGTTTTACATTTATAACCTTTTTACAAACTTGAATAGATATGAATTAATTGTTTTAAAGCATTTTGAAGACGTTTTGAAACGCTCTTTGTAGCATGATGTAGGCCTACTGTATGATCACGAAAGGTGGTAAATTTAGAAGCCATTTCCTTCTATAGCCTATAGCCATAAACAAAACACTTTGGCCCCAATGTATAATGTCGGGAGAAAATATATCAGATATACTTGCACTAAACAAATAAACCTGTTAATTTTTAAAATAAACTCTTGTGGTGCAATTCTGTCAACAAAATTACATAGGCTTATGAACCGGGGGCTGCATGGGCTCAGCCCCCTCAATAAATTTGGTGCGGGGGCTCGAATAGGCCTACCCTTCTGTATGAATAGGCATGTTTTCATTTTCATTTAGGCCTATAATGGCCTCCAAACTATTGTTAAGTTATCTTGTTTTGTCCCTTATTGTACAGTATATTCTTCACCGTAAATTGGTGTGTGTGTGTGTGGGGGGGGGTGTGTCCCGGTTCGCCCCTTCAGTCTCAAATGAAGCAGGCCTAAACAATGCGTTCACCCCTCCAATAAAGTCCATCCCCAGATTTGACCTCTTTACTCTGTAGGTTGAGTCCATGATCCATGGGCCTGATCCATTATTTAATATGCAAGAAATGTCGACCCTCCAAATTTAAACCTTTCCAATTTGGCCAAAGTCCACAATGCCGTAAAGGTTGGGCTACACTACAGTTCAGTTCTTTTCACAGTGTTGACTTATAATTTCATGAGAAAGAAAAATAAAATGGGAAAGATTTTAATCTTTCCCATTTTCTTTTTTTTTTTAAAAAACATGTATAGGCCTAGGCGTTTAAAATTGCCCAATTGAATATTTAGTCGAAACAGTTTTTGATTTTTCAATGTTGTGCCGACCGATATTATATGACTAAAAGAAACTCATTCCAACCAACGTGTGCTATTTTAATTGGGAGTAGGCCTAGGCCTACATTAAGAGTAAATTTCCTTGGGTTATGAAAAGGGGCAATATGAAATAAAGATGGTATGACATGCAAGAAAGCGGAAGTAAAAATAAAATATGAAAAAGAAACATGAATTAATATTAAAATCGGGCATGACAATTGTCAAATTTAAACCTTAATTGTGACACGATCTGGTTCATGGGGGGGGGGGGGGGGCAAAGAGGCATTTTGAAAATTGTGTTACTGTGAAAACACCAAAGGTCTAGCATACTTGGTTCTAAAGTTATGGAGTTTTTCATGCATATTTTCTTGATGGGCCTATGCCAGTAAAATAATGATCTTTTAAATTCTTGTAGGCCTACTCTTTTGCATGCAGTTTGAAACTTTCTTCATCTTTATTATAATGCTAGAACTCTATGAGGTATTGTTGAACTTATGCATTAAAGTCTAAAATTGAAATATTAACAAAAAATAAATGTTATTTTTAGGGCCTATCTGTAGGCTATGCCTACAAAGTGTTTTTATTGTGATCGTAATTTTTTAATGTTTGATAGTAATACAATTAAAAATACAAATTTAGGCTAAAAATATAATAAGGACAAATCAAACAATTACAATAATAACAAAAACGGCAAACCAATGTGATGCATGTTTATAGTAATGAGACATTAAGAATCTTTTAAAAATTTACTTGAATTTCTTTGCGGTAGGCCTATCCCGCGCGGCGGGCCGCTATAAGCGCCTTCGTGCAAAAAAACCCATTTTTAGAAAATGTAGGCCGATTATAAAAATGCAACACCTATAGTATGGATGTTGGTGTTATATTATTATCGTATTGAACAAACAATAAATTCAGAAAGAATTAAAACAATTTATTCTAATAACCAAAATAAAACCTATGCGTTTTCCATTAAAAAAAAGGACAGGCCTAGGCCTACTTCGCATTGACTAGGCTCACAGTATCGGGCTGAAAAGCATCGCATAAAGTTTAAAAACAAAAAGGGCGGTTTTAGAAAATGTATAACAAAAAAGGAAACAGCTAGTATCAACGTCAAGTTTATGGGATTTAGAAAAGGACATCTGTGAATATCAAACTGCAATATTTCACTTCAACACAGAAAATCTCAAAAAATTTCAAAAGTACTATAAAACATTGTGTTTTTAGAGTAATAATCACAATGGTCAGCTATGGTTGATGAAAAACTGTCGACCCCAAGCCAATTTTCACTGCCGTCGTTGGTGGCGCGCTGTATTTGGAATCGCGAGAATTCATTAGCATTTTTCACGAGGACAGATTAGTGACATTCACCATCAAGACAGATTTTATTGTAGCACATCCCTTATGCAAATTGATTAAGATGACTTTCATGTGCAGGTGATATTTACATTTTATCCAGAATAAACCCTACTGCATGCTGGGATATCATCTGAGATTGAGATTTCTTACTATGTAGTACATGTGGTGTTACAACTTAACCAAACTCATGGCATATGTGAATAGAAATTAGGGTGACACACAAAAGGAAGTTCTTATTACTTTTGATGACCTGAAATAAGTTTAAAATTACTGAATAACGTACATTCTAACGTAATATAGTATCTCCAGATTTACAAAATGTCATCAAAGTTTTGTCACATGTAGTGTAGTTTATGTATTTGCATGTACAATGGTGGAATTCATAAACAATTCATTATGATTAATATTTGCTTAATTTCTCTTTATTTCAGGATGATATGCAAGTAATAGAAAAGAGTGGCTTCTTATGGAAACAAGGAGGGTGAGTACTATAGTATTGAAATAGTAATAAGTTTTTATCAATATTCAATTCCTCTTTTGTTTATGACCACTTGCTGGGTGCCTTATCATGGGAACCAATCAGCTATAACATGATAACATTGTTGATAATCATGTTGATGATAATCTTGTTGATGATAATAATGTTGATGATAATAATGTTGTTTTACCCAATGACGTACCATTGTGTACTCATGTAAATGAAGATGAAAGTAATAATTATGTTGTTTTATCAAATGTTGTTTCATCAAATAATGATACTTATGTTAATGACAATATGCATGATAGTTGTAATATAAATGACATTACCGCTGCAGATGAGACTTCTGATTATGTGCAACTTCAAAATGGCAAAGTACCTAATTTTAAGACCAAAGGTATTAAATTTGCCCATCTTAACATAATAAGCCTTGTTGGTAAAATTGATGAGTTTAAATATATGTGTGGTGATGCGTTTGACATCATTTGTGTGAATGAAACACTTTGTGATCACACAGTGTGTGATAACGAGGTTAATTTTGATGGTTTTAATATACTCAGGAAAGATCGTAATAGGGGTGGCGGTGGTGTGGCAATTTTAGTTAATAGTATGTTCGATTTTAAGAGAAGGGATGATCTATGTGATGATTCTCTTGAATGTATTTGGGTCGAAATTTCACCACCTCATACTAACACACTTCTTGTATGTGCTGCATATAATCCTGATGGAAATGATAATGATTTTCAAATATATTGTGTACAATGTTGTCAAAAGCTGCAAATGAAGTTAAAGAGTTAATTTTACTTGGCGACTTTAACTGTGATTTTTCTCCTCACGTCCAACTGTAAGCAAGTTAGAGATTTAAAATTTGTGTGTGATTTGTATCAGTTGCAGCAATTAATAAACCTTCCAACTCGTGTGACATCTCACAGCAAGACGATTATTGATTTGTTTTTTACATCAAAGGTTGAGCTTTTTAGTGAAAGTGGTGTGATTCAAACTTCAATCAGTGATCACTATCTAATTTATGCTATAAGAAAAACCAAGCCAATTAAGGGTCAACATAAAACCATTGATTATCGCTGTTTTAAACGTTTTAATGATCAAAGTTTCATTAATGATCTCTCTGAACAACCATGGAGTGACATTGAACAAATTGACAATGTTGATGATGCGGTAAGCATGTGGAATTCAATGTTATTTGATGTTGTTAACTTTCATTTACCTAAAAAGACCAAGCGTGTTAAATCAACTCCATCGCCTTGGTTAGGTAGGGAAATTAAGCAGTGTATGCATCATAGGGATAGCCTCCATCGTATTGCAACTCGTTCTAATAGTGTAAGTGATTGGAAAGCCTATAAACTTGTTCGTAATCAAGTTACTAGTATGATAAGATCTGCAAAATGTAATTATTATAAGGGCCTAATAGATGAGAGTTGTAATGATTCTGGTAAGCTATGGCAAACACTTAAAAGGTTATTCCATCCAAAGTTTCCCCAACTCCATCATCTGTTGGGTTTGGAGATAATGTAGTTACATCTGACATTGATATATCAAATGTGTTCAACAGCCATTTTGCTAGTGTTGCAACTAATTTACTTAATGAAAGTGATGAAAGAATTAATGATGTAAACAATGTTAATAATATTGCTGATGTTAATGTGTTACCTACATGCGAAGATCTTCAAGTTAAACCTGTTCTTAATATGCCATGTATTTCATATGATTTTGTTGACAGAGAAATTCGCTCCATGAGCAATAAAAAGGCTACAGGTCTAGATGATGTCAGTTGTAAGATACTAAAACTGGCTCGCCCAGTCATTGTAAAAAGTTTAGTTTATATTATGAATCTCTCTTTGTCAAAGGGTATTTTTCCTACTTTGTGGAAAGAAGCCAAAGTAATCCCTTTGCATAAAGGAGGTGATCTTGATAACACCAATAATTACAGGCCTATTTCCATCCTGCCTGTAATAAGTAAGATCATTGAAAGGGCTATGCATAACCATGTTTACTCTTTTTAAATCGAAATGGTATTTTGAATGTTCATCAATCAGGCTTTCGTCCTGGTCATTCTACCGAAACTGCTCTTGTTGATATGGTTGACGATTGGCTTGCGGGCATCAACAATGGTAAAATGACCGGTGTTGCCTTTATCGACCTTAGAAAAGCGTTCGACACCGTAAATCATGATATTTTGCTAAGAAAGCTCCACGATATTGGAGCATCTGAAGATACAGTTAAATGGTTTGCTTCATATTTGTCATGTAGAAAGCAAAGAGTTACTTTTAAGGGTATTGTTTCTGATTCACTTGAAATGAAAGTTGGTGTTCCCCAAGGCAGTATATTGGGCCCATTATTATTTCTCATTTTTATCAATGATATGCCAAATGTAGTATCACATGGGAAAATATCCATGTACGCAGATGATACCACGCTGTCTGTAAATGGTACTGATACTGATATTATTTCTAAAAAGCTCACTGAAGATCTTTCTGCAATTAAGGCATGGTTAAATGTTAACAAGTTGTTTCTTAATGCTGAAAAGACAAACGTTATGCTCATTGGTAGTGAGCCTAAGTTACGTAATGACAAATGTTCTGCTTTTTCAGTTACCATTGATGATCGTCAACTTGAAAGAGTTCATAGTGCCAAATGTCTTGGTGTAAAGATAGATTCTAAATTACTCTGGCACAATCATGTTAACTCTGTTATACAGAAGCTTTTTTGTAAAATAGGACTCTTAAGACGTCTTAAAACATATCTTGAAGTACGCACTCTTAATGTTTTATACAAAGCTCTTATTCAACCGCAGTTCGACTATTGTAGTGTAGTGTGGTTTGGTCGCTTCAATGAAGATATGCGTAAATTAAGTGTGTTACAGAAGCGATGTGCAAGAATCATATTACGTGCCAATTACCTTACGTCTTCTGATATAATGTTTCCTATATTAGGATGGGAATCACTTCCAAATCGTGCAATGTATTTCAAATCTTTGTTAATGTTTAAATGTCTAAACGATATGGCTCCACAGTACCTAATCAACAGGTTTTCTTATATACACGAAAAGCATAATGTTAACACCAGACAAGCTACGACAAATGTATTGGCTCTTCCGCCTTGCATGAATGGTTATGATACTGAATATTTTAAATCATCTTTTTCATACAGTGGGGTTGAAGTTTGGAACAAGCTGAGTAATGAATTAAGAAGCTCAACAAATATGCAGACTTTCAAGCAAAGATTCAAGTCCTAAAATTTTGTGCATATACTTGTAAATGATGTGTTTTTATTTACTTTGAAAATTGTATGTATTTTTATATTTTAAATTTGTCTAAGAGTTGTATATACTATATAAATTGTATGTTGAAAATTGTTGCTTTTAAATTATTGTATATATGTGTAGCAGGGCCCCATGTTAGACCAGCTATTTGGCTGAATTGGGCTACCCTGGATAAATATGATTAAAATAAATAAATAAATGATGCCAGTATCATGCGTTCTCACATTCTATCTCCGACTTCCACTTTCTCTATTTAAAAAAAGCAAATCTCTTGCCACTGCACCTATTAGGGATAGGCTGCCAAGGTTGTGATTGCGATTTTAATCTGATATAACGCATTACGGAATAAATCGCATTGTGTTATCTGTATTATAGAAACACTGAATGCGACCTTATATCCAGTAGACAATGGCACAGCTTAAATGATTCCGTAACGGAGTGAGTGATCAGTTCCCACGATTACCTACTCCCCTAGTACTGCTGCTATTGGTGTGGTACAGAGTAGGATTGGGAAATGAATGTCCTTTGGGAGGAATGTGTAGCTATTGGTGTTGAGAGCCACACATTAACCCCTGACTAAACTTAAAAGCAAGATTCCTTTCAGGAATAGTCCTCACACAGTACACTGGCGATGTCAAACGTGTGCCATCTATCCTCATTCAGGATAATATGTGATTGAAGCTTATATAGTACACACATTGTTGACAAGAAATATTGCGTGTATCCAGGGCTTGAAAAAAAATTTATTTCCCGGGAAGCACGCTAAATTTCCCACAATTTATAGCATATTTTTATATACAAAAAAGACACAATTTCCCTCCAAATACCAGAATTTCCTTCCAAGCACCAAAAATTCCTGGGAACTTCCAAAATTCCCCACTTTTTCGAACCATGCGTGTATCGTAAACCATCCCAGCACTATATGGATATTTACAATAAAAAGTATAGGCCAGCATGATGTACATCAAGCATAAGCGCCAATCCGGCTTGAAAATGTGGGAGGGACAATCGGCTGAAATTGTTGAAAAGTGGCTGAAAAGAACAAAAAGTGGGTTGTTTTGCCGAAAAGGTGGTGGTGGGGGGGACACATTCCCTTTGTCTCCCCCACGGATTGACACCCATGACATTGTGAAATTTTAAGATGATTGTTAACTTGCAACAATGTAACTGTTACTGCTCCTCATAATAACATTAAACAGATTGACATTTCTGTTATTAAAATTTGCATTTTGTTTCATTTTATTACGCAGAGCTCAAGGCAACAGAGGTTTTCGCAAGCGCTGGGTGGTATTCAAAAATAACGAATTGAGATATTATGAAAACGACAAGACGGTAAGTACCTGATTTGTATAGTTACACCCAACGACGACAAGTAGAATTATAAATAGACTATGAAAAGTCAATTGTACATTCAGTCATTTTCATGACACTTTGAATCAGGGTACTTGTGTACCCATCAACAATAAATGTTATGCAAATTTAGGACCTATTTTGCAGGGCGCAGCTAGAGTTTGTTGGGCCCAGGCAAGGATAGGAAATGCAACAACATGCAACAATTTGCTAAAATATTACAAAGTTGTTGAATCAATGTGAATTTCAGCCTTAAATGGTGTCTCATAATGACTTCTTGAGTTTTTGTAGAAATTGAAGCAAAGACACAAAAATGTAAGACTTCACCATTTGGAAGAGGTGCGGAATCAATTGATTTATGCATGGCTGTACAATGTACATAAATCAGTTGATTCGGCACCTCTACCAACGCAGCACCCCAGGGCACTTTCCCCCAGCTACATCCCTGCTAGTTTGCATAATGTGGACATAATTATATAATAAATTTGTACTTAGTACAATTATATAACTTGTGATTGGCAGAACTGTCCAGATTGCACAACGTCTGGTGAACAATAATAACTGCCTTATATGTACATTGAATCATTGCTACAACCTAATTCTAGAGTGATCACAAAACCCCAAGTCCGATGGGTATGCCTAGAAACCAGGCCTAGAAACCTTCAAGGTGAATAGCTCAAATATGCCCAAAATAGGCTGATTTTGCATGATTGACACAATCCCAGGAGGGGTAACTGAACCCCCCAAAACCGCTCTCGGTCACACTGCTGACCACAGTGTAATCTCAGATTTATTGAAGGTAAACCATTGGCCTATTATAGTCTTGTCTTGTCTTGTCTTGAGTTGAGAGGAACGCCATATTGGATTGCGCAGTGGAAGATTTGAATCGTGCATGCTAGCCTAATCCCAGGGGACATATGCACACACGCAGAAGGGAGATTTGTCCGTACGCTGGGGACGCAACTGTGTAAACGCACCAATTCGAATCTGTCACTGTAAAGTTCAGTGAATTATTGACCTCATGATGTCACATGTTTACACTCAAGATGTTCTGTTTTTTCATAAGAATATTCATGTCTATGGCAGACCACATAAAATTTTTCCGAAGCCCAACTTGCAACCTTTTATTTTAATTTTGAGATATTACATATATAGCTTGTACCACATGTAAGCAAGTTTGATAACATGTTTGGTATTATTGGCTTTGAAACCAAAATGTGATGCAAAAATTCAACTTCCTCAATGTAAATTATGGAGTCTTTTGCCTAGCAGATTTTATCTCAGAACAACAGAGAGCTTGTTCCCAAACATTCCCAAACACGTCTTATTTTGACTCAAATTTGCTGTTAATAAGTTGCTCATCTCTGTAGTACGCTCACAATAGTGTTCCGTCAGTGCTCTGCAGGGATTTACATTGTATAACCAAAATACATCATTTACTTCCTTGTAATGTATACTCCCAACTTCCTTTTTTGGACACTATTTATAACTAGGGTATTGTTACAGTCAGGTATGAGAATTTTCAGTTTAAAAACTGAATTCAGTTTTTTTTATAGTCAAAATTTCCGCAACTTTATTTAATTTCAGCCTGTTTTTGGTACTTTTTGCCCAATTTCACGCGCATTTTCAGTTTTTTCAGTTTTTTTTTTAGGAAAGTGCAGTCTCATGCCTGTACAGTATGATATCCCAGCACCAATCATAACACAATGGTATGCTTATCAATAACGATCATGTTGAAATGAATACATATGATGTACATGATATTAATATATTAACAATTTTAAATTGCTTATTTCGGTGCCATTAAATTTTCACAGTGTAACAATTTCAAACATTTTTGCTGTTTTAAAATCCACTAATGTCAAGTTATATAACTAATAAATATTTTGTGCCGGTTTTTAATATTGAATATGCTTAAAAGAGCGCAAAAATTGTGAAAATTCAATAAGTATGAAAATTTTGCCTTTTAAAGTATGGCAGGTGAACCAGAAAATGTTGAGCTGATTATAGCTGATTGAACAAATAGTGAGGTCAAAAATATATGATTCCAAATTTGAATATAAACAAATATAAATCATAGGACAGTCCTCCTTATTGAATTGTAGAAACTATTGATGTAAATAAAAAAAGATAGCGAAAAAATAAATAAAATAACATTTACTAAATGCGAATTCTGTACATGGTAGACTAAGCAGCAATAACTTCATGTACAGAGTGTCTCTGAAAGAACTAATTTTTTAGTTTTTTCATTTCTGAACAAACAAGATTAACTTTCAAGAATTGTCTGCTTCAGTTGTAAAATATAAGACTTTTTGGTGAAAGTTCATTTTCAATTTTGGCCGGGGATTCAATACAGCAGTTAATGATCTGTTTATCAAGCACTGGGAATTAATGCTAATTTGTAAGCATGAATGGTTCAATAGTTAACTTTATAAAGATTGTGTTGAAAATTAATATGATCTAAATAGTACTGGCTGCAAAGTTAATCATAAACTTGTTGAACGGGCAACAGGCAACTTTCAACCAGGATTTACCTGTCCTACTATCTCGCTTAACTTTTGCGGAACTTTGCAAACTGCCTGGTTCTACTTCTTTTGAGCTCTGCTATCACCTATTTTGTTCTTATGTACTGTACTATGGAAATTTCATACATAGTGGTGAACATTAGGTAGTCATTTTTTGTAGTGAGATGTTTGAGTTAAAAAAATACTTAATTGATATTTTTGTGTGTTGTTTCAGATGAATGAAACCAAGAAGATTGTACCAGTGGGTGCAATGAGAGATGTGCAGAACCTGTGTGGCATTGCTAAGGTAAGTCAACAAACAAATCTACATACATATAGTTTTTTCCAAGGTTCCTTTGACAGTGTTAACCATCGCAGTATATGTGCTTGCTGACGTCAAGCGCGATCCATTGGACCTTGTGCGATGGATGGCTAGCAGTATGCTTAATTTGTAAAAAGAAATCTGAATAACATTATAGTTAGGGGCACTGAAACCAAATGGACAGTTTGGGTTGTATTATAGGAGTTGCAACCAGCATAGTGTTTTTTTGATAACCTTTTTCTACTCTATGGAAGAAGCAACAGATGCAACTAATGGGTATTTTTTACGTAATGGATCAGAATTCGCTAACATACACCGGGTCAAATGATTACTTCTGGAACTCAAGCCGTACAGATTGCAAATGGATATGTGATTTTGGCCAAGACCTAATTTCTGCTAGTGCTTACACAATGGCTAACAGCGTGTGATGATGAGCAATTTGTCTCTTAATTGCTGCATTTGCTAATTTGATACAGACAGAAGATTGCTTTTGTCACAAATAAATTGGTTGCATGTATTTTGGGCAACTGCAGATAAAGGTCCATGGTTGGCAAAGGTGGTTGGTTGAAACATTTAACCGTACATGATATTCATGTGATTAACACATCAAAGGGTCGTGCCATAACACAACCAACGGAGTGACATGTATTGGCAACATCGCCGCTGGTCGTAAATTCCAATTTTTGGCTCTGAGCGGAGCTATCAGTGCCTTTGTCATGCAACTAACTAGCATTCATTTTCAGGCCACAATCGCTGTTGGTTTTATGCTAAGGATCATTTAATGACTGATATGAAGACTTAAGTTTCGTTTCTAAGTTTGGCTGAGTTATTTTTGAATCAATTGCACTCCAGATTTTATTGAAATTCAGGCGATAAAAGTATTATTTTTGGGTAAAAAAGACCAAAATAGTCACGATAATCAAGTTATATCTTGGTTCCCTGTGTGTGCTAGAGATTATTCTGGTCTGTATAATTTAAGATGTGTGATACAGACGGAAACCAACAGAGGTACATTTCTTAAGATTTAGTTCAGATCAGAAATTATTTGACTACTTCTTAACTTTTCTTCACTATTTCTTTATAATTTAAATAAAGAGATAGGTAAGGAATGTCAAAAAATAGTCAAGAACATGTCTGAATCTTGAATAAATCCCGAATAAATCTGAACAAATGACTTTTCTGGGGGACTATTTTGCTTGCGCAAGTGCAGTACGAAAGCACTGTGATGGTTTTTGGTTAAACAACCAGGGTTGCCAACAAATTTCAGCTTGAATGGCGGGTCAAATAACCGAAATGTCACCCAATTTTTCTCTTTACCATTGGTTTATATGGGGCAGGGAAAAGTCGTGGGGAAAATCTTCAAAAGTCGCCCAATAGGCTACAAAATCGCGGGTTTGGCAACCCTGAATCCATGGTTATTTTCTATGCATCGGGTCAAGGTCGTGATTTTCTACATTCGGACTTTGAATACGCCGGCTACTTTTGATAAAATAATTATCATGAAAATAGTTTACCAAGATGATTAGGAAGAAAATAATGTTCGAATGATACCATTGACATTTTCAATTTCACATGGGGAGGTGGAAGGAGATCTAGCTATGTCATTAGTTGCTTGTAAATCTTGATGATGATCACTGGAATATAATAAAATGCATACCTGCCACACGGCAATCATACCGGGACCATGCTAGTACCTGCCAGGGACATGTCCGGCGGGCCGGTCATCGCTGCTAGCGCTGCAGTAGCGCACATCGCAACCTAGCAAATATTCATTCCATAGGCCTACCGGTACCCAGATACCAACCCCAAGGCAGCAGCGCGTGAATGCAACTCGCTATCTATGACTGAGAGCCAAAGCATCAGGGGAAAAATACTGAATTTTCACCAAATAAAAAAGGAGAAAGAGCCCTTAAGGAAATGATAAGTGGAGAAATCTTCAATTATATTATTGAAAACAAATTACAATTTAATAGGGCCGGCTACATCAAAGAAAAGTGTAAACATGAAACCATCGAGCTATGATGAAACCATGTCGAAGCTATCGTTATTCTTAGCTTTTTACATCAATATTCACAAATATGCTACATTTTACAGCAGATTAAGGGCTGGGGTATGAGCGTTTGGACAGTATTTATTTTGGGACATCAGAGCACATCAGACATATCGAATTGCATTCTGAATCTGAAGAATTTTTGAAATTAGCAATTTAATACACATTTTATGGCAAATCATTAAAAATTGATATTTTTGATATTTAACAGTACTTGAAGTAAACTTTATAAATCTGATGATTTATACTTAAAGTGTATGTAGGTGGGATGAAAAGCCGATGATCAATTGAAAATTTTGACCTTTTGTATTGAAGATATGGATTTTTTCCACAAACACCAAAACTAGAGCGATAACCGCACCATAGCTGAACCATGTGGCTTTGGCAGTATATTGTGGTAGGCCTATACCACTGTCACCCGGAGTCTGTAATGGACATTCTCGAAATGTTACGAAGGTATGACCACTTGAGTGGTGTTAATGAAAGAGGAAAAGTAAAGAATATAAAATAAACTGAGCAACTGTGCCTTTGCAAGGGCACAAAGGTAAGATTAGGCGGATGACTGTGACGATCTGATCAAGCAGCAATACTGTGCAGGATAGTATTAATTTTAATAAGACTTTTTCATTAATTGCCGTTTATACCTTGATCGTGAGAAGCTGTCATTTTGAAAACTTGACTTTTGACCTCTGTATGACCCCCTTAATGACCTTAAATGAATTTTAAAATATTTTCAACATGTTTAGAATGTCATAAGGATCATTGTGTCTAAATTTCAGCTCAATCGGAGCATTTGGGAAAACTTGACCTTGACCCCTTTATAACCCCTTAATGACCTTAAATGAATCTTAAAATATTTTTTAAATGTTTAGAATGTCATAAGGATCATTGCATTTAAATTTCAGCTCAATCGGAGCATTTTCAGTTAAAATGACCTTTTTTGACCCCTGTGACCCCTGGATGACCTCCGACGTTTGGAAATATTTTTATTATATTCTTTATGTTTTCCTCTTTCATATGACACCACTCATGGGGTCATACCTTTGTAACATTTAGAGATATGTCCATTTCAGACCAAATGGTTAGTTAGTAAGCTAGTAAGTAAGATAGTAAGTAAGCTAGTAAGTAAGCTAGTAACATTCACTCTTATAGGCTGATACCATTTCATGGTTCAGCAAAAAAATAGGTCTTTTTGGGAAAAAAATCCATGTCTTCAATATGAAAGGTCAAAATTTTCAATTGACCGTCGGCTTTTCCTCCCTGCTACATACACTTTAAGAATATATCATTAGATTTATATAATTTACTTGAGGACTGTTATATATCAAAAATTTGACAAATATCAATTTTTATAATTTGTCATAAAATTTGTATTATATTGTGATTTTCAAAAAATGAAAATTATTTGATATCAGAAAGACATGCTTCAGTATTCAGAATGCAATTCGATAGGTCTGAGGTGCTCTCATGTCCTACAAAAAATACTGTCGAAACGCAATAAACGCTCATTTTAGATCCCTTAAGAATCAATAATGATGACTTTATGGCTGAATTTGCAGAAATCACCAAGTTTCGTGAGTAAATTGACGAAGAATCACATAGCAATTTACGTAGACGAAAGCAAAATTGTCGCCAGAAAATGATGAATGTTCTCCGAACTTTAAAAAATAATGGTCGCCGGGAATCCATCAATTTCATAACTTTCACCAAAGCAACCTTTTTCATATTTCGTATGAACATAGGATAGAGTATATTTTACATAAAACTGTTAAAATAAGGACATTTTGTTGTCTCAAATAGTCGAATCCGAGCATAATAGGAACGCCAAAAAAGAATATATTTCACCAGGTGGAAATTTTACATACTTGCTATATCAAGCCTGTATGACAAAAGCTCGACCGGCAGTGATTGGTTCATTATGGTATTAATGAATATTCATAATGCTATTGGGAGCGCTGAAGTAAATAAATAGAATAAAATAATATTTAAATAGTGATATTTACTTATGAAAATAAAAACACAATAAATAAAATAAGAAAATGCAAAATTAATATGATAAAAATAAACAAAAAATAAAAAAGTGAAACAAATAAATTTTATTGAAATGAATTTTATTGAAATAGATGAAATAAAAAATTATGAAAAATCCAAATGAAATACCTTGTCATAAGAATTGTTAGCCTGACCTTTAAAAAAACAAATTTGACCCCAAGGTGTTTTTTTTATATTTTAAGTAAGTTAAGGGGTCATCCATGACCCCTTGTTTTAACCTGTCATCCGAGGTAAAATTACTAAAAACTTGTATGGGCATGAAACTTGGTGGGTACAGTCAACATATAGAGTCAAATTTTTGGAAGGTCATTTCAGGGTCTTGTGAGGTCAAATTTTTGGAAGGTCATTTTGGGGTCATCCGAGGTCACCCGGGGTCATCTGAGGTCAAATGACTAAAAACTGTCGTGTGGGCATGAAACTTAGTGGGTACAGTCAACATTTAGAGTCAAATTATTGGAAGGTTATTTCGGGGTCATCTGAGGTCACTTAGGGGTCATCTGAGGTCAAATTACAAAAAACTCACATGGGCATGAAACTTTGTGAGTACACAGTCAACATTTGGAGTCAAATTTTTGGAAGCGCATTTCAATGTCATCCAAGGTCACCCACGGGTCATCTGAGATCATCTGAGATCAAATTACTAAAAACTGTCGCATTGGCATGAAACTTGGTGGGTAGTCAACATTTATAGTCAAATTTTTGGAAGGTCATTTAGGGGCCATCCGAGGTCACCCAGGTATCATCTGAGGTCACATTTTTGGAAGGTCATTTTGGGGTCATTCGAGGTCACCTAGGGGTCATCTGAGGTCAAATTACTAAAAACTGTTGCATGGGCATAAAACTTGGTGGGTACAGTCAACTTTTAGAGTCAGGTTTTTGGAAGGTCATTTCGGGGTCATTTAAGGTCACCCAGGGGTCATCTGAGGTCAAATTACTAAAAACTGTCATATGGGCATGGAACTTGGTGGGTACAGTCAACATTTAGAGTCAATTTTTTGGAAGGTCATTTCAGTGTTATCTGAGGTCACCCAGGGGTCATCTGAGGTCAAATTTCTAAAAACTATCATATGGGCATGGAACTTGGTGGGTACAGTCAACATTTAGAGTCAAGTTTTTGGAAGGTCATTTCAGGGTCATCCAAGGTAACCCAGGGTCATCTGAGGTCAACTTACTCAAAATTGTCGCATTGGCATGAAACTTGGTGGGTACAGTCAACATTTATAGTCAAATTTTTGGAAGGTCCTTTCGGGGCCATCCAAGGTCACTCAGGGATCATCCGAGATCAAATTTTGGAAGGTCATTTTGGGGTCATCTGAGGCATGAGGTCACCTAGGGGTCATCTGAGGTCAAATTACTAAAAACTGTCGCATGGGCATAAAACTTGGTGGGTACAGTCAACATTTAGAGTCAGGTTTTTGGAAGGTCATTTCGGGGTCATTTAAGGTCACCCAGAGGTCATCTGAGGTCAAATTACTAAAAACTATCATATGGGCATGGAACTTGGTGGGTACAGTCAACATTTAGAGTCAAGTTTTTGGAAGGTCATTTCAGGGTCATCCAAGGTCACCCAGGATCATCTGAGGTCAACTTACTAAAAACAAACTTGGTGGGTACAGTCAACATTTATAGTCAAATTTTTGGAAGGTCCTTTCGGGCCATCCGAGGTCACTCAGGGATCATCTGAGGTCAAATTTTTGGAAGGTCATTTTGGGGTCATCCGAGGTCACCTAGGGGTCATCTGAGGTCAAATGACTAAAAACTGTTGCATGGGCATAAAACTTGATGGGTACAGTCAACATAGAGTCAGGTTTTTGGAAGGTCATTACGGGGTCATTTCAGGTCACCCGGGGGTCATCTGAGGTCAAATGACTAAAAACTGTCGTATGGGCATGGAACTTGGTGGGTACAGTCAACATTTAGAGTCAAGTATTTGGAAGGTCATTTCAGTGTTATCTGAGGTCACCCAGGGGTCATCTGAGGTCAAATTACTAAAACTGTCATATGGGCATGGAACTTGGGTGGGTACAGTCAACATTTAGAGTCAAGTTTTGGAAGGTCATTTCAGGGTTATCTGAGGTCACCCAGGGGTCATCCGAGGTCAAATTACTAAAAACTTGTCTGGGCATGAAACTTGGTAAGTACAGTCAACTTTTGGAGTCAAATTTTTGGAAGGGCATTTCGGAGTCATCTGAGGTCACCCAGTGGTCATCTGAGTTCAAATTTGTCCTAAATTGATTAATGTATGCTCTGCAAATGAGAGAGCTGTACATGTACCAACCAACATGTGACCTGTCACATAATCAAATGATGTCACCTGTTGCGCATTTGACTCCCAAGAAAAATCACTTTCACTGTCCCCAAAAAGCAAAGAGCCACAGCGCCATTGGTGCTCTTGTTTTGCTTTACCTCAGTTGTTTGGCTCAAAATTAGAAGGGGACATATCTGACATTCTTAGTCAGTGGGAGTGGTCTAGTTTGTAGACACATTTTTTGATTGGACAATCGCAAGATTTCGGTGCCGTTTATCAGGCCGTAGACGCGACCCCACGTCATCATGCGTCTTGATAATGCCTTACACGCTTGTAGAGGTGCTTGGCGTATGTATTGCGCTGTAATGCGTGAGACTAGTGCGGAATCGCGACGCGCTAGTAGTACAGCGCAACAGAATACGTGAAGTTGTAAACAAGTTTCGTTCATTTTATAATGAGGGAGTTTTATGACGGTAACTTAGTTTTTGCTTTAAAAAAAAATTGTTTACAGTTATTAAAATAATATTTAACTGACTAAGAATGAGAATAAGCGATAGGAATTTTTATTTTGCCTATCCTCTACCTATGATGAGCGACAGGCAGGTCCAATATTTTTATCGTAGTGGATACGGCTGCGCCGGCATCCACTACTCAAAATATTGGACCTGCCTGTCGCTCTATCATACGAAGAGGATAGGCAAAATAAAAATTCTATCGCTTATTCTCTAAGTAAAAGCAAACACTTTATGGAATAGAAATACTAATCTTTTTTTTAGGGAAATATTACAATATGGCTTTAATTCGACAATGCCCGAGTTCTTGGCTTGTGATTTTATCGCCAATTTGATAAGAAACCATTCATGTCATGCAAAAAGGAATAATGCATCTGATAATAAAGGATCTAAAGGTCCTAGATATGTCTCTATATAGGATTTCCACATTTTTTATTTTGCAGTTATTGTGTAATGGATCTAAAGTAACTCTATATGATGAAACCACAAGATCTTCCTGAGAGGGTTTTGTGATTTAAAAAAAATCTTCTTTTTCCTAGTTCATTTTCTGTTGTTGAACCTTGAAAGATTATTCATATCCGTGTCGGGCTGGTTCGACATTTCAGTTATACACCTTGCTATCTGGGTGTAAAGGTGAACTATTATGTTTTCTATTTTTGTGTTCATTTGTTCTATTCATTTTCAATTTTTGAGTTCATTTCTTCTATCCATTGTCATAATTTTTTTAGTAAATAATGCAAATATGATGGTTGAATCAGACTATTCTATTATGTCCCATCACAAATATATGCAGAAATATTCTGACATTAAATTTGATTAATTGCCAAGACATGTTGTACCAACTTATGACAAGGCTAAATGGCAGCACAGTTACAGGTAACAACACTGTTGATTTGCAAGGTTTGCAGGCTTTTCTTAGTAAACTATTTCCTTATGCATTGGGCTATACTGTTGTACTGTCAGAGTAAAGTCAACAATGATTTGTTTTATCTGCATGACTGCTCAGGATTGCCCAGCGTGGTCTGCCTGGTCTGCCTATGTGGACTGAGTCTGCCATAGGAAGGAACTGAACTGTGGTTAGGAAAGTGTGGGAGGATTGTATCAAAACAGTCTGATTGATACCAATGTTGCCATGTAGCCCACCTTATCCACCCAATTGGCTCCTTTATCAAGCACCTTCAAAACAGGTACTATGCAATTGAGCAACATTTGCAGAGTGAAGCATGGTGTGGTTTTAAATAATAAATTTGTGATTGTACTGTTTTTGGTTGATTTTGAAGTTTCTGAAGTGCCAATGTAGCTTAAAGGTCCATTCAGTGATTTGCTCATCCAGTCGATCGTAAAAATCATCAAAATTCAGCTTTTGGTATTGTCATAGATGTGCTAACATAGCCTGCTAGTTTTTCAGCCGAAAGCCGTTTGTTTAAGACAAAATAAAGCATTTTACATGAATCGGTAATTTATATACTGGCAGTATATAAATTAGTTACATGTATCTGAATGGGTCTTCAACTTCATCAATACTTCTTTGTTTTTTGCCAAATTTTTTATTTTAAAAATACCAGATGACAATTTGAATGACTTATCCATCACTTTTAAGTAATTTATAAACAATTTCAATTTTTTACACTTCACTGGGATCACTGAATGGGTCTTTAACAATAATAGTGAAAAGTAAACATTCTTGTTGTCACTAGCATAGTGTCCTACCCCCGTATGAAATCCATATTTTGATATCAACGCTGTTAACAATGAAATTGTATTCTGAATGAGAACTGATCTTATCCGAAAACTGATGCCTGGTTCTTTGGGCAGATCAATCAGTGATATGTTGTGTTTTTGAAAGGGCACAAGACAAGTGGCATGATTTGTTGATCAAAAGGGATTGCAGAGTAGGCTAGTTGATCACTAACAAGTAGACCTCTTTTCAATCAACCTGTACTCCAGGGGGTTGGATTTGGGTAGGGATGTGCAGCTGAGAATTTGAAAGTGGAGCCATCCATACACCAATTTTCAACTAATATTTGGACCCATCGCTAAATCAAAAGTCAAAATTGGTCAATTTAGAACATTTTTTGGCAAAATTGGGCTGATTTTTCAGAAAAAAATGGGTAATTTTTCAGAAAAATTGGGAACATTTTGAGAAAATAACCATCCATATTCCAAAATTGGCCTAGAAAAAGTTTGCAGCACATCCTCGTATCATTTGTACTGAGGCCAACCCCCTGGCCTGTACACCCAAGTCCAAAGGCAGGATCCACTGTTATTTTGTCCATAGTTATTGCATTTTAACTTCTCTGTAATTTGTAAAAAGCACCCAAATTAATGCCATTGTGAGACCTGGTTCCACGTAGAACTGGAAATTGGGTCGCATGACCTTTCACTACATGACCTTTAACAATGTTTGCTGTGTCATCTGGGTAATTTGTTGACCTGGACTTCCTAATCATTGACCCATAGCCACATTGTTGTTGTTTATTGGTTTGCAGATATTGAGTAACATGTATTTTGGTACCTGGTGTGAATCATTTGAGAGACTCATAAACACCGTGCAGTGGTTTGCGCTGTCAGGAAAAGACCAAGGATGTTTTTGTTTATTATTTTTCCTATTTTTGGCAGTAATGAAGGTGCAATGCTCTTTAAACTACCTGGTGTTAATCAATTGAGAGACTCAGAAACACTGTGCAGCAGTTCTATAATTTGCATGGTCAGGAAGAGATTAATGGTGTTTTTGTTTATTATGTTTCCTATTTTAGGCAACGATGAAGGTGCAATGTTCTTTAACCTTTCCCCAAAACTGCAAGAATCACAGAAGATGAACAGCAACCTGTTTTGAATTTAGTATAAATTGGTATTAAAATTTATATAGTGCAATAACATATGATTATTATGCTGTATTTTGCAGAAAGTCACTTTTTTTGGTCCAAGACACACCAAATCATTTAGCATTATATAGAGTCACAACTCTATACAGGTGCAGTACCCTATCAGCCTACTTCTAGATTAACCATCACATTCACAGCCACATTGGTTTTTGCACTCCATCTTTTAAGCTTTTGAGAAAGACATGGATCTCTAATATGTTTCTGAGGCAACAGGGAAAATAAGTACTTTGTGCATGATGGACTCACTAAAAATTAGGGCACCAAAAATGACAAGTCATGTTCCTTTTGAATTTTTCTTTTGGTACATTTTGTGATCAATATACCATTCTTTTTGGAGTGAAATTGATTCCAGCTATTGTATTATGAATTTAAGGTAGATGTCAGCATTGATGAATAACATTGTTTTCATTTTGATTATTCTTTACATTTACAATCCTTCAAGAGGTATTTTTTTTAAATGTGGAATTCATAAAATATTTGTTTGTGTGGGTGTCTGTATAAATGGTGAGTGGATTAACTTTGTAAAATCATACAACCTGCAAAACATGTACCGTATTCATTCCAATAAGCGCCCATGCCCTAATAAGCGCCCACCCAGGGTATTTTCAATTTGCTAAAGGGTACCATTAATGTTGAAGTGACAGATCCCGGTGACAGATATCAATACAGTGAAATAGGCTCAAATAGCTGGAGGACTACAAGTCCTGTGTAAACTTGCAATACATTTTCTGCATCAGAAAAGCTACTAGAATGTCTCTAATAAACAAACAAAAAACAGTTAGCAATAAGCGCCCACCCAAAATGACTTTGTTAAGCGCCCTGGGCGCTTATTGGAATGAATACGGTACTTCAAAGTTACACATAGGGGCGCACACCACTAAATAAACTCCCATTGAAATACGTGTAAATATACATGAAAGTAAGTTTGTTTTTCTACCCCATGTAAAACCATTTTTCATATTTTGGTAGCACCAATGTCTTAAATAAAGATTAAAATTTAATTTAAAATGGGTTTTTGACACAAGTTGAGACTAACTTTTAAGCTACGGGGACCTGAACAGCGCCACCCTTATTTTCAGCTTGCACGAATGCCTCCTTACCATGTCCGTACACGGATTAGTTTTGGGAGCCAAACTTTTTGACCAGATCAAGATGCACCATTTTGTGATATTCTGAACATTTACCAATTGCATATCTTTTAATTTAATTATAATAAACAATCATGGCTACTCATCTTGCTCCCAAGGGACACCCACTTGTTTGCACTACCGACCTATGTTTACCGGGACTATCAAGGGTTACACCAAATGCGGAAGGATTTAGTGGTGTGCTGCCTTCTAAGAACAAAATATTTTAGTTTTTCCTTATTTTTGGAATCAGTGTTAAACATCTTAAAAAAGTGTCATTTCTTTTTATTGCTAGTCGCTCCAAAGTTATAAAACAGCACTTCAAACAAGTTCGCACCTAGTGAAAATGTGCTACTTTTTGCCCTTTTGAGAATTCTAGGGCCACAGCAACATAGTAGGCCATGTTAAACTGTATTTATATTCCCATTGATATCAGAAAAGTGATTGATTTCTTTCAAAAATATTCATAATCATAAATATGACATGGTGGACAAACAGTATGTGAGCATTCCGCCCCCAGCTCTTTATCATGCAGTATATACGGATATGCCAAAGGCCTATGTTCTAAAGTTTGGGGGTATGAGTAGCTGGAACGTCATTTTGGCACTTTAAAATGTTTATTTTCCAAGTTGTGTGTATTATTGTGGCAAGATCTAAAATTAAGAAAACCCATCATTCAAATTGTTTGATATATTTCTCTCTTGGGAATTGAATATTTGAGAATATCTTAAAAATACCGGCATTTTGGGCCGTGTATAACTAAAAAAGCATGCATTGACTTTCAAAGTCTATTAAGACCCAATTAAATGGTCAGTGATTATTTTAAAACGTTAATATCGAGTTTTGTTCTTATAATTACATTTTGCATCAAAATAATTTCAAAGATGTTTCAGTTTTTCTAAGCCGGTATAATCAAAAGTGACCACTCCTGTGATGTTAAGGCCAAAATAGCTCATTTCTATAGCACGGTCTTAAATTGTCAATTCGATGGGTACTTGTGTTTTGAAGACAATTTCATGTGCGTTTAAGAATGAAATCGCGTATTTGTACACGGTAACAGAAAATATACATGTTTTCTTTGCAAATAGAAAAGTTTCAGGCAAAAATCTCAACTTTTTGGCACTTAAAATCAGGTATCAATCATGCCCATAGCCTAAAAAAATGAGTCTTCGAAGGGCGCACACCACTAAATAAACTCCCATTGAAATACGTGTAAATATACATGAAAGTAAGTTTGTTTTTCTACCCCATGTAAAACCATTTTTCATATTTTGGTAGCACCAATGTCTTAAATAAAGATTAAAATTTAATTTAAAATGGGTTTTTGACACAAGTTGAGACTAACTTTTAAGCTACGGGGACCTGAACAGCGCCACCCTTATTTTCAGCTTGCACGAATGCCTCCTTACCATGTCCGTGCACGGATTAGTTTTGGGAGCCAAACTTTTTGACCAGATCAAGATGCACCATTTTGTGATATTCTGAACATTTACCAATTGCATATCTTTTAATTTAATTATAATAAACAATCATGGCTACTCATCTTGCTCCCAAGGGACACCCACTTGTTTGCACTACCGACCTATGTTTACCGGGACTATCAAGGGTTACACCAAATGCGGAAGGATTTAGTGGTGTGCTGCCATAGTCACAAGGATAGTGTGCTGTATTATTCCACAAGAAGTCCACACTGACACAAGATGAACATAGAGGGAGTTATCAATGTAATGTTTGTATTGTATGAGTGAACTCCAGGAGAAGTAGGATCACTCATGGCAAATTTACAAGTCTGTCCACAAAAGACAAATACATTTTATCTAAAAAATAAACAAGCACACAAGAAATCTTTGAAAAAGAAATGCCACATTCCACCATTTCTTCATTCACTTTCTAATATAAAATGTACTGTTATTTTCTAGTGGAAGAAAAACACCCCATGTGAGCTGGTAAGAGTCTAGTGTCATGTAAATGCAGTTATATGTCTGTAGTCTGGGATTTATTTAAACATCAAAACTTGACAGCAAGGTTCATGTGGTGTTCATAATGTGGTATTCATTCATGCAATATCTGCAATTGTAGAAAACGTTGCAAACAAACAGGGCTGAAGGATTTGTAATTAAATATGATAATCTTGATAAATTTTCAGCATATGGAAAATGGATAATGATGTCAATATGAACAATACAAATTAAAATAACTTGCCAAATGTCATCCATGCCTTTATCAGCAGTAGACAGCAAGGTCTGTGCGGTGTTCATAATGTGGTATTCATTCCTGCAATATCTGCAATTGTAGAAAATGTTGTAAACAAACAGAGCTGAAGGATTTGTAATTAAATATGATAATTGTGTTTCAGCATATGGAATATGGATAATAATGTCAATATGAACAATTCAAAATAAAATAACTCGCCTAAATGTCATCCATGCCTTTATCAGCAGTAGACAGCAAGGTTCATGTGGTGTTCATAATGTGGTATTCATTCCTGCAATATCTGCAATTGTAGAAAATGTTGTAAACAAACAGGGCTGAAGGATTTGTAATTAAATATGATCATCTTTGATAAGTTTTTAGCATATGTGACACGATCAAGAGGAATGAGTCGGATGTCGCTAACATTGATTTTGAGATATGGGCAAAGAAAGTGTTAAAATTCGTTTGTTTTCTATTGTTTTTAGCGATTAACTTCGCAAAGAAAAGTCGTATCAACTTGGGGTTTTCAGTTTCTGAAAGCTCTAAATGTCCTCTTTAGAAACATATGTAAAACACATTTTCAACCAGGGTCGACATGTGACTCATTCCCCTTGATCATGTCACACATGGAATATGGATAATGATGTCAATATGAACAATTCAAATTAAAAACAACTTGTCATGAAAATACAGTGATTTAGGATTATAAGTATCTAGGTTATTTCAAATAAATTACAAGGGTGCCATTAAAGGAAGGTGACCTGATATATTTGGAAAATCAAATTCTTTAAAACTTACGTATAACATAAAATGTCATCCCTTTCAAGCACTCATGTAAAAAGAAAATGCAAATGTTTTTTGTAAATGTGACTAATTCCTAATGGAATTACCAACATTTATACAGTGTGATATTGGTAGTCTACAGTGTTTTTATTAATGATAATCATCATGATCATGTCATATATTGATTTCAAGTGAAAGACCCTATTGTTCTCATAAACATATTGAAATTAGAAGTTCCAACTCAGTGTATTTCCCAAGATATCATCAAAAAACTGCCTAATTAGTCTCAACTATGGTATACCATATTTGATGATTTCTTCAGAAATCCACCGATTTGGAACGCCAAATTTCAATATGTTAATGAGAAAAATATGAGCTTTCATCTGATATCAAAATCAACATCTTGATGAGGTAAAGTGGGGGATGAGATTTTCAATCAGGTTACCCACCTTTAATTACCGCATCTTCCCTCTAAATTCCAACAACAACAAGAGACAAGACATGCATGAAAAAAGACTATTCTGGGAGAAACTTCTGGATTTGACCAAATTAATACACCCAAGGCTGCCGAGAGCTGGCCCAGGCCCGGGGAGAGAGTGGGTGTAAGAAAATTCAGGACACTGTTTTTAAAAGTGCGAAAAAATCCACCAGAGTGACCCTCCAAAAAGGTAAATGTGCTAACTTTTGACCTTTGTATCTCTCAGTTGCGAGCCTGTGGTGTTTACCCGTTACCCCCTCCCATGTCAGTCATACTGAATACACAAACAAAGTATGTGGAACATAGATAGTTGGTATAGATATTTCAAGCTGTAACTGGCACAAGTTGACCATAGGTGGCTCACTTCCAGCTACTTACTTTTGAAGTGTAAGTAGTATTCGGCTATATAATCATAGACCATAATTGATATCTTTACACAATTACAGGCATATTGAAGTGATAAATGCACAAAAGCCTTTTTTTCCATGCAAAACTGAATACTAAAATACTTATTTTATTGTGAGGGGGATCAAAATACAATTTTATCATGTTAAATCAATTTTAAATATTAAAGAACAAACTTTGTGGCTTCAAGCGTGAGTCATAAGTAGTAGCCTAAGATGGAAACGTTTCATCCGTATTGACACTGAAAAAGTGGCCTCAAGTGTCACAGATAACCTAATTATTATAGATATAATTAAATCACGGGGTGTGTATTCCCTGTGTTTATTTCTGGAATCATTCCCAAAAGGTGCTTGCTGTCATTAAGATAAATTGGGAGAATGTGTAACTGCATTTTTCTGGAATATTCAAGATCATGGATTAAAAATGCCCAATATAAAAAGGTATCCTTTGGTATTTCTCCACTTTTACTGACTGATTTTCATCCAGTATGTCTTTGGAATTTGTCCTTCAAAAAGTAGGATGATATCGGGGGTCTGATAATACTAGGGAAAAAAAGCTGGTTTGTGCTAATAAAAAAAACTTGAACACACTTGAAATTTGCTTCACCTGAAGGTTTCAGTAAAATTTTTACAATTGCACCAAAGCTAAAAGTTTTGTTTCAGGTCTTCACATGCACACCAAATAACCCAATTATTTGAAAGGCATATCAGTGATAACCCCCTTTAAGTTATTATTTATGAAAAATTTTAGATGCATATGAAGGTAAAAATAATTAGATTTATATGAAAATGGATCATATTGGGTTTAAATTTAACAATTCTGTCCATTAACAAAATAGGTACATAATGATTTTTATTTTTAGCTGATTTTGCAAGTTTACAACCTGAAATAAAGAAGGGATATTCTAAACTTGTGAAAAACATTTAAGGACCTCCTCCTGAACTTGTAAAGTGTATATGCAAAAAGGGTTCAAATTGGCCAGAGGCACTTTGATTAATTCTGTTAATAGCTCGGACTCGACTAATATGAGAGATTAATTTAGATTAATTAGGAAATTAAGATGTCCAGTATGCGAAAGATTTTGCTTGTATTAATTTCTTAAAAGAAGATGATTAATTAGTGTGGAAAAGGAGGAGCTGGCTGTCAGGCACCCTCAGAATAATATTTTGATCCTCTCACAAAATAAAATAAATAAAATAAAAAAGTAAATTGATTCATTTTTACTCTGATAGGAAACATTCAGCTGATGATCATGAGGGTTCATGGAAAATATTTTTTAACATGTGTCATGGGAGAGGCTGCCATACACATAATTTGTATGATTATATTACATATTTTGAAGAAATAGTTGAACAAAGAATAGACCACTTGACATCATTGTTTATCAACAAAGGTGAGGGATTGGTCTATCGATATGCTCGAACGAACCGCTTCACTGCTTTACTGTTCAATGGCTTTCTTGTACTATATGAAATGTGGTGGGAGATTTAAAATGCACGTGCCCTGAGCAAACTATGATGCGTATGCACACTGCAGGGCAAAGAACAATGGAAAGTGCCATAATCCGTGCGCATACTGCCGGGCAATGACATCACATGTCAAGTGGTCTATAGCAAACTGGTTCCAGGTAATTTAGTGAACACTTATGCTTTCACTGCTTTTCACTATTATCTGATTATGGGTAAGAAGGGATAGTCCAATGAAGAGGCAAGACATACAAATACTGCCATCCCAGACTATCGAATTAGGGTTGGGGTTAAGGTTAGAGCCATTTCTAAAAGTATAGTTAGGATATATATGCAGAATTGGGTAAAATGTAATGATTTTGTTGATGAGATAGCATCTGGGATTTTGATATGTTTGACACGTATATTAATAATGCTTAAGATATTTTTATAAAATTCCACCTTCAAAGAAATCCATAGAAACAATATCATTGTGACCTATATATATTGCTTTCTGTAAAACCCAGGTGTAAAACACATTTTTTGCAGCTTCAAATTCATTGGTATACTTGAAAATCCCATTTTGCTGGAAAAATCTGCATGACTTTAGGCTATGATATATTCCAATTATTATTTATGAAAACATGTGTAGCAATGTACTTTTACCAATCAAAAAATGTCATGAAATTGAAATACCTACAAATATATGTGCTTTACAATATGTCCTTATATTGTGTAGCTATGCTATTATACCAATATTGAACTGCCTGAGGGCATGGACCAGTGAGTGAGTCACACCAATTTTCCTCTCTAGCGTAATTTTGCGTACACAAATTTGGTGCATTTATGCATACATCCACATGGCTATTGGGTTAATGAAAGGGTGTAATATATCAGATTCTAATAATTAAAAAACGCTATCTCATAAACATGTATGCAAAATATTATTCTGTAGTATTTATAACTTTGTCAATTTGGGTACAAATTTGATTTGTGCTCAAATGGTTAATATTTTGATTTTGTCCATTTCTTGTATCTGTTATCACACCCTTGCCAATTAGCTTTTGACAATACCATGATTGGACAATAGGGAAATATTGTCATCCACTGTGACCAATTAGCAATTAGGAATTTCACATGACCTGAGGGATACGTTTGCGGTTGAATTTTACATGATAAAAATATGACTGTAGGGCTAAGTGTA
Organism: Amphiura filiformis; assembly: GCF_039555335.1. Lineage (NCBI taxonomy): Eukaryota > Metazoa > Echinodermata > Ophiuroidea > Amphilepidida > Amphiuridae > Amphiura > Amphiura filiformis. The sequence continues at coordinate 34,860,758 of NC_092636.1, read as the reverse complement.
TTGATGTACAATTTTTCCAATTTAATCATTCAGGAGGGCGGGTTTATCTTATATTTTTAAATACTAGATGATTTAGTGTTTTTGTAGTTTTGATTTTTTTTCTTATTTATTTATTTATTATTATTATTTTTTTTTAAATTATTATTATTATTATTTTATATATTTTTTAAATCTTATTTTATTTTATTTTATTTTATTATTGATTTCTCTCGTTATATATTTATTATTTATTTATTTATTTATTTATTTATTTATTTATTTATTTATTTATTTATTTATTTATTTATTTATTTATTTATTTATTTATTTATGTATTTATTTATTTATTTATTTATTTATTTACAGTAAGAAGAGCTAAGAAGAAGGTGGCAGGCTCATAATCATATTTATTTTTTTATTTTTCATCTTTTTTTGTGAATTGTGGTGGTCATGCAGGGATGAACAAAAAATCACTATGATGGTTATGCTTATTACTTCTTTTAGCCTAAATTTATCAATGTATATCTATAGTGTTATTGTAAAAATGGTCAGGGTATGCAATTGATTTTATGTGGAATAAGACAAGAGATTGGCAGGGTTATGGTTTAGATTTGGGTCATGGTTTGGGCAAATAAAGGTGAGCAAATACTGGGAGCAAATAGTGTGGAAAACTTGAATGGGAGTTCTACCAGATTCCCATTTTTCATGAAGTTTGAAACACTCTCATTTATCATTGGTGGCTTATAAACCTGTGAAGTATATATTTATAATAATACAGATAGCATCTTCAGAATCCTGTTGATTAGTGACAAGTTGACCTGTAGCCACACCAGTATTCCTACACCTTTACACAGCTTGCCATAGATGGCAAAATATGACTTATCTTGATATTTTTTCTCAAGAATACCGGAAAGACGATCACTGCCATGTTGATCTTTATATCATTTTCATGGTTTATTTATTTATTTATTTTTTTTTTTTCATTTTGTACAAATTTTGTGCTCCCACTGTCTTAAGAATAAATTGGCATGTAATGGATAAACTAAACAATAAAAAATTTACTACTTTGTTGATGGGAAAATAAAAATATGAAATATTTGTTTTAAATCTGAGAATATGTAGTATGGACAATAATTATTTGAAAAATAATATTTCAAATACAAAGCATCACTTTATTTTACTTCATTCAACATTTTGTAATACGAAATAATATGATCAAGTCTTGATTTCCAAGTTTCAAATATAAAGCATCACTTAATTTCACTTTAAACCAAAAAAGAAGAGAAATTGAGAAAAAAGTAGGACATGTGAGACAGTTGACTAATGATGACACAATATATTGTCATGGCTCCATTGAATTGAATTATTTAATAAAGGTGTTAGATTACCTAATAATATTGCTCCCATTAATCAAAAATATATCTGTATTGGTAGGAAATCCCATCGTTGGTAGTATCTAAATTGTTTCATTAAGTCCCACTTCCCTAACCCATTTTGACAGGTATTAATCAATGTCAACTGTATCATCCATCACTCTAAGATCCCCTTGCAAAGTCTTAGAGATGCAGCTTATATCTTTTATATTGGGCTATTCCAGAAATTAAAGGCACTCCCCCTAAAGAAGACATGGGATTCCCAAAAGAAGACATGGAAATTTGCAAGAAAAAGACACTTATTTTAGGCTTGGGAATTCACAAAAATTTTGGCAAAAATTTGCCTGTCTTCTTTAGGGACACTGGGAATTCCCAATTTTTTTATCATTTAATTGTCAAAATGGGAATTCCCATTTTTGGGATACAATTTTGGTCTGGGAATTCCCAAAAATTTATGGTACAAATTTACATGTCTTCTTTAGGGGGGGGGGGTACCATTAATTTCTGGAATAGCCCATTGTGGCCAAGGTGTGGTGTATGAATCGCAGCTTCATTCAGTATTTTGTGATATGAAATAATATGATCAAGCCTTGACTTCTCATTACGTATTCATCAGATTTTTTATCCCTCCGAGACGGATGAGCTGTGCTGGCTTGAGTTTGGTTGTTCTGGTTTTAACCTGATTACAGGTTGGATAGGGAATTTTCTTTTGGAAACACGACAGTTTTTGTGTAATTTGGCGGATAGGGTTAATTGGATGTTAATTGAGAGGTGAAGATTTGCCAATGGGGAAAACAAGATTGAAAAAAATTAGTCATGCCAAACTGAATTTTTAAGTATAAATGAACGAAGTAAGGATAATTAATGAATAAATAAAAAAAAATTGTACCCTGATGGCAAAATTGCTTTTTCTATATCTTAGCTTAGTAGAAAATTTGATTTGTGACCAGTGTTGAAGATGTTGAATAAATAATAATGGTATTTGTCCATTTAGTGTAGTAGCTATTAAAGCATTAAGTATGATGAAAAGGAAAGGCCATTGGTTGTTTAGTATACAGCTTGTGTTTTGCAACTGAATTTTGCTTAAAATTCCAGAGGAACAGGTTAATATTAAATAAAGAAATGATACAGAAAATGAAATAAAAAGCATTTTTTTTAAAAATTATAATACTCTTCTTTCATACAAGCATATAATTTTATGCTCCAAAATAATTATCAAAATTTTAATTGTTTTTGAGAAACAAATATTATTCAGGGTTTCATGTATTTTTTCCTTCATTAGTAACACCAAAAATATTTCATGTTTTTCAGAAAGAAAAAAATGCTATTCTGCATTTCAAAAGTACGCCCTTAGAACATCTGGAGACTTTTATTATGTATAAATATTCTACAATAACCATAATATGGTTATTGTGACATATTGACAAGAATCCATACAACTCAATGATAAAAAAAACACATGGATTGGTGTTTAAATAGCCCAGCTAGCAGCCCAGCAAACAAAGAATTTTTTCCTGCATGTGCATAGTAAGCCTTTGTAGTGAAGCGCTAGATCTGCAGTGACTCATATAGAGCAATGATTTTTTTCTAGCATAGCTCACTCATTCTCCGCATCTCTCCCTATCCCTCTGTCTCCATCTCTTACTCTCTCTGTATATCTCTACTTCTTTGCTCCAATGAATTCCCCCTCAATGTCATCACCACATCTTAGTCAGTATAGTGACGAGTGAATAACATCAAGTAGACGGACGGAGTCTGCCGTGACAACACAACCTGTTAGTTTGTTTATATTATTTAAGTTCTGTTGCTACCTTCCCATATATACCTGGATCTATTGGATTTATACATGGATATATATATCACTGTCGTTGACAACTTGGGCTGTTTATCTCTAATTATCCTCGCTAATACGGGAAGATTACTTTGGAATTTGGATATGCCTCCCAGTACTCAGCAACTTCCCACCTGTAAGTAGCATATCGCTCAGCTGATTTGAGGTGGATGCATTGTGCGCATTGTTTTGATGATATACACAACATACTTGGGTAACCAGGATAATGACATACAGCTGATGCAGTGATTACATTAAACATGGTGTGATGCAGGGTACTACACATTTCTAATGTACTTGGCCATGATTTTTGTTTTGTGTGTTATTTTTCTTACTAAAAATTAAAAAGTTAACAAATAATTATAATTTAAAAGTACCGGTATTAATGTGACCTGTTCTTGCAAAATTATAGTTTGAAGTGCATTTTGTGAAAGAGAAATTTGACAGATTTTTTCTGAAGCTTTTCTAATGTACCTGGGCAGTGGTAGTTGTTTTATGTGTTATTTTTCTTACTAAATATTAAAAAGTAAACAAATTATTTTAACATAGAAGTATGAATGTGAACTGCTCTTGCAAAATTATAGTTTGAAGTGCATTTTGTGAAAGAGAGATTTAACAGATATTTTAATAAGCTTTTTCTGATATATTGCTTTTGAGAACTAAAGTTTTTAATTTAGTTAGGTTAGGACATATTTAACTGTCAAATTTTTCATACATATATATGTTTATTTCACACATTTTGCCATGCTCACTTGGGATATATTTTGTTGGAATGGGTCACTGCATGGAACAGGGCACACATTTTGTCTTCATTTTTATCATTGTTATATCTTTGTGTTTTTCATTGCAGTTTAATGACAGCAAACCCAACCGAATTGTTTTAGACACTATCGGTAGGACATTCCAATTCGCAGCTGAAACATGTGGTGAGTAGAGTTTGTAACCATAGACACAGTACATTTTATTAAATGATTAAATAAAATTTAAAATTTATATTAAAAAGTGTAAAAATTATTTTATCATTGTAATCAATAGGTCATAAAATGTTACAATGAATAATGGTGTAACAGTGTTTCCCCCTTTTACTTTAGATACAATTTGTTTATTTTACTTTTCTTTTCAATTTTTTTATTACTTTTTTCCAATTTTGTATAAATCATAATTTTTTTTTTTTTTTCACCCAATATTTTTAACCTTAATCGTACTTGTGATGAAATCATCACCTTCTGAAAGGTCAAGTGATTAATAAATGATTTGAATACAATTATGAAAATTATCACCTGCATGGTGAATCAATTATTGATTATAAATTTACTGTGAATTTGTCAAAAAGCCATCAAATTTCAGATAAATGTCTGATTTTGAAGGTATTGGGGTGAAAAGTGCATTTGCTGTTAGCTAGTTTTAAATTATATATTGTAGTGTCTAATTTCTGGGGAGAAAAACAGCTCTAATAAGAGCAAGGAATATATCACTTTCAGTCATTGACTTTTACAACACCAACTTTTGTAATATAAAATAGCTTCTTGGTAAATGGCAAATATGAAATTATATCTAAATCTTATTTGTAAGTAATACCATAATTCTTCAAGTCATTGAACAGCTGAAAAGCTGTAATTTCTTGTGTAAATAAATGATACATTTAGAGATAGGGATTCAATATGAAAAATAACAAAATATAATGTTATTGAAGCAGTTATGAAATGAGATCAATAATTGTGGTAAAATTTCGATACTAATCATACTATTAAAATTTGAGAGAAAAATACAGATAATGAGCTTTTGGTAATGCAATGTTTGGAGAAATTTTTAGAAAAAAAGAAATAAAATAGAATTAAATTGAGGGCATTGACCTTCCATATATTTAAGGTCAATATTTTATGGGAAAATGAACTTAACTGTGAATAATGCAATTTTGGATTCCATTAGTAGTGAATTAATTGGAAATTAATTTTACCAGGCATCCGGCAAAAAATTATTGGTTTGAAGAAGCATACAGTGGCCAATAACTTTTTTGTCGGCAGCATTTATTTTATTGAATATTGAGGCTTTTTCTCTTTTTATTTTACCACTCAATTATTAATAACCAATGCAGGCATGCGAGAGTATTTTACTGACTTTAATTGGTTTATTTGTTTTTCATTGCACATTTATTGCGCAAACTATTTTTATACATAGTATAGAAGGAGACCCTTGAAAACACAAGTACATACACTAAAAAAACCGATTTAATAAAATGAAGTTATAATTTAAAATGTCAGAAAATTATTTTGTTTGTTCATTCTTAAATTTGAAACCAAATATTTGAAAATAGAATTAATTAATATTACACAACATGCCCTAAATATTAGGGTCTGAAAAATGGGGATGTGTTGAAATCAAGAAATCATCCCTTAAAATTGCATGTATGTGTCAAAAAATGACATCCATATTTTAAATTGGGAGGAAGGTATAATAATTGTGAGGTCAGTAGAGATAACATTCTAAGAATTACATATGTGGTGCAACCAAGCAAAATGAGTCAGGAAAATGGGTTTTGAGATACAGCCAAAACAAGTAGTACAAAGATTCTTCAGGTTTTTTTTTTATTATTTGAGAAAAATGCTAAGTGTCCATTATAGCAGATTCATTTTGCTTGATTACCATTATGTTCAGTCTCCATCTCCAAAAAAAAAAGAAAGAAAAAGAAAGTGCAGTGATTTATAGTGCACGACGCACAGGCACAACCCTTAGTTGTTGATCCCGAGCCTTAGCACCCATTTGGACTATATAAATTGCATCCCTGTTTAATTCCCAGACTTAGTTGTAGTATGGAATATAAATCAGAGAAAACTTGATTGAAATTTCTTATGATCCAAACACGCAAATTTATTCCAAAATTACCAATTTAATTAATTACAATTAATTAATTTATTAAATAAAATGTTGTATTTGGATCAAAAGTTTTAGAAACTTTTATAAACGTCAGAAGCAAATTATTTGGATATAATAAGAGTTGCATTGCTCTGAGATATATTCTATGCAGTTCCTATTTTCATTCCTGAATTGAGCTATTCCAGTTGAAATCCATATGCAGACCTGAAACTTTTCCTCTTTATTATCATGATTATAACTGATTTCCTCTTTTTTATTCCTGAAATTGATGCATTATTTGTTATTTTCAGCCCACTTTGAGCTTTTTAGCATGATTTTGTGCTATTTTTCTCTTTTTTTCCTCTCTGGTCAGTTTCAGGTCTGCATATGCATTCAATGGAAGAGATGGCCTTAATCTCTTACACAGGGGGTGTAGATTTCAAATGGGGTTACCTGAATGGATGATTCCATTTGAAATCCACACAACCCCTTATGTGGGTGATTAAGGGTATTTCTTCCATAGGGGGTGTATGGATTTTAACTGGAATAGCCCATTGCAAAAAAACAAGTCAGCATGTAAAATATGTGATGCGATCAAGCAAAATCAGTCAGAACTCGGAAATATTAAATTTTCAGTTTCTTATGGGTTAGTAAAAAGCATTTACAAAGCTGCATATTGCAGAAAACCACTTTGAAATAATTATTGAACAACCAGTTCCAAAACAAGAGGAAACAAAAGGAAATACCTCCTCTGTTGTCTATATCTCAAAATCAATATTTCCGAGTTACGACTGATTTTGCTTGATCGCATCACATATACAGTTTGGCATACATTAAAAACATGGTAAATAAATGCATTCCTTGAAAGTGACTTGCTGAAGTCAAGTGCCCAGAGCACTAATTAGGTCAAATACAGTATACCTCACATATGTTTGGCCAATGTACATCTGTTGTATGTGTGTTAACATAGAAAGGGCATTCTGCTCTTTGATATTGATTAACATTATATTATTGGATAATTGATTCAGTAATTGCAAACTAATGTGTAATTTATGCATATTATGCCTGCATGTATACAGGCAATGACTCCATATTGACTCTATTTCATTCATTCTAGTTCAGTGTGACTTGCGTTCATTTATTCAAGTTAGTTGTAACTATTTAAGTAAATTTTATTTTCATATGCAAAATGTGGAAGCAAATATTATCTCAAAAACACAAAATGACAAATAACTGGAATTATAAACAACAAACATTGTCACAAAACAAACATGAGAGGACCCAAACATGATTCAAGTCCATGTAGATTTTGAAAAGTACACTTTATGAACAGGTGATCACTTTTTAAATAATAAATAAAATAAATAAATTTGGGCAATATATAAATGATTAGAATAGAAAATTTATGTTGTTGCAAATTTGAGGAAGAAGTCTACATTTTGTCTTCAGAGTTGTGTGTTTGTAACCTTACACAGTGGCCTCAAAATGTTAGTTATCTAATGATGGTCACTTTTATATAATTGCCAAGTCTCATATTTGAAACAGTTCCAAGACTTTCCCTTTATTTACACCTTCAACACCCTGTATCAATGAATGTTGGAGGGTCTTGGCCTTTTGAACACTGAATGAGGCAGTGGTTTACCTGAAGAAATTTAAAAGTATGCCATCATTACTTACGCAAATTTTTCCTTTTTTTCAGTGGCATAAATTTCTTTATGAGGTTTTATCTTATGCTCCAGGAATAACTTTCTTGGAACAAATTGCATATAAAGTACATCATAATTTACCATTTTCTAGCTCAAATTTAAAATATGACATTAAAATCGATAAATATATTGGAAGCACACAGAAATTTATGCTGAAACGGTAAATAAATGCTTAAATTTGGTCAGAAGCACACATTTGCATAAACATGGGGGATTCCATGGACTATATTTACCCCTTCCACTATAGTCAAATGCAGCAAACCTTTGACAAGCGCGACTATCGTGATGTTGCAAATTCGGCGCTAACAACGCGTACGGCGCACAGTTCATTCATAAATTTCCACTCAGCAACAACATATCGCCTTAGCAGCCAATCGGAGACAAGTGCGTAACGCAGTAAATACGCTGATGTATCCTTACAAATTATACGCTCATCAAAGGTTTACTGCATTTTAGTATAAATGCCTTTGTCTATGCTTGAAACCATCTCCTTCACTATCTATGGGTAGAGGCATGTTTGGCCTATAATATAAGTGAGTTACAGGGAAGGGAGTTAAGATTCAAGATGGTATCTGTCAGTTATCATATTACCTGATTACAACACACAATATCATGTATGCAGGAGCATGCCTCTCTTGGTCGTGCTCTATCACTGTTTGGATTGTGCATGTACAAGCCAATGCATATGAAATGGGCTGATGCATGGACAAAAACATCATGATTTTGGGTTGTTTTGTTTGATAGGAAAATATTTGCTGAAATAATAATTAATGGTTTGGGTAAATTTAATGAGAAAAAAGAGTTTACTTAAAACTTATATAAGACGTCATGTAGTACGGAATAGAAGATGTGGGACATCAGGAGCCTTGTCCACTTTCAGAATTCTTCAAGTGCTTTACCCTTCTCACAGCAAATGCTCTAAAATTTTCACCAGATAAGGAGTTGTATAAGTTGATTCTAGTTTCCCGTTGCCTACCCACACTTCATATTTACATGTAGGACTGTACTTGCATTAATTCAGATGAGAATCTTGTTTTTCCCCACTAAACTCATAGAAAGTTCTCCAAATATTAAAACTCACAGAATATCTCTTAAACAAACTAAAATCTCAATTCAGCCAAATTTTCTGGCGTATTGACTTTATCAGTGCATAATATCAAATTTTAACACATTTTGTAGAATGATAGGTAACACAAATCATGAATAATGAAATAGTTGCCCCACTTGTTTTCTGAAAAATATGCGACAGGAAACTCAGAATTGACTTTGCAGTGTCTAATAGTGATATTATCTTTCCTGCCCTCCCCTTCCCACAAGCAAATAATTACAGTTATTCACCTGGATAAAGTGAAAGGTAGAATTTCATGCTATCGTGCATTATCGTGATTATAATGAGGAAATCGAGAGACTGCATTATAATACAATGTGGGCATAGAATATTATAGCAGGCATCATATTTCCCTGCAAGTATTATCTCCAAAACAAAATCCTAGTTAAAGTTTGAAAGTTGAATTCAGATCCGAATTAAGTGTAATGTAGAATAAATATACATACTGGTGCATTTGCTTTAGTAAATCTGCCACTTCGTATTTCTGACATAAAATGATAAATGACAAGTTGGAAAAGAAAAAGTAAAGCCTGTTCTCTCTCCCTCCCACTCTCTCTTTCTCCCATTCTTTCTGTTTTGTTCTCAAGATGACAATTCAGAACAATTCTTCTGTCTCTCTCTTTCTCCTACTCTCATATCTCTTGACAAATGATAAGTAAAAAAATGAAGCAAATACTATTCTCTCTTCCTTTTTCTCCTCCTCTTTTACCATCTCTCTTTTTCTTACTTTTTCTCTTTTTTCCATTTCCCCTTTTCTCATCTCATTCTCTTTTTTCCTCCCTTTCCATTTCCTCCTCTCACCCCAAGTGACATATGAAAGGATGAATGATTCCAGTAATAAATGATGGATGACAGATGACTATTCTTACTTGTCATTCTAGGTTTCACACATCTTATTGCATATGTGCTATTCCATTTAAAATCCACACTACCCCTGTAGAAGATTTTGGAAATATCTTCCACAGAGGGAGTATGAGTTTCAAATGGAATGAACACATTAGCAGCTCCATTTGAATTTCATACACCCTTTGAGAAAGATTCAACCTGCATCTTCCACTGAAGGAGGGTGAGTTTCAAATGGAGCTGCTGATGTGTTCATGTGTTCATTCCATTTGAAATTCATGCTCCCCCTGTGGAAGATATTTCCCAAATCTTCCACAGGGGCAGTGTGGATTTTAAATGGAATAGCCCAATATAGCTTTCAACAGAACAGATGTGTCCTTTTGAACTTGGCAAAAAGAAAATTATCTCAAAAACCAGTGGTTCTATACTAGGCATGTGTGTATTCTTTTCAATATCATTATAGTGTTCATTTTTGAAATGCAAATCTTTTCAATTTTATGTTTGCAGAATTTCACAGACTTTTTGAAAATAAGTACAAATCTTTGAATTATTGTTTTTAATCTTGCATGTGTAGAGTTAGTTAAGATGTGTGATAAGGCATATCTAAGGCGAGAAAAACAAGCTCAATGGGATTCAAATTATTGAATTATAGACAGCATTTCCATGTGTCAGAGCACGGACTACGCTCTCTAGTTTGTTTGCAGAGAAACAAATTGCCATCTGATTGAGTTGGTTGTAATCTGTTTTTGTATGCATTGTGCAGTGGAGGGCATTTCCTTAGCTGTGTAAATGCTTACACGATGAGTAGCTATGATTTTGAAAAGATGGTACATTTTATGCAAAAATCATATTTGATAATATTATGTTATATATAGGGTGACCAAAATATTGTCCATTTGGGTGTTCTACCATTGATTTTGAATGTGTTCAATTCCTTAAAGAGCTAGGATCTTTGAATTAAAGTGCCAACAACGACTTAAACTTATTGATGGCACAGTCATATTTTTCCAGTTTTAGCCATTTAAGTAAGACACGGAAGCGTACTTCTTAATACTAATACACTGATCTTATAGGAAATGAGTCAAGAAAGCCAATAATCATATTTATATTTCCATAGGTCTTGTGGTTCTTGAGAGGAGGCCAAAAATTAGCTCGTTCACGTAGAGGTTCCATTGTCCCACTCAACATAGATTGCATGGCGATCGGAGTGTTATCGTCAGAGCACCTCGGACTAGCCAAAAATATACCATAACAAAAGTCTTGGGTGTTTCCCCCTCCCAAGAAAAATCATGGACAGTGGCAGAAATAAGAACCCTTCTATTAAGCCTTAGGATCTTCTTTACAGAGCCCATGCTTTTTCTCTTGAGTGTCATCTTTACTTGTCTCAATTTGAGTGCAAAAACTGCTAGGTCATGCTCCCTCTCTTCAACAGTCGCTGGTATCTTACATTAAAGCATTAATGTACGATCTTTTTAAATTTTTAGATTTTTCTTTTTTTCTTCTAAAATGATAATATACAATCATTATGAAAGTTCCCAATAAATTAAGAAACAAAAAACATTGGGAATTTGCAAAGAAACAACATCATAAACTTCACCTCTATCACTCAAACATCTCGCACGATTTGGATTAGGACAGCGAGTGCGGCCTCAGAGTTAGTCTCCCACGCGTTAGTTTGGTTACGCTTCCTCCACATGTGGAGGGAGCGTAACCAAACTGGCCGCGTAGGAGACTACGGCTTGCGATCGTGGCCGACATAAACTCATAATCTAAAAAATTATGACTTTATGTCGGACCAACAGAAAATCGTCCCGTTTTACTACAAATAGGACGAATTTGACAGTTTGCTCATAGATTTAAATTAGAACATGTGTAAGTATTACAAATATGCCAAAAAATCGGTAAATAAAGGTAAATTCTGAAAAAAGATCGTACATTATGACTTTAAGCACAGAAGGAGCTACATGTACCTCTCTGATCTCCTATTGACTGAAGAAACAATATCGATGTTGCTGTAGAATCATGCCACTCCATCACATGCATTTCATATAATTGGGTCAGGAAGATTCTTGATGGGAATGACCTCATACGCTATAAATAGAAACATACTGAATAAAGGGGGGGACACCTGCTGCATGCATAGATGCCCTGATAGATGTTATTCATGAATATGATGAAAGCATAGATTCTAGAGAGATGAAAAACTGAAATTTTCAATAGAGTGAAAGAATGTGTCACAGGATTATACTCATCCTGTCAAGTTCAGTGGATTTATTTTAGCCTGGAGGACATAATATTTTGCTGAATCTGGTAAACCAAAGTATAAACCGTTCACTGCTACTGTAAAAGTGGAAGTTTTTTCTCAAATAATTGTTCACACTTCAAAGATTGTGAACCTTTTCACTCACATTTTAAAGGGCTACACAAGATTTTTCAAAATATTGAATGAGAAAAACATTGCCTTATTTTGATAGTTTGAATACTCAAGAGAGCCTGCCATATCTGTCTCGTTTGAAGGAACTCATCGCTTAATTTGATTTTTGCGGAATATCAATTTTAAAGGTCTTATTTTCTCAAAAAATGAGTCATTTTCATTGTCCTCATAATATTACCTTGCCAATGATATGATGTTGTCCAAGCAATATACCTGACCTTTAAGATCCGGATACGGAACGTAATGACAAAATTATTAATTGCTGCAAATAGTAGAATTTTTGGTAATTTTTGGTGTTTACTGAGGGAAACTGTTCTAACTGGGGGCATATGCCCCCCCCCCCCCTTCCCTCTGGTGCTGCCACTGGAAAAGGAATTAGAGCAGTATACAGTCAAATACACAATTACATACATAAAGCGTTGATTAAAGAGAATAATTTAGTAAATATTATGCAAATTATATGCAGTAGCCGATACGAGGAACCTTGAATAATAATAAGCCTTAGCTGGCACGTGGCTGGTAGTTAAAGCTCAAGACCCGCGGGAGAATTACCATAGCATTATTGAACAAAACAGAGCATAATATATGTATTTTCACAGAAAAGCAACGGTCACACTAGAGGATTGACGTGTCATTAAACAAACAGCGAAGGATTTAATATTTTAAGAAAAGCTATTATGGGACGGTAATTCTAGAATGTAATCACTATCCTTAGCCCATTTGCTGGGCACTAACATTGATCAAGTTACATTCTCTAGTCAATGGGAGTTTGTTTGCTAATGTCAATCTGGATGCCGGCCGTAGTAATGAAAATTCTATGCCTGGCTTGCAAGGATTTAATGTTATTTTAGAAAATTAGGGGAAAAAAGTAAAAAATTGTGCTGTTTCCCATATCCTCACTCCCTCCCCTTAGGGAACAATACAGAAGTTAGAACAATACACAAGTTTAATTAAGGGCAGGGATTTTAGTATACGTTGATTACATTTCTGATATATTGTTTAAAAACATTTATATTATCTTAACCCACCTATAGTTTTGATCCAGAGGAGGGGGGCACGTCTTTGTAATGAAAATAGTTGCATCCCTTTGTTTGTTTGCTTGTTTGTTTGTTTGTTACTAGGTCTTTACTGATTCCCCCCATTTTTTTAAGCCTTTAGTAGTGAAAATGAGTTTCAATTGCTCATCAACATATTTGTATTTCAGAAGCTACAACTTCATTTTGATAAGTGCAAGAAGGCCCTTTCCGCAATAGCTGCCAGGTGTCATCTTTCTGGATGTGCACAATAATAAGATGCAGAAATCATCAAATGTCTAGAGGGCAGCTTTTGCAGATGGGGTCTTCTTGCTCTAAGCCTTTGACATTCTAACCTGTAAAATGGGCAACAATATTGAATAAAAACACACATTGACTTTGCACCTTCTGCGATTGGCATTGCTTGATCACATTGCATTGTTATGTTCTTATGGATATATCCACAATGAAGTGCAAAGCCTTAGGAAAATGCCACAATTTCTAATTTGTAATGTCTTTAAATGCATTCCTAAAAAACAATATTCATGTATGATAAAAATAATAGAGCAATGTGCAAGTGTATAAAATTACTGTAAAGTCACACAATTTTTGTGCAATTAATATTCACGCTATAACAATTTCAAACATTGTTGCTTGTTTTGTATTTTAATGATTTCAAGATTTTGACATCTAGACTTATGTAACAAAAACCTTTTCATGTGTTAATTATGCAAAAGTACAGAAAAGAACATGAAAAGCATGAAAATTATCACAGCACAAAAATTCTGCATTTGCAGTATGCCCTTTCTATTTACTCAGCAAAACTACAAGAGTAGAGTTTCTGTTTGACTTACGATAACTACTACATCCATGATGAATGGCCACTACATTATTCAATGAGATATACTTCAAAATTGATATATGCTTCAATAAACATCAAATTCGACAAACTGCGCATAATTTTGTTTGATCGACATGTATGTCCGTATGTAATTGAGGCCCGTACTTACGGGGGAACTCAGCGACTTGTCGGTCATTTGGTAGGATCGCAAATATGCTCATCTATCACGGCACAGTTCTTTAGCCCTTACTTTTTGTATATTCATAGCATGACCTTTCAATGAATTTGGAACAAAAAATCATCCTCCACAACTTGAGGTCAAATTTTGAGATATGATTGTTGACTGGGGTTAATGAACTGTGCCATTGGTATTGATAATACTTTTGCTAATAGTGCGTAGTAACATGATACATATTCCATCATATTTTGTAACCCAATTTGTTGGGTGGGTGGATGGATGCAGTGGGTTGGTATCAAATGTGTGAAATATAAGATTTTTTGTTTGCATAATTTCTTTCAGATATCATTTACAAATTGGAAGGAATAAGATTATTTTGTAAAAAAAATAGTTTGTGTTTGGAAGTTTTAAGAAAAAGGGATATTTTTGCTGGATTATTTTTGTTCATTAAATTGTGTAACCATGGTAACCCAATTTGTAGGGAGTGTCCCAGTGGATGCATGGGTGGGTGTCTACTATGTGAAATACAATATCTTTTTGTTTGCATAAATTTCATTCAGATATCATTTGCAAATTAGAAGGAATGAGAGAGTGTATCTATTTAGAGTTTTTTAGGTACAAAAATAGTATGTGTTGGGTGTTAAAGAATGGGATTTTTTTTGCTAGATTAATTTTGTTCATTAAATTGTGTAACCCAATTTGTAGGGTGTGTCCCAATGGATGCACAGATGGGTATATACTGTTTGAAATATAATATTTTTTTGTTTGCATAATTTCATTCAGATATTCTTTACAAATTGGGAGGTAATAAGAGAGTATATTTTTTTGAAATTTTAGTTGGGAGGTTTTAAAATAAGGAGAGATTTTTACCGGTTGTTAACATGTAGAGACTTGCTAATGAGACAAGATAGTCTTTGGTAAGTGGTTTTAATCATTTGTGTGAAGTAGTTACAGCAGCATATTTTTCTTCAAAACAAGTGTTTCCCACCAGGAGATGAATCACAAATTAAGCTTTTTATCTTTATTTTATAGTATGGGTTACATTCATATGGGTTCAATCATAGGTCAATGCAAGCAGGATAAAATAAATATCACCATTTTCTGTGTTCTTTTAGTTTCAGCCCGTGTTTCAGCTGTTTAAATTTTTATGCAAATATAGTGAAGTGAGATTTGCAGAGGATACAAATTTGAATTTGTATGGGCTATTCTGGTTGAAATCCATACACCCCCTGTGTAAGACATGATCTTAATCTTAAACTCAGGGAGTGTGAATTTCAGATTTGGTTATCTGAAAGGGTGATTCCATTTGAAATCTACACTCCCTGTGTGGAAGATTGAGTACATGTATGTCTTCAGTGGGTGTATGGATTTCAACTGGAATAGTCCAGTGGCAGCTAATACATTCAAATAAGCAACAAACACGTCACTAAGACAATTCAGCTAAACTAGGACAATTTTAATCAAATACAAAATGTCAACAACATGTATTCATTCCATTTTTAGGGGTGCACTTATAAATGCTCATTTGGTAGGGCTGTGCAGTGCCACTATTTGAGAAAAGTTCTAAAGAACTGATTTTCAATTGATCAGATTTGGAATGCTTTTGGTTTGGCTTATTAATAAATTTTTTATCTGACCCAAAGAGCTTGTATAGTTTAGAAAAATTAATCTGATAGATCCACTTTTAACAACAGTAACAATAAGGAACTAATTGCAAATACCCCTCCCCCAACTTACACAATTCAAATACAGTTACTGCTAAATGATTGTTACTGCTTAGTAAATGATAATAATTATAAAACTAATCATGCTTTTTGTCTGTGTATTTTCTTTTTCCTCAGATGAAGGTACATTGTGGGCCAACATTCTAATGAAAGCAATCTTGCTTTATGAAGTAAGTTAGATATTCTATGATGTTTGAAAAGAGAACAAAATCACTAGACATTCCATTAAACATGTTAAATGTCTCTCTGTATGTTGCGATTATTAGCAATATACACTACCAGATTCCTATTGCTGCTGCCCCAAAATAGGTACACTACTGCACTACTGCACTACTAGTGCAGCAACATTCCAGTACCAGTGTGGGTGTTGTACCTGTGATTGTGATGTGTGTACTCTATACCCACACAAAGTACTAGTAGAGTACCAATGAAGTAGCTGTGCGGCAGTGTACCTCTGTGGGTGATAGCAATAAGAATCTGGTTGTGTATAATTTTTAACTCTACATGCCTTCATTGATGCACCCCAAATTGGAAAACATAAGAATGTGTTATTTGCGTTAAAGAGCTTGGAAGGGCAAGTGGAATTGTAATCCTTAGCTTCGTAATCAGGCAAACTCAAGAATTTGTCTTTTTTCATAATCTTTGGTTTTCAGTTGAAAGGGGATGGATGTTTATGTTTGTAGGATAAATAAGTGTGCATTTGCATCAGCCTTTTACAAAATATGACAAGTGAAGCAAATGTCAATCCTATTACAGTGGCATATTCAGCATAAATTTAGCTTTTATGGGCAAGAACATGAAATAACAAAACGACTAATAATGCCTTTAAATTTGAAAAATTGGTCTTTGGGTAACAGATCAAGATTTTGTATAGAGTCGTTTGGTGGTAGACTGTCCTGAAAAGCTAACCAGGAACCTATATCTCTGAAAATAGGTGTCTGCCCTTTGCCAGATTTGACTTGAGAATTGGTTAACCATCTTCCTCCCACCTTTATGTTTTCATGTTCATACGTAAAATAAAGTCATGATTTAAGTAAGTAAGTTCAATACCTGTACAGCAAAGGTTGATTTGTCAATATATATTGAGTAAAATATATGTGTCTGCATCCAAAATAATCCTTACTGACTATATCTCATGGGTTTACTCTATTATATAAGCTTTGTGCTTGGAATACGTATAAACATTTTCTCAATAAGGTGGCTGTCTGATGCTGCTAGCTTTTCTTGCATATTGACGATATTTTCTGTGGTCATGTATTTTTCACTCTCTCTCTCTCTGTTGTTAAATGCCTCTGGGCTATGTCTGAAACTTAAAGCACAGGAGATACTCAAATTGAAAAGACAGAAATCAGTGTAGAATAGGCTTTTGTGTGTGTCTAAGAGAACAGGTGCTCTGGCATGGCTGGTTATATCTTCCCATTCTTCTGATGAGATTGGAAAATTGGTTTGGCATACATGGCTTGCACTGGTGTCTTGGTTGCACAGCTATCTAGAAATCTTCAGTTACTGTGATGTTAATGAAACTGTCATTCAGTGATTTGACTTGAACTTTGTAGAAAATCCTGAAAGTTATGGAACAAACTTTATGTGCTAATGAACCATTAAACTAGCAAATGTGAAACCAACTTAAGAAAGACAAAATGTGACACTGACTCACAAAGTAAGAATATGTTCAGGTTTTGTCTAGCATGCAAACAAGGCACTTAATTTGCAATCCATACTGGAGCACATAATGCAAATAGTCAATGATGGGATAGCCATGATATATTCACTGGATCCTGCAATGGTCTATTCCAGTTGAAATCCGTACACCCCTAGGCCCTATGGAAGACATGATCTTCATCTTTCACACAGGGAGTGTGATGGGGTTACCTGAATAGGGGTTACCTATTTAAAATTTACACCCCCTGTGTGGGAGATACGACTGTGTCTTCCATTTAGATGAAACAGTATTATTGTTACACGCTTGTTATTTATATGTGACACAATCTCAATATGATCCAATCAGGTCAAAGAGGCAATTTTGAAGAAAGAAAAATTGACATAGTATCAACAACTTACTTTTGAAACCAAATGTACTATTACTGAAATCCTAAGACCCCCCAGCATACATGGTTGCAAAGTTATATAAGCTTCTAATGCAATTTTTCTTATGTATTTAATTGTTTTTGCTCCCTGTTTTTGCCCAATTTGCAAGTTTTTTACAATTGCTGTTTGTGGTGTGGTTGGATCAGATACATCACATATACTTAAATTTAACCCCATGAGACCTACCTGCCGATTGGCCAAAATGAATATTGTGGCCAATTTTGAACCAATCAAGGAGGGTATTAATAAGATCATCTGCAAATGCAAGTTTGACCATAAATAGTTTAAAGCCTAGTCATAATTGTCCATTGAAATGAGCATTTCAAGTTATTTTAAGTTATCAACCAATCAGAAATGCTGTTAGATGACCAGTAGTGTTCAGGGGATTAATTTGTTTGTGTAACCAGTATTGATTAGTGTTTCTGTTTTCTTTCAGCCCCCGCCTGGTGGTTATCCTGTGGGTGGGGATATGAGCTGCCCAGACAAAGCGGTAGGTTGTTATAGTTTTGTAAATATCTCATTTATTTTCAGCATTTTATTGTTTTGCTCTGTTTTTCATCTTTTGTACAAACCATAAAAACTCGATAGTTAGCATATGTGCTTACTATCAAGCGCTTTTAAAACATGCAAACATGAAGAGCCACATCCACAAAAGTGTGAAGGGTTTTGGGCAAATCATTGATACACATAGTTATAACGTACAAGTAAACCTGCAAATGTGTGTCTCAACCCAATTAGCTCAGTTGGTAAAGCGCCAGACTTTGGTACAATTTCATGTTTTCAAAAGCGCTTGATAGTAAGCACATATGCTAACTATCAAGTTTTTACAGTATAGATGTCAAGCGCAAGTAAATGACATTTATTTGATATGAACTTTAACTTAGTGGAAATGTAGTTATTAAGCACACTGTATGAAGTCATTTCCAAACCTGTGATTAATTATACTCTCTCCAACTTGTGTCATAAAATTTAAACTGGATTTGACATTATTTAGGTGGAAACAAAGAAAATAGAAAGTTATCATCTTCTTGGGCATATTTCACACTTCTTGTTCTTCCTTTTCACAGGGCTACTTGAAGATGGAAGGATGCAGCCAAAAAAGGTGAGCAATTATATTTAGTGTATTGTTTATTGAATCCATGAACCCAGATGATGTGAAAGAGTTAAGTGTTTGAAGATAAGTAGATTTTCTCATAGGCTTTCTCGACGGTAATAGTTTTCTACAAGTATGCCACTGGTTATCACATACCCATGCAGCAGGTTCCTGTGTGAGTGGTCGAGCTTTCGTCAGATATGTGCCTGACTTCATCAGGACTGATAGGCACATCTGACAAAAAGCTTGGTAGATATCAGAAACACACCTGATGAAAGCGTGTCCACTCACACAGAGACTTACTGCACCAGTATGTGATAACTGACAGCATGCTCATAGTATATATTAATTTATAAAGTTTTTGAAATTGAGTATTTCTTGCCAAGGCTCAGCTCGAACGTACCAATTGCTTCCATGTAGCGTACTAAGCATGTACATAATGTAAGATATGTGCATGCTTTCTTCTGTATCACGCTATGTGCGTGTGTGTTTATCGTGGAGCCACTAGCGTTCTGAGTATTCGAACTTGGCCAAGAATGACCTGATTTACCTGTAGTTTATACATGCAATAAGGCCTTATTCATATTCTGATTCACAGACTCAAATCACTGTGATACACCTTCAGCTAGAATTTTGCTACCTCAATCACAAAAAAGTATAGTGTGCAATGAATTTGCCAGTGTTGAATTTTGTTCAACTCAAGCAAAATTTGCCTGCATCATATGAATCTGATTAGCTGCTTCATAGGTAACAAACATCAAAGGAATAATAATGCTTTATCAAATGATGTAATTTGATATGAAAATAGCAACACAGACCCATGTGATTAGTTATTTATTGCGTAAAGTACATTAAGTATGGGTAAATCATATGACTGTGGCAAAGTATCCGCTGCAAGAAATTTTGTCTGTGTGTATCTGTATATGAATCGGGCGTATTATGTATCATATGTTGCTATATTGCAGACATTTATTTGCAGACAAGAATTTATGAATATTATCAATCATCCATGTGGATAAATATAGTTAGATTAAATTATAATTCTTGCAGACATAAGGTATAATTTAAGTGCATGAGATACAATCTAATTTTGAAGACATTATCCACAAATTAAATTTAAAATTATTTTGCTATAGTCTGATCAGCTCGTAATTTAGGCGGGAAATGTTAGGTTTTTACCACTACGCCGAAAAGTAGATCCACGTTAAGTGTGCCATTAGTTGACCTGTCTGGTCTATATTTTGTGTGTTAAAGAAAATAAACGAAGTTTTAAGACTTGAATTATTAATTCGTGATGCTTCTGGCAAGATGTCACAATAAAATTAGGATATTAATCCGCCATGTTATAAGGCCTGCCGATTACGAGCTGATCAAACTATAGTTACCACTTGTTGAGTTGCTGAAAATGAGCTATTCCAGTTGAAATCTATATACCCCCTATGGAAGACATGACCTTAATCTTCCTTACAGGGAGTGTGAATTTCAAATGGGGTTACCTGAATGGGTGATTCAATTTGAAATCTACAACCCTTGTGTGGGAGATTAAGGTCATGTCTTCCATAGGAGGTGTATGGATTTCAACTGGAATAGCACGATGTAGCATGTCAAAATAGGTAGTCAACTGGCAGACTGTAGAGTTCAATGTCTTACAGCACATAATTGAAAAGTTTATACTAGCATTAGAATTGGATAGCACTATATTTGTAGGCTATTATCTGCTATTTTTTTAAACAAATGGGTCTAATTAGGTATTCAGATACAACTTACATTCTGACATCTGAAAAAATAGCTCAAACTCATCAAATTGTGCTTAAAAATGGTGGATTAATGGGCATGCCAGGAGTGGGTTTTACATGAAATGGGCATGCCAGGGGATGGTTTGACATGCACACATGACCCACTTCTAAGAGATTTTTAAAGCATTTTTTCAGTCATTGAATATTGAGTAGAGTATGCTCACAGCTGGCTTTTAGGCATATCGGTAGATAGATTACTCACAAGATATTGCCATTAGGGTGATTGTGTTAGATCTTTTGCGTTTAAAAGGGGAACCAAGGTACTTTTAGGCTATAGTGCGGTTTCTTGTTATCCTCAAGCTATAGATCTCTTAAAAGTAGACACTTTGTGTTAAATGCATGTACTATAGATTTTACAAATGGTATTTTAAGTCCTGTAACAATTTGGGATTTGGTCAAATAGAATTGTAAAACAATTAAAAAAATTGTAAAACAATTTAAAACTGTATGTGTCCATTTGTTGTGGTCGTTTTTGTAGTTATTGTGGATTTCTTGTTTTTTTTTTTTTTTATTTTTTGTTGTTTTTCTTTGAAGAAAGTGAGTGAAAGCAATTGATTTAAAATTAAAGTAATTTTGAGCAAGCAGTCAGTTTAAACATGTTGATATGCAAGTTCATAAATTAGTACAAATGTACAAGTAAAATTGAAATTATATTAAATGTGCACACTCAGCACACATATCTATAAGAATACAATATTTTCCAATATTTCATATGTAAAAAGCCAGTAATTTCCCTTCATCTTCATAGCAATGAGAAACTTCATGTAGATTTTTATTGCAGCATTGTCAGTTCCAATGGTATGTTATATTACTAACCCCATAGGGGATGTTCCATATGTGATAAGTGTTCCTTGTAGCATAACTGGAATTTAAATGGGTGAAACACCAATACGTTTCTATGAGAGTAAGATATGAGCTATTCTATTTGAAATACTTACAACCCCTATGGAATACATGACCTTATTCTTACACACTGGGAGTGTGAATTTCAAATGGAATCACCTATTCAGGTATCCCCATTTGAAATTCCTGTGTGGAAGATTAAGGTTATGTCTTCCATAGGGAGTATGGAATGCTAATGTAATAGCTCTATATTCTGTAGATAGCTTTTGGGAGAGCCATGGGATATCATGATAATTATGATCATCGTGAATAGCTGTACATCTTCAAGGCAATGTTGTAATTAAGGAATAGTGCAAGATGTGCAGTTTCTGTTCCAATTTTGTGTTATTTTGCCTCGAAATCAATGCAGGGCAATGTGAGATGTTGAATATTTAGTTGATCGCTTTGGGAGAACCCTAGGAAATGATGATGATTATTGGAAATGGTTGTGTATTCCAAGACAATGTTCCAATAGAAGGAGTAGTACATGATATGTTGCATTCCTGGGGTTGCACTGCATGTGTTTTAATCATGTGCCTTTCCTTGAAAATCTAATCAGGACAATAGTAGGAAATACATAGACTGTGTATTGAGGGAAAACATTCCCAGGTACTAACATCCATACCTGCAGGTATTTTGTTTTTCTTAATAGTGCTCTTCAGTCCCAGATTTCTGTAACTTTGGGCTGTTGTCTAACTTGAATTTTTTATTAAGTTTGTCCATGCACTGATTGGCTGTTCATGTGGAAATTACCTTGCTTGTAATATAAGGGCAGGGTGGTGCAGTAGTAGGATTTTGACATATGATCACAAGGTTATGGGTTCTAATCCCTGTGATGTCAGTATGTTGAGCACTTAGACCAGACTCTTCACCTCTAGTGCCTCTTTCCATGTATATTAATGTCAGTCAGTGATGGAAGTTTTCAGGCTTTTGCCTGAAATCAGGCTTTATTGTTGTGCAGATTTACGCAATTTTTCAGCCCATTTTAGGGCCATTCTTGTCATTTTTACAATGTCTGCAGGCTTATTCAGACTTGGTCAAAAGTGGACATTCATTTCTGTAATGTGTATCAATTTTTACTTTGTTGTACCTTAATACTTGCATGATGATCTCAGTATTTTGCTCATTTCTAAGCTAGTGGACAATCAGAAATGTGCACTGTTAAATATTTATACTGCTTAATATTAGCGCCCAAGCACTGAATTCAGTCATTTTCAGGGGGCGATTATTACAATTATGAAATGGAAGTATCAAACAGGAATGTACTGTACTTGCTTAAAACAGTGAACGTGAAGTCAAAATCAGCATAATCATAAACTGGAAGGTTTAGAAGGTAATTTTAGTCTGATATTTTATGGAATTTGATTGCATTGAAAAGGGTGCACTTCTAAAGACAGATGACAGTCAAAAAATTTTTAAGGGTGCTTATTAGATGAGGTATGGGGTGCTGATTAGGTCGAATATGGTACAGATTTATATCTAAAACAGCGGATACGTTAATATTTTAAAGATGACACTTACTCTGTGAAACATAGCTGCTTCAAGAATATGTTTGATACTTGCTTTTTATAAGAACTGTACAATACATGACACCTGATAACCAAGTAACAAGTAATACTCTTGATGGATTCGTGACAAGGGTTTTAAATTTTTGAAGGCTTACTTCCTTGTTGACCTGACCGAAATGGTAGTTAACACTCATATATTTAAAGGGTCTTATTTTGCTAGGATAATTGTATGTTTTCTTTTTGTTATTCTTCACAGATACCTTGCTATCAAAGGAGAGATGATGTGTTATTACAACTCAAGAGCTGTGAGTATTATCACCACAATTTAATTCAGAATTCTCAGTTACCATGGTTACTGCAAAAATGAATGAATAACAAAATATATAGTTTGGTATATTTAAGCAGTTTTACACTCGTGTAATATTACTGGCAAGAAAAGGTAGTTTAATTATAGCACATTAAATTATTCACAGGAATATGGATATAAACTAGGCCAAATATACAAATCAAATTTTAAAGAAAAAATGCGCAATAATTTAGAATTCTCATTTTTTCAAAATATGACAATTTAAAAAACAAGTTCACATTTATAAGTATTTCTGAATTGTTTTATCATATGTAACCTTTTTCAGTTAGTTGTTAATTTTTCACGCAAAAAATTTTATTCCAATTTCTAAATATAATAATAAAGCAACAAATATGAAATATTAATGAATTGTATTTTTGAAATGATAAGACCTGTGCAGGAATGTAATCTGATATTAGCATGCCAGCCAGGTAATTATAATTTCAAATAATGTTATATTCTAAAGATTGTATCATCCACACGCTCTATAGTGGGATGATTGAGTACCATAGAGAGCAAGATAGAGCAGAAGGAAAAAAAGATTTTCTAAAGAAGCTTTTAGGTACAATCTTTCATTTAAAGGAGGTAAATTTTTCACAGGAATATGGGATATAAACTATAGGCCAAATATTCAAATTACATTTTAGATAAGGAAACAATGCACAATAATTTAGGATTCTCATTACACTGCCCAAAATACGACAATTTAAAAAAAGTTCACATTTATTTCTGAATTGTTTTTTCATATGTAGCCTTTTTCAGTCAATTGTTCATTTTTCATGCAGAATATTGTATTCCAATTCTTAAATATTATAATGCTCTCAGAAACAAATATGAGATATTAATAAATTGTATTTTTGAAATGATGGGAAATGATAAAACCTGTGCAGGAATGTAATCTGATATTAGCTTGGCAGGTAATTATAATTTCAAATAATGTTATATTCTAAAGATTGTATCATCCACACGCTCTATAGTGGGATGATTGAGTACCATAGAGAGCGAGATAGAGCAGAAGGAAAAAAAGGTTTTCTAAAGAAGCTTTTAGGTACAAACTGTCATTTAAAGGAGGCAAATCTGTTGGGCATTCCGATATATAGATCTTATTGTGATATGCATGTCTTTTTTATGCACAGTTGAGACAAATATGAATGTATCTGATTACAAAAAATACCATTGAAATTGACAATAACATATGAACCAAATTAAGGTGATAATTTACAATATGGGTATTTTAATGTGCTTTGGGAATGGGAATAGCTAGTGAAATAACTAGAAATGAGAATGCGCTACTTAGCAGACAAATTAACAAAATAAATGAAAAAACTCTACTTAGCCAACAAATTTACACATAATGATACAATATGTAAGATAGTAGTTGAATAAGAACTTTATATCTGATATTTTCCTTTTAGGATTTTGAATCAGCCATCCCTGTTGGAGATATTCCAATGAAACTAGCTTCGGTGAAAGACCTGGGTAAAAACAAACTGCAGCTATTTACACCCAGTAAATCATATGTGTAAGTATGCATACATAATATTATTTCTGTTGATGTTGTTGACGATGCAGATGATTGTTATGGGGTGTTGATAATGATGATGTTCCTTTTTGATGGAGCCAGAGCTCCAGCCTATATTTGTATATATCCCTGACTTGCGGTTTGGTCTTGTACAATGAGGTCGTCATATGCCTTGCAGGGAGAACTGTACATAGATCTGATGTAAGACAGGCCTGGCAGACAACAGTTGGGTCTTGTGCATTGAGATGAGCATATTGTGCAATAGGCCTGCAATGGCGTTGCCCGGGGAGAGCCAGGAGGGCAAAGTGTCCTTAAAATGACTAAAAATGGGACAAAAATTGACCATTGGGGATGAAAATTTGGCTTTTGCCCCCTGGCACTAAAATCCTGCCTGGCAGGGAGAACTATATATAGATCTGAACCAAGACAGGAATATTTTGCAATAGGCCTGGCAGACAGCCATTTGGATGTTAACATCAGTACAGGCTGTCAAGAGATGCTCTGTGCTGCCACTAGTATATTTCCTGAGACAAGTAAGAACATGTAGTCAGTTCAATCCCCTGGCTCCATCACTGTGGTGTTACAACCACTCTTTAAATTACTCAGGCATCAGTTTTGTAGAACTGATTTTGAGATAACTTTGAAACATTCTGCCTTTCAATCACAAGATTCCAATCAACAAAACTATATGGACAGAAATTTCAGGTTTAAACCTGAATTCAGGTTTTTTTAAACAAAAATTTACACATTTTGATTGATTTTCAATCATTATTTGGGGGTATTTTTGCTCAATTTCACATGCCTTTCAGGTTTTTTCCTCACTTCTACTACTAGGTTTTTCATGAGAATTCATTCACATGCCTGATTATAGGAAATGTTAAGATTCTTATCCAAGTTATATTTTCAAAAGTCTGATTTTTCATAATTGATGGTGATAACATGACAAGCTCTTGATGTCATATGATTCAATTGTGAAAGAAAGTACACAGATAGGTCATTCAATCTATTACGTAGCTGTTGATCAGAGATGTGGAATTTATTATTCCACACCATTTAACTCAAATTGATATTAATTTGATATAGTGTGCTACACATAGAAATCATTACAGGATATAGAGCTTGCTATCTCCACAGTGTATTACATGCATGCAGAAAATACATGTAAAGCCAAAACAATGAAAATCTAGGGTCTTTGTTTTCCATTTGATTGTTCATATTTTTGGTATAAAATTTGCAAGACGTTTTTCTGTTTGTAATTTGTATTACGTAAGTCTGATATATTCCCTTTGGTGTCAGAATTAATTGTTTGCATACCCGTTAAATTGACTATTACCTTACCACCATCTTTGTTATTTATTGCTGTATGTACATCATCATTTATTATATCAGGTTAACAGGAGATTCCCCACAAGAGGTGAAAGAGTGGATGGAAGCAATGAAGGAAGCAATAGCTGAAGGGCTTTCAGACCACACGGTAAGACAGAGGGGAGGAGGTTCAAGTCTGACTTGAAGTTTGCATCTTATGCATAGGATAGGAATGTTGGTCTTTAGAATGAGACAATAGGGATGTTATTATTATTGTAAAGGAACCAAATCATCATGTCAATGCAAGAGCGTTTTAGTGACATTTTGGACAAAGTGGAGTTATTAGTCGATCATAAAAATACAGGTAGATGCACACAATTTAAGCTATTTTGGTAAGTCTTAGAAGCAATTAATTAAAATTTAAATGAATAATTAAAATTCTAAAACATAATGAATAAGTAAATAAATTGAAACACACAAATGCTGCTGCAAAATCAATGAAAAGCCACTTACAACGTTATTGCACTGACATGACAAAATGGTTTGAAGACAAGGCAATGCAGATCATTTGAATCATTTGGTGAGATGACAGTGGTACTACATAGGAAAAATAAATGAAACTGGGTTTGTTTGGAAGATGAACATAAAATATGATATGTGACCCGGCAGCACAAACGAGCCAGTAAATTCCCTAAATTGTATTCTGTGTTACGATGTAAAATGTGTACGAAGGTCGTATTCATCGATAACTTAAGCTGGCCCGACTTCCGTCTTATTTTGATAGTCAAAAACTAATCAATAATCCTATTGTTGAAGTGGATAATAAGCTTCTACCTTAGATGGCCGGCTATAGAACTTTTAATAGCTCTGGTCTTTGTTTGCTTTTGCTAAATCCTGTTCAAGTGGTGGGTTACCAGGCATTGTATTTTGTACAGGTATGCATAACCAACAATTAACAATGAGAGAACTTTCTTAAACCTCGTTGACTTGGGGATGATTTGAAATGACCGCCAATTATGACTGTTTGATATATATTGCCAGCAATGTGGAAAAAGAGACACATGTAAAAACGTAAATAGCTATAATTTTGTTGAAGGAGCAAAGTTTAACAAACCATAACCTCGCTTCTGGATATCGTTTGAAGTCAAATGATATACCATTTTTAAGTTTAAGATGTTTATTTTTTAAACACGAAATAAAACAAAATTGACCGGGGAGGAATTTACGGCTCATTCGCCGTGGACGGTCACATATTAGCATAAAATATAAGACACACAAGGTTTGATATTGCTTATTACTTGTGCTTATTAGTGTGATATTAGTAGCTCAGTAAACTAATTTAAAGTGTGATATATGATCTACGATTCTTTAATTAACAAAATTGTAACACAGCAACATAATTTAAGTTGATTAATGGCTTGCATTTATAGCGACAGGTTGCAAACCTCCAAGTTGATGAATTCAAGGTTTCCACTAGCACCAAAATCTCCATCTTGTTAAGGAAGCAGTGGAGAGGATGTAGCGATAAGACTCGGTCAGAACGTGCTCCTTTAGATATCCATATCAATCATAACAACTGACTTTCAGAGAAAATTGTGCAAATATGGAAAATGAATGAAAAAAAAAGTCAAATCTCATTTATACAAGGTCTTCAACGAGAGAGGTTTCGCTAGTATCGCAAACATGCTCATCTGCTATGACACAGTTCTCTAACCCCAATATAGAGGTCAAATTGTGAGCTTCTGTTGATAAATACATATCAATCGACAGTGTCACTGGAAATGAGATCATTTGAAATCCATACACCCCCAATGGAAGACATGACCTTAATCTTGGAGTGTGAATTTCAAATGGGGTTACCTGATTGGGTGACACCCATTTGAAATTTACACCCCTGTGTTGGAGATTAAGCTTACCCCTTCTCCATAGGGGGTGTATGGATTTCAACTGGAATAGCCCAACTGACCTTGTAATTATCAAAACGTTAATAAAAATTAACATGCTGAGCTCTAATCAGTGTCAGTACTCTTCAGCTGAAATAATTTATGAGTTTAGAAATTCTCCTAAGATCAAGATATATACTTTGGTCAGTGTGATTAAGGTATATATTTTCCTCTGTGTCTGGTAGGTACAGTGTGTGTTCCAAAAAATGCATGACGAACACAGCATTCAGAGAACATCATTCAGTGGAGTTAACATTATAATCCTACTAGAGATGTAAAACAAATGCCCGACACTTAGACAAAAAACTTAATAGTAAATGTATGGGTGTAACCCATTATAAAATTGGTGAGCTGATCTGCGGTGATTATTATGGTATATCTCTGACGTGGGCTTCTTAGCTGCATATCCCTGATTTATTGTTAAATGATTTGTTGCATCATTGAGGCCTATAGTGGTCAGCAACATTCTGTAAAGTATGTAGAGGAATTATGGGTTTGGCATAGACCACTATATGTCAAAAAATGTTGTTGTTCTTTATAATTATAATTATGTTGGTCAGTATTTTATGATTGTCCTTTTTGTTTGTTTTCTATACAGGTCATTTCCAAGGTATGGAAGAATCCAGACAACAAATTCTGTGCTGAATGTGGGATGCCAGGTAAGATGATTGCAACTTTTACACGGATTAAAGCATACTCCAACATTAAAGGAAAATTGTGAATTCTACTACCGCACACTTGGTAATCTTTGATACAGGGTTCCCAAAGTTCCCAAGACATTTTAGTATAACCCAACTACTATTTGATAAATTTTCTTGTTTTAAGATTTGGAACACAGACTATTTAGGTATGCATCAAGTGAGCAGATTTTTTTACTACCTTTTATCATCTTCACTGAAAACTTCAGCCATTTATGAAATTTCAGACCAAAAAATGTAGGTTTTTTGCATCACTTCATTAGCAAATTAATCAAAAAACATATTTCAACTGTAATAGCGCAGTCATATATTTCTTAACAAAAAATCCATGATGTAAAAAGTCTGTCTGCAATAATTAGAATATTGCTAGACACCCAACATACAGCGGGTTGATATGACTTGCAAATCTGCATTATAGCTTCTATATATGACCCATTTTCCTTCATTTAACCATTTTTATGTGGAAATTAGTAGTTTGGATGAGTCATGTGCATCTTAATGAGTTATCATCAATTATGTATATTACATATAGTACAAGGAATTGTTTTTAACATAATTATCCCAAATGAATTAATATTACCTTTTCAGTAAGTGGGTCAATGTAGTAATTAGACGCTGCATTTAATTGTACTCAAGAGAGACATGTTATCAATCTGTCGGAGTCAAATGTCTAGAAATATGTTTTGCTCAAATAAGTGTGATGTCAGGAACAGAAAATAGCAGGCCAACTTCATGGAGTTATAACAAAATGCATTAAATGAAACATATGTTAAGCACTAGCAACATAATTGATCTAATTTAGTACCCTTCCCTAAAGTGTGATCGGCTTATAATTGGCAAAAATTATTCAGTTTTTGTTGCTGCGCATGTCAATCATACGACATTTGGAGACATGCATTATGCAATGTGCAACTAGTGTTTTAGTGCTGCGTAAGGACTGTGTGCATGCCATTCTATATCAATACACAATGCTACAAGTCTCATTTTTTCACCAATTATAAGCCAAACAAACTAGGCCTTATCGATTGAGCTAACTTGACTGATATATTGATGTTACTTTCTTAGTTTTCATAAATTACATGATATCAGATTAAAAAACTGAAAATGATTATGAAAAGTTTACATGGAAGAAATTATATTATCCTTATTTTCTCTCACAGATCCTGACTGGGCTTCCATTAACTTTGTTGTTGTTGTGTGTAAACAGTGCTCAGGTATGTATTTTGATACAAATGAAGAATGAGCTAACTGTAGTCGCAGGCAGAGTTAACCTCGGAATGTCATTAGGCGGAGGCGCCGTGTTTAATGTTAGCTTTGGCCTACCCGGCTATCCCGGGTAGGAATTAATGGCCTCTAATGAATCTGACCCTGTTCTGTCAGTATCTGTGACATGAAACCCGTGGCACACAGATTAAGTTTCACCATATGGTTTCACTCATCAAACTGCAGTGTGCACAACCATGCATGCCATGCATGGTGCTGTGCAATATGATATCTGTGATCAAAGCACACAAGCAAGGTCCAAGGATTTGCGCACTGTGCAATGTGATACGGTGATCAAACCACGCATGGAAGGGCCAAGGTTTTGCGCTTGCACAACAGATGACCGCTACGATGGAATATTCCTACAAGGCATGCTTGGTTTACCCACAAAGATTTGCTATACACGTGATACAAGGTTACAACTTATCCATAGTCGAATGAAATTCAACTTGAAATTCATAAATCTTCACATATTCCTCAGTATTATACGATTATGACTTTATCCGGGAAGAATACACGTCTTATCACACATGCAGCTAATCATTTATTCAAACCTGCGTAACTAGTGAAATCGCCTTAACATAGATTATAATTTTTGCTGAGACTAGATTAAACTTATTTAAATAAGAAATTAGAGAACAAATACAAGTGGCAATGGTGCTTATGAAGTCGGGTTATTTAATTTAAATGGTAAGCAATGATTTTGAAATTTGTGACCCGTGCTAGATATTTGTTTTTTTACATTAAATTACCTTTATTTACAATGTCCTATAATAGGCCTATGTTTGAATAATTTCTCATTGAAAAACGGAGCTCCAAAAAATTGCAGAACTTTAAGCTGCAATGAAGGAGTTTTTATGGAAATATTTCGGGCCAAAAGTATGACGGCCTTTTTCTCCGGGCTGAGTTTTCATTGAAATTTGCTAGGCAAAATCGTTTGCTTATTTTATCGATTTTGATCGAGTACTTCACAAATTATTGTACTAACGTGTAGCTGGGTTTGGATTTTAATCTGATTTCACCATGCTCACTTTATCATGATAAATTAATAAGAAATGAAAATCTCTGTCAAGGCGATTTCACTTTTCGTCATGGTTAGGCCTAAGTTTCCAAAAACCCTGCTCTGCATTTTAACCTTCCCGGTTCTATACGCAGACTCTTGTAGAAAGTTAAGTTCAATATTTCAACAACAAAAACCTGGTACAAGTTCGAACCGCCACGAATTTGGAATGTAGGCTATAGATGTTATTTCACAACATTAGTGTTTGTAGTGGATATTTTCGGGGTTCTTATAAAATTTGCATTAAAACGCACGATAATTCAAATTTTCGATGGTGTTATTATATACACTTTCTGTTATTAGTGTTAACAGTTCCTTCTGTACATTAATTTTCACTACTACAGCTACAAAGACACAAATTTAAAGTCGCATCCCTTTCTCGCTCCCCTTTGTATATTAAGTCCACATCATTTCTATTATGGTATTAACATACAGGAAAATGAAAGGCTTAGGCCTACATCAAATTAACTGAACTGACACGGTTAAATTTTAACATGGAAATTATAGTTCATAGTTAGATGCTCTGGCTAGCACGATCCCGCTCCCCTTTCTCGTATTGTTGTAATAACTGATGTTCAATTCATTGGTACAGCTAAGTCTGCATCCGTTTCTCCCTGCACTTTCTATACCATGAATACGACACTTAGCAGCGGATAAGTTGTATATAGGCCTGCAACAAATAAAAGGGTGCGGTCTCGGGTTTTAATGCGGAATTCTAGATCGGTCATGATGATCATAGATATGAACTAGATTTTCCATGTTAAAATTTAACCGTGTCAGTTTAATTTGATGCAGGCCTATATGCCTTACATTTCCCTGCAGCATATTAATACCATAATAGAAAGGATATAGATTTAATATACAAAGGGGGCGAGAAATGAATGCGACTTTAAATTTGTGTCTTTGTAGCTGTAAGGAAAATTAATGTACAGAAGAAAGTGCAGTTCACAGAAAGTGGTGCGAGAAAGGGGTGTGAGCTATCGTATTTATGAACATCATAACCGAACTAGAATTCCGCGGTAAAATTCGAGACCACACCCTTTCATTTGCTCCCGGCCTATGCAACCATCAGGGGCGGATTTGGGGGGGGGGCGCAGCCGGCGCGCGCCCCCTCTATTTTTTGACTAGCAAAGGGCGCCCGGTAACATTGTAAGAAATTTAAAAAAAAGGAACAAATTCGGCCATGAACAGCAAACAATGGGCCAAAACCGTTGAGTTTTCGAGGGGGTAACCCCCTTTAACACATCGTCGACCAAAAGGCGCCCCCTTTATCAAAAATTCCTGGATCCGACCCTGACCATGGCAACTTTCCGGTGCCTTCATTGTAAAAGGGGAGCGAGAAAGGGATGCGATAGTTGTAGCTGTGCAGAAAGGGCACCAATAAATAGAACAAGTTATTATTACAACAATACGAGAAAGGGAGCGGGATCGTATAGCCCTATCATAGCTAAAGCATCTAACTATATGAACTATAACTTCTATGTTAAAATGTTAACCTTGTCAGTTTAATTTGATGTAGGCCTTAAAGTCTTTCATTTTCCTGTATGTTAATATCATAATAGAAAGGATACGAACTATATACAAAGGGGAGCGTGAAAGGGATGCGACTTTAAATTTGTGTCTTTGTAGCTGTATAGTGAAAATTAATGTACAGAAGAAACTGCAGTTAACAGAAAGTGGTGCGAGAAAGGGGTGCGAGCTATCGTATTAATGAACATCATGACCGAACTAGAATTCCGCGGTAAAATCCGAGACCACACCCTTTCATTTGCTCCATGCCTTTGCAACCATTGCAACTTTTCGGTGCTAAGTGTCGCATTCATGTCCCTTCATGGTAATAGAAAGGGGGGCGAGAAAGGGATGCGGACTAACCCGATAGCTGTAGTTGTACAGAAAAGGGACCAATGAATTGAACAAAATGCCACCAGAACCATATTAGAAAGGGGAGCGGGTTCGTGCTAGACCTACTATAGCTTAACTATGAACTAGATTTTCCATGTTAAAATTTAACCGTGTCAGTTTAATTTGATACAGGCCTATATGGCTTACATTTCCCTGCAGCATGTTAATACCATATTAGAAATGATATGGACTTAATATACAAAGGGGAGCGAGAAATGGATGCGACTTTAAATTTGTGTCTTTGTAGCTGTAATGAAAATTAATGTACAGAAAAAACTGCAGTTCACAGAAAGTGGTGCGAGAAAGGGGTGCGAGCTATCGTATTTATGAACATCATAACCGAACTAGAATTCCGCGGTAAAAATCGAGACCACACCCTATCATTTGCTCCCGGCCTATGCAACCATGGCAACTTTCCGGTGCCTTCATTGTAAAAGGCGAGCGAGAAAGGGATGCGATAGTTGTAGCCTCTGAGTTGTAGCTGTGCAGAAAGGGCACCAATGAATTGAACAAGTTATTATTACATACAACAATACGAGAAAGGGGAGCGGGATCGTGCTAGCCCTATCATAGCTAAAGCATCTAACTATATGAACTATAATTTCTATGTTAAAATTGTAACCTCAGTTTAATTTGATGTAGGCCTTAAAGTCTTTCATTTTCCTGTATGTTAATATCATAATAGAAAGGATACGAACTTAATATACAAAGGGGAGCGAGAAAGGGATGCGACTTTAAATTTGTGTCTTTGTAGCTGTAGTGAAAATTAATGTATACAGAAGAAACTGCAGTTAACATAAAGTGGTGCGAGAAAGGGTGCGAGCTATCGTATTATGAACATCATGACAGAACTACAATTCCGCGGTAAAATCCAAGACCACACCCTTTCATTTGCTCCATGCCTTTGCAACCATTGCAACTTTTCCGGTGCTAAGTGTCGTATTCATGTCCCTTCATGGTAATAGAAAGGGGGGCGAGAAAGGGATGCGGACTAACCCGATAGCTGTAGTTGTACAGAAAAGGGACCAATGAATTGAACAAAATGCCACCAGAACCATATTAGAAAGGGGCGGGTTCGTACTAGACCTACGATACCATAGCTTAACTATGAAGTAGATTTTCCATGTTAAAATTTAACCGTGTCCGTTTAATTTGATGCAGGCCTATATGGCTTACATTTCCCTGCAGCATGTTAATACCATAATAGAAATGATATGGACTTAATATACAAAGGGGAGCGAGAAATGGATGCGACTTTAAATGTGTGTCTTTGTAGCTGTAATGAAAATTAATGTACAGAAGAAACTGCAGTTCACAGAAAGTGGTGCGAGAAAGGGTGCGAGCTATCGTATTTATGAACATCATAACCGAACTAGAATTCCGCGGTAAAATTCGAGACCACACCCTTTCATTTGCTCCCGGTCTATGCAACCATGGCAACTTCATTGTGCCTTCATTGTAAAAGGGGAGCGAGAAAGGGATGCGATAGTTGTAGCCTCTGAGTTGTAGGTGTGCAGAAGGGGCACCAATGAATTGAACAATTTATTATCACATACAACAATACGAGAAAGGGGAGCGGGATCGTGCTAGCCCTATCATAGCTAAAGCATCTAACTATGAGCTATAATTTCTATGTTAAAATTTTAACCTTGTCAGTTCAATTTGATGTAGGCCTTAAAGTCTTTCATTTTCCTGTATGTTAATATCATAATAGAAAGGGTACGAACTTCATATACAAAGGGGAACGAGAAAGGGATGCGACTTTAAATTTGTGTCTTTGTAGCTGTAGTGAAAATTAATGTACAGAAGAAACTGCAGTTAACAGAAAGTGGTGCGAGAAAGGGGTGCGAGCTATCGTATTTATAAACATCATGACCGAACTAGAATTCGGCGGTAAAATCCGAGACCACACCCTTTCGTTTGCTCCAGGCCTATGCAACCATTGCAACTTTTCCGGTGCTAAGTGTCGTATTCATGTCCCTTCATGGTAATAGAAAGGGGAGCGAGAAAGGGATGCGATAGTTGTAACTGTACAGAAAAGGGACTCCTTAATTAATTGAACAAGATGTCACCAGAACCATATGATTTACGAAAGGGGAGCGGGTTCGCGCTAGCCCTA
This sequence comes from Amphiura filiformis, assembly GCF_039555335.1. NCBI lineage: Eukaryota > Metazoa > Echinodermata > Ophiuroidea > Amphilepidida > Amphiuridae > Amphiura > Amphiura filiformis. The sequence goes on along the minus strand of NC_092636.1, from coordinate 34,825,350 downwards.
TCATAGCTTAACTATGAACTAGAGTTTCCATGTTAAAATTTAACCGTGTCAGTTTAATTTGATGTAGGCCTATAATGCCTTTCATTTCCATGTATGTAATAATATCATAATAGAAAGGATATGGACTTAATATACAAAGGGGAGCGAGAAATGGATGCGACTTTAAATTTGTGTCTTTGTAGCTGTAGTGAAAATTAATTAATGTACAGAAGAAACTGCAGTTCACAGAAATAAAAGTGGTGCGAGAAAGGGGTGCGAGCTATCGTATTTATGAACATCATAACCGAACTAGAATTCCGCGGTAAATTTGAGACCACACCCTTTCATTTGCTCCCGGCCTATGCAACCATGGCAACTTTTCCGGTGCCTTCATTGTAAAAGGGGAGCGAGAAAGGGATGCGATAGTTTATAGCTGTGCAGAAAGGACACCAATGAATTGAACAAGTTATTATTACAACAAGACGAGAAAGGGGAGCGGATCGTGCTAGCCCTATCATAGCTAAAGCATCTAACTATGAACTATAATTTCTATGTTAAATTTTTAACCTTGTCAGTTTAATTTGATGTAGGCCTTAAAGTTTTTCATTTTCCTGTATGTTAATATCATAATAGAAAGGATACGAAATTCATATACAAAGGGGAGCGAGAAAGGGATGCGACTTTAAATTTGTGTCTTTGTAGCTGTAGTGAAAATTAATGTACAGAAGAAACTGCAGTTAACAGAAAGTGGTGCGAGAAAGGGGTGCGAGCTATCGTATTTATAAACATTATGACCGAAATAGAATTCCGCGGTAAAATCCGAGACCACACCCTTTCATTTGCTCCAGGCCTATGCAACCATTGCAACTTTTCCGGTGCTAAGTGTCGTATTCATGTCCGTTCATGGTAATAGAAAGGGGAGCGAGAAAGGGATGCGATAGTTGTAGCTGTACAGAAAAGGGAATCCTTAATGAATTGAACAAGATATCACCAGAACCATTTAAGAAAGGGGAGCGGGTTCAGCGCTAGCCATATCATAGCTTAACTATGAACTAGATTTTCCATGTTAAAATTTAACCGTGTCAGTTTAATTTGATGTAGGCCTATAATGCCTTTCATTTCCATGTATGTTAATATCATAATAGAAAGGATATGGACTTAATATACAAAGGGGAGCGAAAAGGGGATGCGACTTTAAATTTGTGTCTTTGTAGCTGTAAAGAAAAGTCACCCATAATTTGTACTGAAAAAACTGCAGCTTAGTAACAGAAAGTGGTGCGAGAAAGGGGTGCGAGCTATAACAGTATCATATCTATCACGTGAACATCATGACCGATCTAAAAAATTCGGCATAAAAATCCGAGACCGCACCCTTTTATTGTTGCAGGCCTATATGCAACTTATCCGCTGCTAAGTGTCGTATTCATGGTAATAGAAAGGGGAGCGAGAAAGGGATGCGAACTTTATTTTAGCCGATAGTTGTAGCTGTACAGAATGGGCACCAAAAGTTATTATTACAACAATACCAGAAAGGGGAGCGGGATCGTGCTAGTCCTATCATAGTTAGAGCATCTAATTATGAACAAAAATTTCTATGTTAAAGGATTTGTCTTAATAAATATATACAAATGGATGGAAGCGAGAAAGGGATGCGACTTTAAATTTGTGTCTTTGTAGCTGTAGTGAAAATTGATGTACAGAAGAAACTGCAGTTAACAGAAAGTGGTGCGAGAAAAGGGTGCGAGCTATCGTATCATGACCGAACTAGAATTCGGCGGTAAAATCCGAGACCACACCCTTTCATTTGCTCCAGGCCTATATATGCAACCATGGGAACTTTTCCGGTGCTAAGTGTCATATTAATTCATGTCCCTGTATGGTAATAGAAAGGGGCGAGAAAGGGATGCGGACTTACCCGATAGTTATTGTAGCTGTACAGTAAAAGGGACTCCTTGATGAATTGAACAAGATGTCACCAGAACCATTTAAGAAAGCGGAGCGGGTTCGTGCCAGCCCTATTATAGCTTAACTATGAACTAGATTTTCCATGTTAAAATTAACCATGTCCGTTTAATTTGATGTAGGCCTATGTGCCTTTCATTTTCCTGTATTTAATATCATAATAGAAAGGATATGAACTTAATATACAAAGGGGGGCGAGAAAGGGATGCGACTTTAAATGTGTGTCTTTGTAGCTGTAAAGAAAAGTCAACCATAATTTGTACTGTACTGAAAAACAGAAAGGGGTGCGAGCTATATAGTATCGTATCTATAGTTAAGCTATGGTAGGTCTAGCACGAACCCGCTCCCCTTTCTAATATAGTTCTGGTGACATCTTGTTCAATTCACCAAGGAGTCCCTTTTCTGTACAGCTACAACTATCGGGTAAGTCCGCATCCCTTTCTCGCTCCCCTTTCTATATAATGAAGGGACATGAATACGACACATAGCACCGGAAAAGTTGCAATGGTTGCATAGGCCTGGAGCAAATAAAAGGGTGTGGTATTTTACTGCGGAATTCTAGTTCGGTCATGATGTTGATAAATACGACAGCTCGCACCCCTTTCTCGCACCACTTTCTGTGAACTGCAGTTTCTTCTGTACCTTAATTTTCACTAAAGACACAAATTTAAAGTCGCATTCCTTTCTCGCTCCCCGTTGTATGTTAAGTCCAAATTTATTATGGTATTAACATACAGGGAAATGTAAGGCACATAGGCCTGCATCCCCGGGCCTGAATCAAATTAAACTGACACGGTTAAATTTTAAAATGGAAAATCTAGTTCATAGTTAAGCTATAATAGGTCTAGCACGAACCCGCTCCCCTTTATAATATCGTTCTGGTGACATATTGTTCAATTCATCAAGTTGGTCCCTTTGCTGTACAGGTACAACTATCGGTTAAGTCCGCATCCCTTTCTCGCTCCCCTTTCTATTACCATGAAGGGACATGAATAATTACACTTAGCACCGCAAAGTTGCAATGGTTGCATAGGCCTGGAGCAAATGAAAGGGCGTGGCCTCGGATTTTAGAACAAAATCTTAAGGCCCTTCACAATATTGGTTTTGAGTTTACTGCCGCATCCAAAATTGAGAATTGCTAAATATTTAATTAGGCCTATTTGATATTTATTTGACATTTTCTCTAAATGACATTTTAATTACATTCATTTGCTACTGATATAAATTTGATCATCCTAAATTAACTATGATGCTGAACAAACAAAGAACCCCTCTGCATTATTATCAATGTATAAAATCAACCATAATTGCAATATAATAATAAATTTGATACGCTTCAAAGTAAAAAAAAAGTAATTAATAATTATTTAAAGCTACCTCGTGCCTTTTTTTTTTTTTTTTAAACAGAAAACAAAAAAAATACGCTATTATTAAGGCTCATACGCATTTGATATAGGTCTACTGCAGGGCCTATAAATTATAGAATAATGAAGTTTCAAGTTTCTTTCAAGTTCACGAATTTTATTCACAGTGGATGTATCACGTGTATAGGTACATCTCTGTGGGTAAACAAATCATGCGTTGTAGGAATATTCCATCGGAGGAAATTTGGGGGTCATCTGTTGTGCATGCGCACAACCTTGGACCTAGCTTGCCTGGTTTGATCACAGATATCATATTGCACATACACACACAGTCTATGCATGGTGGTGCACACTGCAGTTTGATCGGTGACACCACATGTTGAAACTTAATCTGTGTACCACGTGTTTCATGTCACAGTGCAGGAACCCGGCAGGGTCCAGGGTCTAGAATTAATTGTTTATACTCTACATGCTTTGCCTGTCAGCAGTCAATTACAGGCATGCATCAAAGTTTCTCAAGAGAGCATTGGCCAAAGCTAACGTTAAACACCGGGCCTCCGCCTAATGTGTTGCCAAAGCAGTGCCATGATTGGTTGCTAGCGGTATATTTCCTCAACGTAAACTGTTAGACTAGAATCCCTCAAATGGCTCCAAATGAGGGACACGGTTGAGTGACTCCAATGCAATTTAGTGCTATACTTGATATTTCAGTCAAGTATCTGAAGAGGATAATGACCTTGGACAACAGTTTATGAGTGGATTGAAGGAGATGAGTACACAAAGAATACTTGGTGTGCAGTCACCTATGAAAATAAAAAAATCAATAAACCCTAGTCTAAAAGTTCGCGTTGAGGAAAGCCAACATGTTATCTCCACCGGAGACTATATAGCTCCCAACTTGCTCTATACAATTGTTGAATTTGAATGTTACCCAGCAAATACAGGGTGAGTCAAAAAAAGTGCAATAGAGCAAAGAATCGATATTTATGCAAGAACCAAGTCAAACTTTCCCATTATTGAAATATTTTATAAATGCCACACTTAAACGTCAGCTTCTTTGAAAATATGAAGTGAATCGCGACTACCGTTTAATTTTTATAAGTCCTTTTGCTGCGATACCCAATTTCGTTATTTGTCCACGAGATACCATGTATTTTGAATGAGAGCACACAATGCGCGGTAAAGGCATTAGCTCTGAAACTGACATCAACTTAAAAAAAGGTTGATTTTTGCGTTATTTTAATTTCATTTTTTCTGTTCAAACAAACTTTCTAACATTACTTTAAGTCCTTGATACCTCACTCGGCCCCAACTTCAGTTTTTAATCCCAATATGTCCAACTTACTGGATATTTTGTAATTCACTCCACTCCAATTAGCGCGAATTTTATTTTGACATTTGAAAAAACCCGCCTACAAATGTGTATGTTTTTGATTGAGAATAAACATCTTTAAAGTAAAGGTAAAATGAAAATAACAACAAATAATGTTTCTTTTCCTTAAAAAAGACCAAGGACAAGAACACTTTGGGTGCTCCGTTTAATTTCAATGCCAATGGGGTTAAGAAAATGTCAGTTATTCAAAATCTACCTTACACAGAGTGCGCTGACATTCAAATTTTAGATGTCTCTTGGACAAACATTAAAATTGGGTATCGCTATAAAATGTGTCATAAAAACAAAACGGTAAATGCGAATTCCTTTATTTCTTCACACAAGGTTGCTGATGAATATATCATATATAAAATGTTTTCAAACCTAAAAGGTTCAACTCGGTTCTTTAATAAAAATGGATTCTTTTCTCTATTGCACTTTTTTTTACTCACCCTGTAGCAAAGTGACCCACAATCAGTGTTCATACACCCCTATTCATGTAAACAGATGTTGTAGTGTAAATACAGCAAGGAATGTGAACACAAAGTTATTACAGTACCTTTTGCCTATAAAATATAGTTGGATTTTGCTACAAAAAAAGGATATAAAACCAAGCCCAATCACTGGTAATGATGCCCTTTGGCCAATTTTACTCCCAAGTTGTTCAAGCTCACTCCATTGATGAACCACAGTGGATAAACCAATTGATAGAAAAATGTTATGCAATAATATTGGCACACTTTTCACACAGCTGACAGCTCTTATCAATAGGGGATCAGCAGGGAATAATTGGAGTGATTAGTGGTTTTAATTATATTCCTTTTTCATAGGGAAACTGGACTATACATGGAAGTAACACACATTTTCCACCTGTCTCCAAAGACAATTGTACCACAATGGGCTATTCCATTTAAAATCCACACACCCTCTGTGGAAAATTTAGCTAAAGTCTTCTACAGAGGGAGTATGAGTTTTTTTAGAAAAGACAATTAGGTAACTTCCATTTGAAATACTCACTCCCGTTATGGACGATATCGGTAAAGCCATAATACAGAGGGAGTATGGGTTTCAATATGATTAACCCTGATCAGTTATATTTGAAAAACATACTTCCCCTGTGGAAGATATTTCCAAAATCTTCCACAGGGGTAGTGTGAATTTCAAGTGGAATTAGCCCAATATAACTACTTGTTTGGTATAAAATATCTGTTGACTGCTTACTGCATGTTATACTCATTATAGAAAACAGTACCAACTAATCAAACAACTATTAAACCACTTACTTGACAAAATCATATATTTTATTATTTAATTCACAGGTTTCCATAGAGAATTAGGTGTACATATGTCCAAAGTACGGTCACTGAAAATGGATGTCAAAGTTTGGACGGATGACCTGATCCAGCTGATGTTGGACCTTGGCAACATAAGAGCTAATGCCTACTGGGAGGCATCGTTACCTAGAGAAGAAAAACCAGTACCTGATGCTGACCGGTAAGTTGCACTTAGGCCCAAAGAAGTGGTTGTGTTGGGCTCAGCAAATGATGAGATAAGATGAGTTTTTAATTTGTTTGATTTTTAATTTGCTTGTAATAGAAATTGTCAAATCTCGCTGTTTTCCGCTGAAAGTTTTATTGAAAGAATTGGCTTTAAACGCCTATCTAACAGTTATCATAGTAGTAAAATTACCAATTGTAGACCTCGTAATTGCATTATATTTTAGTAATGTTAAAACTTCAGAAGAAAAAATGTTTTGATGAATTAAAAATATTGATTCATTGGCTGACCTTCCTGATTTTTGAGATTTAAAGGCAACACAACAAATTGTTTTGGCTTTATTGCTCTATACACAGTAAGAACTTTAGTACCGTACTTTCCATTCGCTGATGAAGGAGCCTCCAGCCATTTCAGTGTAACTGTAAAGCAGTTCAAACCCATTTATATGGGCCTTATTTATTGAATTAATTGATTATACCATGTATATATTTACCATGGATATTTGTGATCAAAACTTTTTTTATCTAAATAAAATCAAATGCAATTATAGTATAGAAATCAACAAAATGGATCGATTTGCACAACAGAGCAACAAGTTATTATGGGAGCAGATGAGTCTTAGGAGGTTTCTTGCAAATGAGGAGTGTATCAGAACACCAGATATTGGCTGGTACAAAGTTCGGAGTGTTGTGGTTGCCAAAGAAAAACTCTTGTCAGAAGCAGATTTCAGTCCCTTGGTATTAAATTTTGGGTTGGCAAGATGTGTAGTGTCTAGTCAGTGTCGAGAGATGAGTGTAAGCCAGAGTGGAGTGGACTCAGCTAGACATCAGAATGGAGTGGACTCAGCTGGACATTTTGTGGCATGTAGTTAATGTCAACACATAACTATTACCATTATAGTATATACTTTTGTTGTTATATCACTAACACTAAGTGTTTTTGTACTTGTTTTCTCTACAGGGATACAAGACAGTTATTTCTACAGAAGAAGTACAAAGCACAACTCTATGCCGCCCAACTCAAATATGATCAAGCAACTCTTGATAAGGTTAGTATTAGATTTCCATGCATGCATGCTCTACTTTATCTACTTTGAAGTACAAAATGCAGCACTGGGCTCTCTTGTAATGACACATTACGTGGATCTTATGTTGCATTTTGATGTGGCAGACATGTTTAGTGCAAACTGCCTGGGTAACAACTATTTTGATACAGCCTGGTGTTCTCTTGAAATGGCACATTAGGTGAAGCTTATGTTGCATAATTAGTCTACACATTAGGTGAATCTCGTATTGTATTTTGATTTGGCAGTCTTGTTAATCACTAGTAACTGTGTGGGTAACAATCTTTTTGTTACAGCCTGTACATTCCTACATAGTGAAATGCATAATAAATTCACATTGAGTCAACATGGGCATTTACACATGCTGTATGTGGTATACCACTCAATTTCATGTTACCAGATAATGGTTGCTTACAAAGGTTTTAATTTATACGCTAACTAGGAGAAGGTCCTAATTACGTCAAACATTTAGTCATATATTCAGTCATATTTATTCCTGGTTTAGATGTTTATTTTGTACTATTCTAGTTAAAATCCATATACCCCCTATGGAAGTCATGACTTAATCTCCCACACATGCAGGGGTGTAGATTTCAAATAGAGTCACCCATCCAAGTAACCCCATTTGAAATTTACACTCGGTGGTGATGCCTTCCATAGAGCTTATATGGATTTCAACTGAAATAACCCATTATTATACTGTTTTAACAGTAAAAGTGTGGTTACCTAAATTCCAACATTTAGATTTAAGCAAAAATCACTTGAATTAACCAGTTTGTACTTATTTGTGTGTATTTAATAGAAACTACTCAAAGCAGCTAATGAGAACCGACTAGAGGACTGCATGAGACTGCTATATTCTGGTGCCGATGTAAGTAGGATCTATATATTTCTTATTAAATAAATAAGTAAGGTAAATCATCCACAGTAAAGTGCGCAACCAAGAAGGGAGTTGGAATACATTTAAAATAGACTTGGTGGTTTATTACATTATTTACAACATTGTTTCATGCAGGCCAGCCAAAGCCTACCTACACTCATCAGAATATGCTATTCATATTCCTTATAATATTAATATTTCTTATTAGCAATGCTTTATTGTAGTATATAATTACAGTAACTCAATTTTCAAAAATGCCTCCTTTTGCCCCCATGGACCAGATCGTGTCACATATAGTTTTCTCATGAACTCGTAAGTAGTGAACCAGTTAAAACATGGTCACATGTGCTGATCTCAAAATTATGCACTGAAAATTTATCTGTATTGAAGCAACTTTTTACAATAATATGCACTGACCGTAATGTGCTCAAATGTGAATGTATTGATTTGAATTTTTTGCAATAATATGCAAATGTGTGTGTATTGATGTAAGTTTTTAAAGTTGATACAATAATTTAATGTAAAGCTTTACACTTGTATAAAAATTGAATTAAACTTGGCTTTGAAAAATAAAGATCATTAATGTTTTTTTTACAGCTAACCTACACAGGAGAGGATGGCAAAGATGGTATGTTTTTTATCATTATTATTATTATTATTATCAATATTTTTTCATTGACTTTACCTTTTTACACTATTTATGTGAAATAATGATTGAAATTAAGATCAAAGAAAGAAATAAGATTTTAATTTGTATTGTTATTTTAATATTATTTGAAGTTAGATAACATAAACTATTCTTTACCATTTTCTCCAACAGCCCATACAATTGCCAAATCACATGGATATAATGCACTAGCAGTAAGTTATCTTTAATATTTAAAACCTATGAATTGTACTATTGCATTTTGAATCCACATGCCCTCTGTGGAAGATATACCTAAAGTATTCCATGGAGATCAGTATATGTTCCAAATAGAATAGGTAATTGGGTAACTTGCATTTGAAATACTCACCCCAGTTGTGGAAGAACTGGCAAGTATTGTGTCTATCATACTACCCTCTATAGCTCACCTTATAGGTTCCTGAAAGACAAATATTTAAATTTCAATTTATTAAATCATGGGTCCCTGTGCTTATTTATAAATAGCCTTAACATAATATATCTGTCATATAGGTAAAAGAAAGATCATTTGAAAAACAATTGTTCACTAATTCTTAACCATCCACAATAACAAATAGATTAAAGATGAACTAGTTAAAGTGTGTTGCTTGTTTACAGTCAATCACTGTGTACAAAGACCTACACTTGCATCACACATGATTGGTATTGGAAGAAGTGATCTAGTCAGTTTATCTCTCAATTTAAGTGTATAATGCATGTTATCAAATGAAGAATGAATCAGTTCTATGTTTTACAGTGAATTCATGGCAACTAATTTCTATCATTTTGTTCTCCATTGCAGGAATTCCTACAACAAAACTCAGGTTATACAAGTAGTAAGTACCTGAAATGTAAAATGAGATTGAACTATAAAATGGAACTCATTGACTGGGATTGGATTCAATCCTGGTTTTATATAATAAGTATAAGTCCATCTAGGCAGCTCTAGTTTCCATAATGTGATAAACTTTATTTTGTATGAATTTCACAAGAGACATTGGCGATTGATTGATACATAGATTATTGTGTAAGGAGTCGTGCTTGTTAACTGAATTAAACAGCTTTTGGAATGATAGTACACTTTGTGGCGATCATTTTGATCATGGTTCTGGACTCAAATTATGATCCAGGGGTCCATTTCACTAAACTTTTAACCTTTCATAACTCAACTAACCGTTTGCGAAGTTATGAATACCCAATACTAGACGTTACTTTACGAAGGGTCTCTGTAGTAAATCCCTATTTCTTGTGAAGGGTACCGTTCGTAAGTAAGTTTAGTGAAATGAAAATTAAGACTCGTCGTAAGTTACTAACGATTTTGATACTTACAAAGTTGCGTAAAGTTTAGTGAAATGGACCTCAGATGACAAAGTGATAATCAGATTACCTTAACATCTTGATGGCAAATTTTGATGTTGCAAAGGTTTGGAAACTCAATTTCTACTTCTAGTTTCAAGTCATGACTAGCTTGTTTTAGTGCAAAGGTTTGGAAACTCAATTTCTACTTCTAGTTTCAAGTCATGACCAGCTTGTTTTAATGCAAAGGTGTGGAAACTCAATTTCTACTTCTAGTTTCAAGTCATGACCAGCTTGTTTTAATGCAAAGGTTTTCGTCAAATTTGTCGGATATCAATTGGGATCATCAGCTACCTACATGTAAAATCAACCCTTTTTGTATACCACATTTGTGTACTATCACTTTATATGTTATCATATGTTTTTTCACTTGACAGAAAATACAAAGCTTCCAGATGGTGGTTCTCCTCCCAAACCAAAGGAAGATTGGCAGCTCGTTTGTACGCATACCACAAGGGATAGCAAACAAGAAGGAATACATAAGTCTGGTTACCTTTTCAAAACTGGTAGCAACAGAAGAGGTTAGTAAAAGGGCTATTCAGTTGAAATCTATACACCCCTTTTGAAGACAAGACCTTAATCTCCCACACAGGGTGTAGATATCAAATGGAGTCATCCATTCAAGTAACTCCATTTGTAATTCACACTCCCTGCGTGGGAGATTAAGGTCATGTTTTCTACAGGGGGTGTATTGATTTCAATTGGAATATCCCAATGGATATCTACATAATACTACTACACTAGAAGGGAATTAGACCGCTTAAAGCTATGTAAATAAAATTTCACATGAAATAGAATTATATCAGAATTAGTAATTTACCTGTGTGTTATGAGCTGCATTTATGTTATTTTTACTATTTACAGAGTTTGGTGCAAGCGTACATTTACAAAGAGGTATTGTGAACATTTTTGAAACAATATAAAGAAACACAACCTTCTATAAATTATGGGTTTGCTTGAGCTCACCTACAATATGCAATGCCTTAAAATGCCACTTGCTTTGCAATACTAGTTCCTGGTTCCCATCAAGAAAATGCCACTTTTATCTGTTTTTGCATCCCCTGGATCTATCCTTTTTCATCCCTCCCCTTGACACCCGATTCCTCGGTAATAACCATCACCGCTAAACTACACTCTGTGTAATAACTTTACACACATTCATTAAAATCTTTCTTTGGGCAGGATTTCTGTCAAATTTGGTTGGCTTCACTTAGGCCAAAAAAAAAAATGTTTGCTTGCCCTCAACCGACCGACCCTAATTTTGGAAATCAGAAAAAAGGGTTTTTTCTATTTACTGTACAAAAGAATACCGACCCTATTTTTGGAAATTCCTGAAAAAGTTTTTTTTTTCTTTTCAAATTTTCAAATTCTGAAGATGTAAAAAAAAGTATTTTAGACCTTGTCTTCAACATTTTAGTTGTTTTGTATGTTAGTTGATTCATTTTGACACCAAAATTGTCTGATTTTTCATATTTTGAGCCTTAATTAATACAAACATAGAGTTTGCTAGTAAATTAAAAAAAAAAAAAAAAAAAAAAAAAAGAAATCCCGACCGACCGACCCAATTGTTAAAATTCATTTGAGGGCAAGCAAACAATTTTTTTTATTGGCCTTATTTTGAGCTACACTCCCATCCCACCCCACCCCACCCCACCTTTTATAGTAGATATGTTTATATTAGTATCATTACTAATACTTCATAAATGAAACCAATATTACATATTAACATAATGCATTTTTTATACTTATTAAACTTCATAAAGCATATAATTAAGAAATTGACAAGCAAGACATTTTGTAACAGTTTTGTGTTTGAGTATCCATGTCCAAGATGTAAATTGAATATTAATTTTGCGAGTGATTTTGAACATTGTTATTCTAAAACTTTTTTTCTCTCAAAAGGGGACAAAATTCTATAATTAGGTTTGTTATTATCTAACTTGGTAAATAAGGTATATGCTAGTGAATTGTTTGTATTAATCTAATCTTATATAATCTAATCTTCAGGCCTTATATAGCACCATTACATCATCAGATTTTGCAATAAGTAAATTAATTTGCAGTGTAACAGAATTTCATGTTCTATAATTTGCAGACAGGAAGGTCACTACTTAACACATAAGGCATTCATGCATTGGACTATTCCAGTTGAAATCCATACACCCCCTACAGAAGACATGACCTTAATCTTCCACACAGGGGGTGTGAATTTCAAATGGGGTTACCTGAATGGGTGACTCAGTTTTAAATCCACACCCCCTGTGTGGGAGATTAAGGTCATGTCTTTTATAGGGGGTGTGTGAATTTCAACTGGAATAGCCCATAGAGCTGCTATAACTTTGGGGCTGCAGACTATATTTAACCCATACACAATCTATAATTATTTTGGGTAAATAGTATCGAATTCTCGTGGTATAATGTGTGGTCCTCCATGGAAACTATACAATAAGGGAGTACTTTCAGATCTTTTTAGATTGTCAAATATCATTTTAATTTTCAATTCAATGTTTCTTGAATTTGCATATAATTGTTTTTGCACCTTGACTACATTGCACAATCTATGCTTAAACATTTGTGATAGATATTATATATACACTCTTTCCAAACATCCATATTTGAGCTGTTCTCAAAATACTCCGGAGGTATATAATTTTGTCCCATATCTGGCTCTCAAATATGAAGGATTCCTGCTAGTACTTATACTATTTCATGTATTATATTTGGTATTGCATAATCGATAATAAACCAATAAATGCTGCAGCGAGCTATATAAGACCCTTATCCCCTACACTAGACTAAGCCAAAAAAATTCCCAGGAATCGGCTCAACCACAAAATAGCTATAAATAGCATAATACATCTGTGTGGATTTCATGATTCATAATTAGTGATTGACAGGTGACTGAGGTGAGCGGTTTGACTAACCATGCTTTAGCATTGTAATTTCGAACACTAATTTTATTTTTTAAATAAATCGTGGCCCTCTGAGATTTTTGTAAATGTAGAGAAATTGAAACGGCGGCTCAACATATACGTACATTTTGTAGGGAGGAATTAATTTTGCACAATCTGTGTTCACGGAGATTTGCCATTGAAAACCATTTGAGGATGAAAGCTTTAATATTAGTTTCAGGGGTTTCCAGTTTGTAGGCGTGGCTTGTAGAGATGAAAATGTTTAGAAACATTTCATGCTGAGAGTACATTAAAATTATAGACTCAATCTGGTTGTGTGTTATTCCTCCTCTTAGATTCCATGGCACATCTACTCGATTCTAACTTACAGGTGCTTGGTCTGACCGACAGCCTCCCTCACTTTACCCATCAAAATGAATTTTCGGTATCAGGTGTAAGCTCATATATTTCTCATAGCCCAGGTGAAATATAGGCTTGGAATATGTTTCGTTTAGGCAGTATGAATAAAAAATATGGTAGTTTGATGGTTACCACCCTGGAAGTTGTGCACTGTTCTATGGATCACTATGATACTCATTGTTGCTTCTAGAATCCAAATTGCTGGAACAAGCAAACTCGAAATGTTGGAGCAAGAATGTTTGGTGATGGGCCTCTCCTAATGTAGAAAACGCAATGTGTTACAATTGGTACAATTGGACCACAATCTGGTCATCAGACCTGAAACTTTTCCTCTTTTCAGCTGATTTTTTATATTCCTGAAATTTATGTGTTTTCTTTTATTTTCAGCCCAATTAGAGCCATTTTACCCCAAATTTACCCTGTTTTTCAGCATTTTTTTCCAGCATTTTCAGCTTTTTTCCTCTTGTTTTATAAAGACCCTGTTTCAGGTCTGGGTCATACACCTTTAATTAGTATATGTTTTTGAAATCTTTCTTGACGACATAACTATCTTACTTTATTGTTTTGTTTGCTTACAGATTTCTTACGACGTTTCTGTGTCCTGGAGCATGGTATCCTGACATATTATCTAGATGAGAAGGTCAGCAAATCAATGCAGCATGACGTGTATAAAGCTTCCTACTCACCCCAGCTGCTTGAACAGGTCATTTGCACTGCATGCAACACAAACAAAATTCACAACAAATTGAAAGAAGACAACAAAATACTGTTTTTTTTCTTTCATCTTTGCACACAAATGTTGAATGAATACAAGTCTTTAATGATATTGTTGTGTTCTGTACTCAAATAAACAGGTTGTTGACTGAATCATCACTTGTGCACATTTAAAAGGCATTTGTGTCAAAAGTATTGCTAATTTATAAAGTACAGACTTATTAGGCCTTGCCTACTAGGGCTCGCCTAAATTGTATTCAGGTTGTTGACTGAATCATCACTTGTGCACATTTAAAAGGCATTTGTGTCAAAAGTATTGCTAATTTATAAAGTACAGACTTATTAGGCCTTGCCTACTAGGGCTCGCCTAAATTGTATTCAGTGTGTACAAAATAGATAATTATATTATGCACAAATTTGCAAATTTTACTTAGTTGAAATTAAATCTTATCTGGAACTTTTTGCGGCACAAAGAAGTGAGCTTTACTAAGTGGTGTTGGAGTGAACTGGTGAACATATGCTAATTTTTGTTGAAAGAATTCTGGCCAAGTTAACAGTTTTTATAAACTTCCTTGTTTGTTGGACCATATTAACATGTGTGTACAAAGTAAAAAATGGTTTTCAGTTTTGCTATCCTTTCATCCCATTTGTTTGTTTGTTTGTTTGTTTATTAAGTTGTTATTGTTTTTATTGTTGTTGTTCATTGTTTTTATTGTTTTCATTGTAATTACACTGTTGTTTCAGCCATCATTGTTGTTGTTGTTCACATTATTATTGTTCTGAAATTTGTACCAGTAATTTAAAAAGGGTTAGCATTAGGTTTGTACAGGTAGTGTGTAAGTCAGCTTGCCAAGAAATAGAATTAGTTTCATTCACACTTCTTTCATTCACAACATTCAATACATGGTGTAACTATAATATTTAGTTGAAGTAGAAATATTTTAATTTGTTTTTTTAAATTTTAACATTTAATCTTGGTACAGTAGAATTTTGGAGGACTGCTGTTGGCTAGTATTATTTCGAGTACATTTAATCATCTTCTGTAGCTATTTGTTTAATTTATTTAAAAAACACAAATTACAAATTTCATTGTTATTTGTGATTTATATACATGTATTGTTACCTCACATGAACGAAGGACACAGTAAATTGTACATTACAGTTTCAATTATATAAAGGCTTGTTTAAAGATGTTTCCCAAAAGTGACAACTTCTATTACATTATGGGAAACATATTGAAGTGTGAAAAAATGATGAACTAAAGTAAGGTAATCATCTTTGGTTTTGTTAATTAAGTGCTTAATCTGATAGCTTTTGATTTTGTTAACTGGCTTTTCTAACTTCAAATATCTTGATCTCTTTTGTTATTGAATAAACCAATATTATTATTATTAGTTTATTTATTGTGTGTGAAGGTTGCAGGGGTGTGTGTGTGTGAGGAGGGTGGGTAGGTTGGGGTGTATTTGCTTTTCCTAACAATAGGGAATATTTTTATGTGCTTTTTGTCTCCACCGGAGGTATTATGTTTCCTGGTTCTCCATCTGTCTATATATCCGTCTGTCCAGGTAGCGAGACAAAAATGTCAAGGTCATTTTGGGTCATCCAGGGCGCGAGTCAAGAACAGCAAAATTCTAGTTCACCCTAGACTGGGACTTCATAACCCTGGCTGTCACTACTTTCACATTGTAGCCTTCCCCCTATTGACTTTAACCAACCTGAGACCTGGAAGGGGACAATAGAAGTTCCAGATTAGGCAAAAAGTCCCCAGTTAGGCATTCATTAAAAATTGGGTTTTTTTGTCCCCTATTGAGCTGTTGTTTGTGTATATTGGGGTGTGTGGAGGGGAGGGGGTGTCTAAATTTGTGTGTGCATCTATCATGTGTATATTTGGTCAATGTAAATTGCATGTTCATTCCCTTCCTATATGCAGTGCTTACAGCTTTTAGTTGAATGTAACCTAAAATGGTCAGGCAGCATAACATTTCAAGAACAAAATTTCTATCTGTTATCACTTATATAGTCAATTATTTCAACAACTCAAAAGTACTAAGCAGATTGAACAGGTGGGTTGCAAAATGCGCCTACTGACTATTGCAGCTTGCTTGCTTGCTTGCTTACGCCATTCATTTTCAGAGAGAGCATTTCAGTTTATTTTCTCACTACAGCCACTATGTGACAATTTTTTGACATAAATTGCATTCTTGTTTGAAGTTGGTGAGATGAAGTAAGTACAAGTCATGCTGTAAATTAATCAAATCAAATTAGTTCATTGCTGTTTGAAAATATTTTGTGTCTTTATCAGTTAAGTACAAGTCATGCTGTAAATTAATCAAATCAAATTAGTTCATTGCTGTTTGAAAACATTTTGTGTCTTTATCAGTTAATTGAGTTTTTGTTTATCAGGGTTGTTCGCAATGAGCTAAGAATGGGTGTATATCTTGTTATATTTGTGTTTTGATGCATGCTGGAAATTAACACCTTGATTTTCGAAAATCACAATAATGCAAAATATAAAAAAGAATTTTTTTCACATTTTTTTTTGCAGATTTTGCAAACACAATTTTGTATCTATTAGGGCAAACTAGTAATTGGATGTTTACTTCATTATCTATTTGAGATTTAATAATGCATACAAAAACAATGTGTTTTTTTATCTTGAATAGATCATGAAGTGATCAAAATTACAAGTTGAAATGGATACAAATTTGTTTTTATCCCAAGTTGTTTTTAATCAACCATGAACTATCCCAGCACTTGGCTCTTGGTCCAGGGAGTTTCCAAATGCACAAACAAATAACAAAAAAAATATGATCTTTTGATCACATGTGGGCAGCCTTGGTGATATATATTCTCTTTCGCACTCATTTGTTTTTAATCAACTACAAACAATCTTAGCACTTGGCTCTTGGTCCAGGGAGTTTCCAAATACATGAAAAAAATAACAAAATAATATGATATTTTGATCACATGTGGGCAGCCTTGGTGATATGTAGTCTATATCTTCTTCGCGTATTTCTACTCTCTTTCTCACTCTTGTGCTATTTCTTTTCATCTTATTTAAACATTTAGAATGTGGTTTAGTATCTTACATAAATCTATTGTATTTGCTGTGTTTCTGTAGTAAGCACTTTCTGAGTTTGCTTATTATTATTATTTGTACAAGAAATAGTTGCTTCATTGTAAATTTGAAATTAAGATCTGTGATAAAATTTGACAAGAGGAAACACAATTTTAGGCTTCCTTACAGTGTTTGTTTCTAGCAATGTGAACAACATTGTTCTGCATGGATAGTTTACATTTTGACTTAATTAAGAATTAAGCACCTTCTTTAATTACTTATATATATATATATATAGTACTATAACAATAAAAGTCATAAATAAAGTAACTAGTTTGTGTCTGACGATCCTGTCAATCAAAGTCCCCATGGCCTGTGATTGGTTAGTAGCATGTAAAAGGTTGGCTGATTCATCTGGTGCTTTCATCAGAGAAAAGGAATCGCAAAAAATGGAGGACAATGTCAGTATTTTATAAGGTAAAATCAATTTTTGTATGCATTGTGGACACAGTGCCTTTAGCAGAGGAAGTTTCCTATTACTAAAACTTTTGAGATGGTTTATACATTTGAAAGTGAAAATCTAACCATAGGGCATGCTGTTTTTCCGCTGTGTTCAGAAATTTAAATCATTACAACAAATCATAAACAAACCATCTCTGAGTTTGATTGACATGTGACATCATTTACGAAATAGCTCCTTTATTTCTGACTTTTATTGTAAGAGTACTAATTAGTTTAATTGGTTTTAGGTATCACTTATCTTGTACATTTTATTAGGAGATATTATTGAAATAATTGCAATCATCCAAATTTGTATCCTACATTGTGTATTTCTCATAGACAACTACACAGCAGAACTGTATAGAAGGAATAGAGATGGTTCTAGTAGCACTCAGTGAACCTAAAGCTGGGTGAGTAGCAATGTTGACTCGATATAAGTATAGAAGGAATAGAGATGGTTCTAGTAGCACTCAGTGAACCTAAAGCAGGGTGAGTACATGAGTAGCAATGTTGACTCGATATAAGTATAGAAGGAATAGAGATGGTTCTAGTAGCACTCAGTGAACCTAAAGCAGGGTGAGTAGCAAAGTTGACTCGATATAAGTATAGAAGGAATAGAGATGGTTCTAGTAGCACTCAGTGAACCTAAAGCTGGGTGAGTAGCAATGTTGACTCGATATAGAAGGAATAGAGATGGTTCTCGTAGCACTCAGTGAACCTAAAGCTGGGTGAGTAGCAAAGTTGACTCGATATGACTCAAATATACGGTCCACAACTTATAACTTATGCGTTCAATCACAATGGTTAATTGTGTAAGAAAAGAGGCTGTTTTAAAAGTTGCACCTGAGTCCATAGCAGTCAGGTTTTCTTTAACACATGAATAGACCTGGCCTACAGTATTGTTTGAGAGCTGACTCCTATGGACTCACATGCAACTTTTAACACTGTTTAAAACGGTCTCTTTTTTTACATAATGAACCATTGTGACTCAACGCAATGACGTGTGACGCTATAATTTGGTCCATATGTGTAAAACAAATACGGCTAACCATACCATTTTACACGTTTGCATTTTGTCAAATATTTTTCGATTTATTTTAAAAAGTATTTAGGGGGAACTTATAAGTTGTGGACCCTATATCTTGATGTGATTTGGCGATGTGTTTTCATCTTGTAACGTTTTCTAACTACAACCCTGGACAAAAGGGTTGGAATGAAATGAGTACGGTATTGCAAATGAGCCCCTGTTCCCCCGATCAGTGTTGAATCCTGACATTTAGTTCATGTGCGCTCAGTAGTACCCAACATTGATTGGTGGGGCAGCTGAAGGTATTGGGGGTGAGGGTAATGTTTAGACTTTAACACTAATGAAAGCGCCATTTTATCACTCTAAAAATAACGAAAAACCATTGACCCAGAGGAGGCTTAAAGGCATTCCTACAATGCACTTTGATTGGGAAATTTTATCAGTATAATCTAATTTTAAAGGCAAAGTCCCCATTGCCACACACACAAAATAGTAATTTTAAAACTGCAACCAACGAGCTAATAGTTGAGACTTATGACTGATATTTGATTTTCTTACAGGAAACATTCATATTGTCCCACTGCATTAATTTTATTCATAAGTCTCAATGTTTTGAATGTTAAATAATAGGATGAAAACACCAGATATTTGCACACAATCCCAATGCAAGGTATTGTCAACTTGCCACATGTGTACAAAAGCCAGACATACCAAGGTCAGAAACCCCATTGGGTTATGGGAATGTCTTTAAACATCCTCTGCCATTGACCCAAAACATGTGGGTATATTGCACAGAGAGTGTGAATTTGAAATGAGGTTACCTGAATGGGAGATTCCATTTGAAATTCACACTCCCATGTGTGGAAGATTAAGGTCATGTCTTCCAAAGGGGGTGTATGGATTTCAACTGGAATACCCTATTTGATTTAATATGTAAGTTTTAGGTGGTTAAATCTCACTCATTGTTTCATATTTCAGGCATAAGTACTGTTTTGAGGTAGTCACTACGTATGGCCGTGCCTTCTTATTTGCTGCAGAGACTGAAATAGAAAGACGAGAATGGATGATGGCTCTAGCTAAGGTACGTACTTTGTAAAATATCTAATAAAAAGTTTATTTGCTCCCTTAAATAATTTAACATCCTCTGGCAACACAGACCTCTCATTAGATGTGGTGTGAATGCCATGTTGAGGAGAGATGAATACAGAGGAATGGTGGCTATGTGGTAAACTAAGACCCAGTCCACATGTTTATTTTTTTGTAATTCCTGATTGTGACATGATTATAATAAATGAACATTAAGAGCGTTCACATGGCCAGCACATTGTCATCATGTTGTAATTATTTCTTGTTATCATGCTTTGGCAATTACGAAGACCATTGAGTAACCAAGATACAATGACAAAATGTGTACACACACAGGAATTTTCATCAGCATGCTACAAATCAGCTCAATGATGGAAATTTTCATCATTCGTGAATGATGACACGATTGTAGTATGCTGACGACATTGAACGGACACACGGTACTAATTTCGTCATATGATTATGACACAATCGTAATCGAAGGGGAAAAAACACACTTGTGTGGACCAGGTTTTATTAAAGACTGTCAATTACTGTAAAGAAAGTAGTAAAACATGTGATTTTCATGTTGTTTTGATTTTAATTGTCTTTGCGCAGCTGCATTTACTCAGCTCACAAAAATAGCCACTGAGTGTTTATTACTAGTCACAGTCACACACTAATGATTTTACAGATGTAGGGGGACAACATGTTGATTCAGCTATCAACTAGAGCATTTTGACCAAATACCTCATGCTTTTTTATCTACTGGCATTTCTCAAACTGTTTACCTATTTTGATACACCCTGTATAGGAACTTCAAAATATGAAATATTTAGCAAAGAATTTCAAGTTTATCATTAAGTATGTTACTGTTAAGTAGTAGTGTGTGTATTTTTTTTAATTCTTATCATTCAACAATAGAAATGATAGTAAATCTGCATTGAATTTATTTATTTTTCAGATCCACTCCATTGATTCTATGTGGCAATCATTACAGGTAAGCAGTTCATTAAGAAATCATCAAATAAAATAAAAACAAACAGTATTCTACATGATATCGGGCCGGGGGTACTTAGTTTAAGTGAAGATATGTGACACGATCTGGTCCAAGGGGGCCCAAGGCGGCAAATTTGAAATTGAGATAAAGGCAAAAATATGGAGTAAAAAACAATAAAATACATAACAAAATAAGCATCATAAAACTTTAAAGCCAATTGTGCTAGACCTTTGGTGTTTTCAGTATATGATAGCTTATATAGTAACTCAATTTTCGAAAATGCCTCCTTTGGTAACCAGGCTCACATCTCACACTATAGGTGGCGCTATTCGTCCATAGGGAAGTGGAATGTGCCTGTACGGTCCAAAAATGGCTTTACTGTGGGGCTCAATGGAAAAAAATTACTAAAAATTAAATATTGACAACCAAAATCTAAGTGATGTTGACTTATGTTGGTACTGGGATAATAATGGAATCATAAACTATCACATAGTGCAATCCATGTTCCACTAAGTCGACACTCGATTTAGCTCAAAAGCAATTTGTGTGTAAATCAAGACCATCCAAAACAGCTTTCTTACAGTAAAGAATAGGAGGTCATCTGGGGTCACATACAGTAGTGTACATTGTACATGTGCCTGCTGTCACAATTTCACACACACAATTTTGGACAATTTGGTGACACTATTTTTGTATGCAACTTCAAAAGTATATGCACTAGAAACATGATTGACCCCTTATTGTTTAGGTAATTTGATTCTCTTTCAAATGAAAGAACTTTCAGCTAAAAATATTGAACTTCCAAATTTTATGAACATACCTACCTTTGGCCCCCATGGAGCAGATCATGTCACATATATGGGGATGTGATGCAAACATGGATCTCATTTTCAGCCATTTGGTATATCAATGACCTCTTTTTCAAGGCAAATTTTGGTTTATGGATTGGTCATTTTTTCTGAATTTTCCCAAAAAAATAGCAGAATATTTTCGAACTGTAGACAAAATTTGCCGAAAATTTGGGCAATTTGCATTAAATTTGGCCAAAAATTTGGACTATTGATATAGCAATTGCTCCAAATTTCTAGGTTATGGATGGGTACACTTTCAAATTTCCATTAGAACATCCCTATCAAGCCATTTACCCCCCCCCCCCCCCCACAATCACTTCTAGAAATTGAAAAAAAGAGTGTCCTGTACCTGAATTTAGGTGGTAACAGGGCATACTTGGAGCGTAACAGTGTTGATTGCGCTTACATAGATACATGAAATTATCTGTTTATGATGGGCAAGGAAGCCATGCCTGCACCCCTTTTATTAAGTTTCAGCTTCTATAAAATATATCCTTTTGCCACCCCTGCACAAGTGTTGATAAAATTATGTTCCTTCCAACTACAAGTTTTTATGAATGGGTTGAAGTGCCTTGAATTAAATGAGCTCCCTATATCCTGTTGTTGTGATTATGTAACATTAATTAAGCAGCTAGGAAATCAGCATTATCACAATTACTGTAGGAAATTAAAAACTTTAAAACACAAAAGGCTGTCACAGAGCACTGTAGAAAAATAAAACCTGAAGAAGGGGCTTGCCATATAGTTAGATTGTGTTTTATGTGTGGACCAATAAAGTATAACAAGGTTCTTCCAGTGACATGTTGTTGCCTGTGCCCATATCCTTTTGGGCTATTTCTAAGCAAGTTTCAGTAAAGGAATAAGGATTTGAACTACTTGATAGTCACCTGCTGACATTGTGTTCTTACACCATTGCTGTAAACAAATAGGCAATCTTGGATATGAGATATATATTGTAAACCTGACAGCTGTGACATTGAATTTGGTATAAACCTGCTAATGTGTGATTTGCCCTGGAAGTTTCTTCATAGTGTTGTGTGATGTGAACCTGGAGAATATGTTTTGTATAAATTCTAACCAGAAATTTCAATTGAATTCTTACCAGAAATTTCAATTTGCTGGCTTTCTACACAAGAAGGATGGAGCTGCCACAGTAAGTAGTCCTGTTTCATACTTTTGATATTAAATTAGGGTTTCCAGCCACTCAAGGAAACCAGGGAGAATGAAATTATGTTTTCCAGAGAAGGAAAACTCAGGGAATTTGAGTCAAAAATCAGGAAAACCTTTAGAATTTGAGGGGAAAAAACAGCCAAATTCAGGGAAATTGAGTGGCCCAAGAGGGCAATTGTTTTTGTCATTTTGACATTCACATGTCTTGCTTACAACATAATATGACTCCAAACTGTACTACAACCATTCAGCTATAAACTGAGTTCATATGTGATGCGATCAAGCAAAATGAGTCTGATGTCGATTAAAATCAAAATTCAGTTTTAAATCTTATTATATGATATGAGCCATTCTCAGAGATTTATTTTGATGAAAACCCCATCATAATTAGATTTATGCTTCCAGAGATATGGCCATTTTAATGTTGCTCAGAACAGTAAAATACAAAGGAAGTTGAATACTATTATTGATTATATCTCAAAATCAACATTCCCAACATCCGACTCACTTTGTTTGATTGCATCACATATTTCTTACTTTTCTGGAAAGAATTCTTCCTTCTCCGTCTTCCTTCTCCGTCGATAATCATTTGAAATAGCCCACACCCTGATGCAACCTTGATAAAATAGAAATATATCTCATGAAATTTTGTCAGGAAAAAACAAGAATTTAACTTTTGTGAAATGCTTGGAACCCTGTAAATGAAGAAAGGATCAAAGTATGTTTGGCTGAAGCTGGATTTGAACTGGTGACCTCTGGAATGCTAGTCAATGTTCTACCATCTGAGCTATCCAGCAACAGAGGTCAACAATTCTCGCTATTCGCAATAAGGGCGCCGCCAGCGGTTTGCGATGTAATCGTGATGTATCATGGGAAAATCGTGATGTATCATGGGAAAAGGTCGACATCAAGTCCGCATAATCTGAATATTACCATGCTATTACATAGGAACACGTGACAATATTTTTAGTTTGTCAATATAACGCGGTATTACACGCAAATCGATAGAGAAAAAATTATTGTGCACATTTCAAATCACATTATTAAGTATTATTGAGTATCGATTCGCGTGTAACACCTTTATTTTGACAAACTAAAAAATATTGTCACGTGTTCCTATGTAATAGCATGGTAATATTCAGTATTGCAGCGGACTTGGATGTCGACCTTTTCCCATGATACATCACGATTACATATCGCAAACCGCTGGCGGCGCCCTTAATGCGAATAGCGAGAATTGGATGTAATGAAAGACAAAGATAAAAAAAACTAGTTTGCGTCTGACGTCACTGTCAATCAAATTCTCTATGATCCTTGATTGGTTAATAGCGCATACAAGGAAGGTTGATTTATCTGGTGCCGATTGGAGAAAAGGAATATCAGAAAATGGCGAAAATTACGTACTTTTACAAGGCAAAGAGCAACTTTTCTAGGCATTGTTGACATGGTGCCTTCGTGAGAGAAAGTTTCCTACTATAAAGACCTAACTTTTGAGATGGTTTGTAGGTGCAAAATTAACAATAAGGCACCTGGTTTTACCGCCGCGTTCAGCAACTCATATCATCACGACAATTGTAAACAAACCGTGCTCGAACTTGATTGACAGATGACGTCAGACGCAAACTAGTCTTTATCTTTGTCTTTCATTATAGCCAGTGGGGTTTCTTTCATTCTACCTCATTATTGGCTTAAAATGGACATAAAGCCTTCCTGACATTTATTACTAATATAATTTCATAATTTATGGTAAATAACAAAATTAAAATTTGATGGGAAGTCGTACATTATGGCTTTAAATTGGCATTTCACAAATATGTGCTTGAAGAATTTGTCCAAAAAATATATACCGTATTTCCTCGAACAGTCGCCCCCAGGGGCGTTGCATTTTCCAAACAGGGGAGGGGGGTTATTAGAGGTCATTTTGTTTAGAACTTTTAGAACAATATTTCCCGTTAAAATTATTAGGTAAGCTTAAAACTCATGCTGAAATGACAAACTATGAACTGGTTTCCGACCAGATTTTTGCCAATTATCGAAGCTATTATCGACCATGTGTGCAACTTGGTAAGCTTACTACATGTGATTTCTTATGATTTTTCTGTGATTTCTTTGTTTTGATAAAAAAAAATACCTGAAGATAAAAAGATAGCATGGAAATATTGGCTTTTTTTAAACATCTTGGTTGAAAAAAGTGGTGGGGTGTTTATTTGTAGGGGGTGACTATTTGAGGAAATACAATATTAATTATCATTATATTCATTTTTTTAAATTTTGTTTTCCACAGACCAATTGGCAGAGATTATGGTTTGTTCTCAAGGGGAAATATCTCATGTTTTACTCTGTTGCCAATGACAGTATAGATGAAATTGACTTGAGGAAGGTTGTCACACTGAGTAAGTATGCATTGGACTGTTTCAGTTGAAATCTATACACCCCCTATCATGGAAAACAATGCCTTACTCTCCCACAAAGGGGTGTGGATTTCAAATGGAGAAACCCATTCAGGTAACCCCAGTTGAAATTCACACTCCCTGTGTGGAAGATTAAGGGCATGTCTTCCATTAGGAGTGTATTGGATTTCAACTGGAGTTATTTAGTTTTGTTTAACTGATTTATCCAAATTTAATTTAATCAGTTGGCATCTGTATATAATTATATTATGCGCACATACATGCATATATACATGCAAACACAACCCCAACCCCTTTCTCAAACTTAAACACTGTCTCACACACCCCTACCCCAACACACATTATGCACACATGCATACATCACATTGCAATGTATAAATAAACACTCTGATTTGCAATAGTCAAACCAAGCAATTTATATCACATTGTCAGACTTTTCTTAGTTTAATCATAACACATTCCCTGGTCATGTGTAACATGATAATGAAACAAGAAATTAATATCAGCAATTTAAATTATCACAGCGATCCCTGCGAAGGAGTAAAAATATTTTCAAAATTTAGAAATGGCTTGAAGTGAAGTCAAAGAAATGGTCATTTTGTATTTTTTCATATCCAAAACAAATGGCTTTAAAAAAAAGAAAATAGCATTGTTGCTAAATATAAAGCACCATTCAATTTTGTGTAGCTACAAGTGTCCGTACAGACAGACTCTTCCAACATTCACTAAAATGTGATCTTTACCCCTTATTAGGTCATGTTCGGTCTTATCACTTGCCGGGTATGTTAGCACATTAATCATTTAGAATATTCTGATGTAGCGAATCACTGCTTCATGGCAGTTTACTAAGACATCAACATTGCACACACTCTTTGACCTTTACTGATGTGAAAGAAGGGTTATGACCTTTAACCTTTAATTGGATGTCATGAGACCACAAACGAGTAAGAAACAGACCGTGTGCAATCGATTGTTCAAGGAAATGCGACAGGCGAGACTGCTACGCAATTACCGCATATTTTCACGGTCTATCACGTAATCGTGAAAGCACAAAACGCTCTATACGCGAAGGCACGCAGCGCTGGCGTGATTGTTAGACACGGCACGATCGAATAATCGGCCCTCATGAATATGCGAGAACTCACATCATCCAATACAGAGGGACTTTGACTGGTTGTACGTGGTCTGTTTCTTTCTTGTCTGTGCATGAGACATAAGATATGGCCAAACATTTTCAAAAAACACTGACCTTTATATATCTTTGTAAATTAAGAAGAAATTTACTTTTCACCAGTAACTGTGAAAGATGTTAACATTTACATCTATAATTATTACATTTTCAATTTGCAGCTGCAATCATCTTATCGCAATACTCACCATCTTTCCCAATCCAAGTATTACCAAAGATGAGGATAGAAGAACCCTCTAAAATGTCAACTATCCACATAGATTTGTTATATCATTATTGAAATTGTTATATGAATCAGTCTAAATTAAAAAGCATTCTTGATTAAGTTTTTAGGCGTACAGTAATATTAAAGTTTCAGTTTTGATGTCAGTGGTTTATGAGACTGATTTTAAGATAATCCATTTACAGGCACAGAGCTACCATTTATGGGCAATTTAGCCAGTACTTTGTACCTTTCATCACAGGATAACAGTAAGTTGTGTACCACACTGATGGATCTACTTTATTGTGCTCCACTGGTTGGTTTTTGTTTTAAGGACAAAAATAATAAGCCAAAAATGCAAACATTTTCATTTGATATTGGTAACATTGCTTTGAAAACATTGCTAGAGTGAAATGTTTGTCAATCTATTGCAGTGCTTTAAACAATATCAAAACTGAAGCGCATTGCACTGCTTTTAGCATTCTTATTTTTGCTGATTTATTAGGAAGTAGAACTAGACATGTATACTATGATCAGCTCGTAATAGGCAAGAATTATTTGTTTTTTATCTCTTTGCGTGTCAATAAAGTCCCAACTTCTGCATAAATTCATAAAAGTGTGTGTTAGTCACACAATACACAAAATGCAGTTCAGGTAGGTGCTGCGCCCAGCTGTGTGTACTCCATTCTGCATCAATCTATGATATTATGAGTCCCGCCTATTACAAACTGATCATAGTTTAGTCTCAACTGTCCTAAAGAGGCAAAGAGTGTACCTGCAATCTGTATGTTGCCTTTGAACTTGCATCTATGGTGGTGAGAATATTGATTTTCATTGCTTTTGCAGATCTTAATATCCCAGTTGAAACATGAGAGCAACTTTAAAAGAGTGATGGTCATCCTCAACCATAATCCTTGCCCTAAACTGAATCTCATAATGAGCTATTTCTGTTGTAATTCATATACCACCTATGGAAGTCATGTCTTTAATCTCCCACACAGGAGGTGTAGATTTCAAATTGAGTCACCCGTTCAGGTAACCCCATTTGAAATTCACACTTCCTGTGGAAAGATTAAGGTCATGTCTTTCAATAGGGGTGTATGGATTTCAATTGGAACAGCCTAATCCTAACCATAAAACCCAACCCTCATCCTAATGTATGAGGGGGGGGGGGGGTGTCAGTTATTGCAAAAGCATGCACCAGTGTTTTAGACCCCACAAGATTGAAGTTTGTTGGACAGTTTTGACTTCCATTGTTTAAGTTTGCTCCTCAATGTGTGTGCAAAAGAACTCTTTCCTTGTGGTGGTGGGAAAAGAGGAAAAAACTGTTGGATCGGAGTTTGGGAACTAATACATTTTACTGTTATTAATAATGACAACCATACACCACAACCTTTAGGAAATAGTCTTGTTTATTAGTATGTATGTATTATTTTGATACTTTTACATTCTCTTTCTTTACTTCATTTATAAAAAGAAATTTGACACTAAATTACATTTTTTTCTGTCCTTAAAAGTTTGGATTGGTTGTAAAGTGTTATTGTCACATTTGAAAACATGCTCATTCGATGTAATGTTTTGACATCTTCTAGAAAATGGTTGCTGTTTGGAGCACAATTCTAGTCACTATCTGTGTGGAGCTTCTTGTAAACCACTGGTCTTATAGCACATATTTAAAAAAAACGACATCATGATCACATTAACAATCATTAATAACAATAATTACAAACTGTGCAGCTGCGCTTTAAAATTAACATTTTATCTTTCATTTAAGTTTTGATTCGAAAATACACAAATACAACCTGTTTGAATAGACCTGGCCTACTGTATTGTTTGAGAACTGACTCCTATGGACTCAGATGCCACTTTTAACGGTCTCTGTTTTACATAATGAACCATGCATTGTGACTGAAGTCTAATCTCTTTTGCAAAAACACATGTCGAGGACTCATTGCAACAAAGCCTCATCTGCATTAGCTCTCCTGGGTGCTGTTATGCATAAGCACTATTGCATTTACACACAACATCACCCAGGGAAGCTAAATGGAGATGTGGCTTTGTTGCACTGAGCCTTTAGATGTAATTTGTAGTTCCACTACTTAAGTAAACCCTTCCACAGCATAGTGATGTCAATTTACCCAATTAGATCTGATGAAATAGTATTCATGACAAAGAATACAAATTCTGCCACTGTTGAAATTGCATATTTTACACTGTAATAGAAAGAAGGACTTAAAATATAATTAACTAAAGTAGTGACATGTGGCCATTGATTAAGAAACTATCAGAGGAAATTTTTGTGACTAAAAGAAAACAGAATTCAGCATCCATAAGCTTCATTTTAAGTTTGAACAGTGTGTGTTATAAATCTCCACGAGTACTTGTTGGTGTGTTTTGGCAGAGATTAAAGTTGGCATCCCTTTTTTGTAAGGGATATAGACATGGCAAAAAATATTTGTGTGTTTTTTGGAAAATGGTAATATGACCTTTCTGATGAACATACAGAAAGAAAAATAGAGATTAATCAGCGCAAGTGGTCATTGGAACAATATGTTTGGTATTGTAATATTTAGTTGTATACAAGAAAAGAGGTGATCCAATTCTCACAACTCATATTGATATTTGAAGAAGATTAGAGTCGACATTGTGGAGTGATTTTGTGTCAATATGTCAAGTGTCAATGGAAAGGGGGCAATTGGGATATTCCAGTTGAAATCCATATGCCCCCTATGGAAGGCATGACCTTAACAATCTCCTGCACAGGAGTGTGAATTTCAAATGGAGTCACCCATTCAGGTAACCCCATTTGAAACTCACACTCCCTGTGCGGATGATTGTTAAGGTCATGCCTTCCATACGGAGGTGTATGGATTTCAACTAGAAAAGTTTTTGGTATCAATGTCAGGTTCTTTATTAAATGGAATCTACTGTTTATGTATATTTTTTTTTTTTTTTTTAATTGTTCAGCGCTGAGTACAACTGCAGGTAAATGATGACTTCATTGTTGTGTCCACCATGGGTTGTTTGCCATCAACATCTGTTTGTTAAAATATCAATCACAAATGTAAACATTTTTGCAAGAATATTTGTATAAATTCAGCCCAAATATAAAATTACTCTGACTCTATACCCAATGTAGTAGTGCTACATCTCGAACTAGATTTGAAACTTTGTGAAGGTATTTGACAATTCAGGAAAGACAATTCAATTCAGTAAAGACAAGGGCCCCAGGAAAGACAATTCTACTGCAAATGTTGACATTTGTGAATGATTATAGAAAGAACCATCTGTTGAAAATGAGCATTATACACTTTAACAATTGCAAGTGAATCATGGTTTGGAGTTCATTATAGTCCATCTGCATGATAGAGGGGCCATGGAAAGGTTTTCTGTACAAAATATTGTGTCTAGCTGCTCTAGTCTATAAATTGGGCCTCAAGGAAAAACATATGATTAATTGTGTTTTCAACTGATTGAGTGTCCCAGGTTAAAGAAGAAATATAACAAACAAATTGCTCAGTAGGTATAAATAGCTCAATTTGGTCACTATTATATAGCTCATTCTTTTTCTGAAGAATTGACACAATCCCTTTGTATAAAGTATTGCGTGTCACTGGTATATAAATTACTCAACAAGCACAAATAGCTTTGATCATTAATTATAGTCATTAGGTTTGATCATTAAGTATAGCTCATTTTTTTCTTATAACAGCTGAAGTAATTCCTTATGTAAATATCGTTTTGACTGTTATAATACCATCAGATCACATTGGTATGGTTTATAATTCAAATTCAAATACCTTTCTTACATAGATCTGTTTCGGTTTTTTAATTTGTTTTTATTTGCCATGGACAAAAATGAGCAACTTCAAAGATCTTCTTGTATTTTTTTTAATTTCTAGCTTACTCATTGTAGGATTGAGAAACTTTATTGATAACTTTATAAATATAAAAATATAAGGGAAGTACTTGCAGTGCTATAGCATGGAAGAGTTGACATGCTTTATGTAAATAGTATTGTGGAGCAGCAAAGTAGACCACTTATTTTACAGAAAATCTCTCTCATACTATCATTTATAAGGTGTAGTGTAAAAGGGCTGATAATTGGCAGCTAATTTTTGCACTCCAACTATCATCAAATTCCAGTGTGCATTTGCTCAAAACTATGTTGCACAATGCCACTGTGTGCTGTAAGTTACATAGAGTACGATGAGTATTGAAAATGCACACCAGTATAATAATTGGTGATCTACACATAGTATCAATTCTGGCACAAAGCATTTTGAGGAATGTGAAAATGTGATGCCAACTGGAAAAATAACATGGAGACCATAACTTTATTTATATACCTCATATATAGATTCCTGTCATCTGATTGGTTGAAAAAGCAGTCATTGAATTAACTATGCCCGCAAAATGAACCATGGACCGGTCCATGGAAATGAACTATGGACCGGTCACGTGTGTCACGATCAAACTGCGCGTTTTTCCCAGCGTAAAATGATATTACGCACGTGTTAATGTTTTCTCGCGCTATAATTACGCAGAAATCGCAGATTGTAATCTGTGTGCCGTTCGCATTGAAAATATTAATTTCTCTTCACAAAATCGATGCTTTTAACCAAACAGATGACAAGAATCTTAAGATTTGGTATATAAAACAAATATTGACTGCTTTTTATTCGGGGCATGGTTAAAATTATAGGCCCGCGGTGATCTCAAAACCATGACTATGACCTTGGGCCTATAATTTTAACCATGCCCCTCATAGCAGTCAATATTTGTATAATAACTGGCATTATTTGTACAGACATGATGGTATTGATATCTAAAATTAGAGGAATAGTTATATTTTATTATTTTTGGGAAATTATTTTTTAAGTATGCTGGGTAGCATACTTGTATATACCATATGGTGGCGGGGAGTTTTAATAAATGCAGTAGTCATTGGAGACAGGGCAGCTTACTAGGCTAGAAAACTGATATAACAACAAAATTATACACAAATATACAAACAGGTACATGCTTTATTAAACTTTCTTATCTTCAGCCATGTTAACCTTTTTGGTTTGTGTTTTGGGTTTGCTTCTACTAACTTAGCTTTGATGCTAGGCAATATCATTTATTATTTCATGTATGCTTAGAATAATAATATGATAACAGGCATCTGCTGGATTTGAATACACAAGTTACTTTGATTGATTCAGGGCTCAAGATGTCATAAAGCCTAATTGTATATTAAAGCCACATTGTAACATTTCCATAAGAAATAAAATTTTAATTTTGACAGGAACAGATAAGGCAAAACAAAGAAAATTACTATTTAATTCCAGCGCATATTGTGCTAATGCTTGTTGCTCTGTCAACCGTGACTGAGGTAGGTCATTTTGGTGTGTTATGACCTTCCTTCACACCATGTACGTACCGTGTTATGAGCATTCCGTACACATCCGACTAATATTTCGATCGTAATAATTAAAGGACATACTTTGTCATTGTATTCAAAATCTCATTTGAAAAAACATTGAGGGAATACTCTACAGCCAATGTTACAATATGGCTTTAACTATCAGATGCAAAGAAGACAATTTAGTGTTTCAGCAGGGAGTAACATTGTTTGTTTTAATTCAGAGCAGATGTATCATGTTAAAAAATTGCTTTGTTTTGAGAGGTTAAACTTGAAATTTTATGATTTCTTGATTTTAGTTTGCTGGGAATATTGTTCTACATTAATTTTGCAGTGATTGAGTACATGAAGGCTATCAGTACATAAGCTGTTAATTTAAAGAATATTGGTCAATTGAGGACCAAACTATGTTGGACTCAACCACTATGGACCAAGAACAGTTTAAATTTTGGTCTCATATGCGCACACCATAGCACCATTTTGAACATCAACCAAATTCTTGAATATTAATATTAATATTAATTTTGTGTTTGTAAACATTTGATTACAAATCAGGACCTCATGCTGGAGTGGTTGGGTTCAAATTGTGCAGCTATGCTTTATAACAACATTTTCCCAACCATGTGGTAGCTTTATTAAATACAATGCAAGCTTTATGATCAATTCATATATATCATGCCAGTAATAACCACATTTGTTACATCAGAGGAGCTTGCAGATAAATTACACCGTCCCAGTCACTCTGGGTCGTCATCTTATATCTCATTCTTCATTCTGATCCTAATTATTTTGTTAATTCCATTTAACTCTAATTCTAACGTAAACTGTAACCTAACCTTCAAAGTGAGGATTGGGATGGTGTCGTCTTATCTAAGGTGCTACCAAATCATTGATATTAAGAAATGCACACAGAGTGGGCACCGGGAACTACTAACAGGTGTTTGGGAACCATGATTTGATTAATGTAGGAATATTTATGAAAAATTCAGATGCAAAAAAGCATCATTTCAAACATGTTCAAACATAAGGCTACCAATATCTGTCCTATAATGGGCTATTCTGGTTGAAATCCATACACAACTATAGAAGACATGACCTTAATCTTCCACACAGGGAGTGTGAATTTCAAATGGGTCATGTCTTGCATAGGGCTTGTAAGGATTTAAACTGGAATAGACCAATGCTAGTTTTGAATTGACACTTTCAAAATGGCAAGGCAATTTTTTGAAATATGATCAAAAGTATCTCAAATTAGGGCAAATAGATATTTCAGTTTTTGCATCTGAATTCTTCACATGGAGTATGAGCATTGGATTTCTATTGGATGTCACCGTCCCATACATGACCAATCAACCACTTGGATTGACAATAGGTTTATGTCACATGCATATGCACTGAAATCTGATTGCCACTGTTAATAACAGGTTCATGCTGGGTATGTGGCAGAGTTTGGAAGTCCACAGCTTAAGCTCTGTGCTAAGTTTCTTAATATCACATCATTCTTATTTATTACATGGCTAATTTGGATCCAGATGATTTTGGATAATAAGATGTGTACATAGTAATAACTCAAGCAGGTGCACATCTGGATCTATTTGTCAAAGTTTTGTTCCAGTGGAAAGCTTTGGCAAACTGACCTAATTTAATGTTGTTTGCACCAGCACCACTTGGGATTGAACCAGTACACTTGTGAGATCGAGTTACAAGATAAAGTTACAAATACATGTCACACATTGTATCTTTGTGATAAGTTCCTACTCCAAATACCTATTCAAAATATAAAACACTTATTTGTTATACAGAATGTATCTGTATGAGGTATCATAACATGTGATGACTTTCAATGATTTGTTTTAAACGTGAATTGATCTGGGCCAACATGTGCCATGGGGATAGGTGTGGCTTTATGGGAATCACTTGCTCATATCATGCAACCTTTTTCCATCAAGCCTTGTTCCAACCAACCATTTCAGAGTGTGGTGCTGCTTGCATGAGTAGCATAGGGCTATTCTAGTTGAAATCCATACATACCCTGTAGAAGTTATGACCTTAATCACCCACACAGGGGGTATAAATTCCAAATGGAATCACCATTCAGGTAACCCCATCCCTGTGTGGAAGGGGTGTACGGATTTCAACTAGAATAGCCCATAGCCAATCCATTTTAAGTTTGATTTAGTAAGGCTTAACACTTAATAGATCAAATTGTGAGAGTGTTTGTAATTCATTGAGAAACATGCCCCTGGGTTCATTTCACTGCATGAGCATTGTGCTCATCCATGATCATGCATCTGAATCACTGTGAACAAGGATTACTTGGCTCAAAACAAAGTGTGTGTTGTGTGTGCGTACGCCTGTCTAACATGTGCTTTCTGGTGTGTTGCTAGAAAAGCGCAAGATATAAAAATGCACTTTTTGCGCATGCGTTTGCAGGGAGAACCTCAATTTGGTAGCAAGATGGCGGATCTGTGCAAAGAGCGAATAAACATATGATTGTTTATACTTAGTTGTTTTGAGTTGAAAATATGTTGGATTGTTACACTTACTGGCAGAGAAGAACGGCACTTGTTTACATTGTAGCTATTGTCGATCAGAGCAAGGGAGTGCCTTTCTTTTCTGAAAGCCAGTGTAATTGTTTGAACATTTTTTTTATAGAAATTAATCAGATTTCAGCAGAAAATAAAGTCATTTGTTTTTCAA